>NC_056573.1:16677626-17012689 GCF_018340385.1 Cyprinus carpio | reverse complement strand
TATTTAGCATCCAAATACCCGCCACATGCACAGGAAACAGAATTATATGCAATAAAGATAAACTGCAGGTATTTAAAACATTGGATTTTTTCTTTAAAGCATCAATCGTGATTATTTAGCATAAAACCAAGCTGGACTTCCTGCCTTCCAAAGAATCTGCAACATAAATGAGTGGATACTCCTCAAATGTCCCGCAGTTAGACACTGCATCCTGTAAACATCAGGTGAAATCAGAGCTTACGCTTGTAGCTCAAGTTTACTTTTCCTGCAGTAGGTCAGCTTAGCTGGGAATTTGGGTCATTTTGCAACCCAGTGATGTGGCACGAATCCTGACGAGAACCTCCTCCTGCTGATTCCCACCATGTGTCTTCACCTCCTTTCACCATCTGCTCACAGTCAGGCTTTCTCTTTTCCTGTCTCCCCTTCAGGACTGAACATGACCATCCTGTCCTAATCGCATCCCAGCAACCTTCTAGTGTAAAAACCCAACTCTTATGATTCTAAAACAAACACCCAAACAGGCTGTTCTCTCAAGCTTTGACATATTTCATCATTATATGCGAGTAATTTGGTCAACAGTTGATGTCAATCATACAACTGGAAAAAGGCAGTGCTCATTGTTTTGATCTACTCTGATGCCTTAAAGTATTTTTTAGCTGAATTATCCAAACCACATTTTGATCTCTTGTTCAAAGACTGCGTGTGGCTCCCACATAACGTATCAGATGTTTGTGGCTGAATGTTTCCTGGATGCTGTTTGTAAAAGCATGTCTGGTTGATTGACAGGTCATTCAGTTTGGTGTGGACTGCGATCACGATGAGTGCACCTGCCGTGACCCTGAAGCCGAGGAGAACAAGGGCACAGCCAGGCGAAAGGAGCCAGGACCGCTGTGAGTGATAGCGTGGCGGAGAGCGCGCAGAAAGCTCTCAGACTGGCTTGAAAAGAACATGTCAAACAATAACCGGAATGTTTCTCTCTCCACATGAGTGCCAGGCTGATCAAAGGCAGAGTAATTCAAAGCATAAAAGTGCATAAAAACAATCCTCTTCAATATTAATCTATAAAGTAATACCTAATATATTTTCAAGATCTCTAACATAGATGTAGATATGACCCATACTTAGCCCACAAGCAATTACGTACACCATCAAACACACACAAAGTTTTAAGTGTAGCTGATTTTTATGAATATTTTATACAAATAGCTCTTGCTTGTTGTGAGCCACATTCTCAATTTATTTCCACCTATATGTCATTGACACAGGTATACAAAGTGCTTATCTCAGACTGTCAGGTCTTTCAAAATTTGAGATTTCAGGATTTTTTCCTCTCATCGTTATTTTATACCCTGTTCATGTACATGCAAAACCTGTGGAATGCATGTGACAGTTAATTTATAGCAATTGTAATGGAAATATATGATACTATTTTTGTATGCTCTTCTGTCTGTTAAAGTGTAGGTTCACCGTCATATCAATAAAGTATAAATACACACCTTTAAAGATGCTGCGTGGGTTCCCACATAACGTATCAGATGTTTGTGGCTGAAATGTTTTCTGATGCTGTTTGTAAAAGCATGTCTGGGTTGATTGACCAAGTCCTTTCATTTGGTGTGTGACTGCGATCACGATGAGTGCACCTGCCGGGACCTGAGCCGAGGAGAACAAGGGCACAGCCAGGCTGGCAGGAGCCGCGACCGCTGTGAGTGATAGGCGTGGCGGAGCGGCGCGCAGAACGGCTCTCCCGACTGGCTTCGAACCGAAAACATGTCCCCCAATAACCGGCATGTTTCTATCATGCGGGATGCCATGGCTGATCAAAGGCAGAGGCATTCCAAGCAGTATAGGGCATAAAAAAATCCTCTACTCCATTATCCGATACAGTACTACCTAATTTAGATCCTAAATCGCCCTAGATGTACTTATGCCCCATACTTCGCCCACAAGCAATTAACGTACCCCATCACACAACACCAAGTGTCCGTGGGAGATGCTTTTTATGACTATTATACAACATCGCTCTTGCTTGTGTCGAGCCACCATCTCAATTTTATTTCCACCTATATGTCGCCCCGGACAGGTTACCAAGTGCTTATCATCAGACTGTCAGGTCTTTCCAAATTTGAGATTCCGGCTTTCTCTATCGTTATCGTTATGTTTTAAACCCTGTTCATACCATGCAAAACCTGGGCAGACTGCATGTGAGCAGTTAATGTATCGCAATTGTAATGGAAATATATGCTACGCGTTTTTGTATGCTCTTCGGTCTGTTCAGTGTTAGTGGGTTCACCGTCATAATCAATCACCGATAAATACACACCTTTCTAAAGTTGGGTGGGTGGTTTCAAAACAAGTGCTGATACTATACTGGATCCCAGCCGGTTTTTTGTTAGTTTTTTTTTGTTTGGTTTTTTATTTTTAATCAAGCTTTCAATCTCAGTCCCGATTTAAGATATCTTCCAATATCATAGTATGTATTACCATAAAAGGTGCACGTGCCGACTGAAACGCCAATATTCATTCTATATATATAAATATATCTTAATCTCAATCTCTATATATTAGAGATATACACGGTTACGAAAAATAGCACCACTATAAAAGAAAACAAAAAATAAAACTCATGATTTACTATGCTAACATAAAGTTAATATTAAAAATCCTATGTTGCTTACTCAATAAAATGCCGTATATGCTCATCTTACTTTGAATAGATTTTCTTAGCGCGATTACCTGAATATTTTATCTGTTTGTAATTTTCAATTTCCTTAAAAAATATCACAACAAAATTTTCTGCGAACAATCAAAAAAGCGCTTTTGTTGGTATTAATGCTTCTTCGATCATTTTAGTCCACTTAAAATTACCCGCATCAGCACTTTGCAGTCAACTTACATCGATGCCTCCCACCAATCAACAGTGTAACGAAAATATCTTTCGCGGCCCCTAGATTTTTTCCAATTTTTTTTATTTATTTTTCCAAGAGATTCTAAGTATGAGCATAAGCCAAGAGCTGTTGCTTTACTAGTTTAAACTTTAAAGACTTTAAAACATTAAAAATTTCATTGAAACAATAAATATCATGAATTAGTGGCGATTTTAGGAAAGGAAATAAAAAACGAAACAAGACATGTTATTGTACCAATTTAAATGGTACTGGCTAATACTGCTTATACTTAAAAAAAAAAAAAAAAAAATCTGTACAGTTTTGGGACCTTCTCATACTTAGATCGAATACTACATTCAGCAATTAGTAGTGTTACTACTTAATAACATACATTTGCTAAGGTCTTCAATATGCACTACAGAGAAAGGACATTTTCCGCACTTAAGAGATACTGTGTTTTTAGTTCTTGGTTGAAAAAGTCCTACCTAAACACACTGGGTGGTATGCACTATTTGACAACATACACCACGTCTAAAGACAGCTTTAATGCAAGTTTCCTTTGACTGTACAACTGTGACAATTTTTATGTGCAAGCCCATGACACAAGCCAGCGTCAAGCTTTCTTGAAAAATCAGGAGAGTGCTCAAGTTCTCACACAAAATTTTTGCCATCATCCATCATTAAATATCCAAATTAATTGGTAAAACTGTGGTGTGGGGTGGGGGGGGCGGCAGATTAGAGCGAAGCCCTAAAGGGGAGGCTGCATTTAGGTCACGGCGCCCTGACTGGTCTCCTCTTGTTGTCCAAGTTGTCTTAAAGGTTCCCTATGGGTTTCTCCGTAATCAATTGTCCATCACAGAGAGCATACTTATCTTCACAGGCCTTACGTAGTCGTGGCCGAGATTCATCCAGCTAAGCCCGAATGCTTTGGTATCTGTATAACGAACAAAGACAGATACTTTAGGGATGCTCTGTGCGCAAGCCAAATTTTGGTTCCTGGAGGAGACCCCGGCACAACCACTGAGTTCATCCAGCTGAGACAGGGATCAATCCTCGCTTTTCCCTGCCGGAGCAAACACAAAGATGATACTGGTTAGTAATGTGTGCTAATGTCTCATATATCACGAACCTGTCTGGGTCAAATGCAAATGAACCATATGCACCTATACACATATTATTATTGAAATAAATACAATTCAGGATGTAATAAATTGGTCAAAAATGACGGTAAAAAATGTTTGAATTGTTACGAAGTATAGAAACGAACAGAATAGTTATCAAAGAATAGAAAGGACTTTCTATTCATCAAAGAAAACAAATAGTTTCCCCAACAATATTAATTGGCAAAACTGTTTTCAACACTTATAATAAATATTTCTTGAGCATCACCAGTATTAGAATGATTTCAGATTGATCCACCTGAGACACTGAAGCCTGAAGTAATGGCTGCTGAAAAACAATGCAGGAATAAATTGCAACTTTAAAATATAATAAAAGAGACATAGTTAGTATAAATTTTTCTATTTATTATTATATTATTATTATAAACTATATATTATAATAGCGATATTCATCATCTTATGAACATTAGTCACTAAAACATTAAGTAATTAAACCTCACATGCAGTACTTTTATTTTGACTTCATTGATCCCCTTTTTTGTAATTTTGTTTATCTCTGCACTCTCAAATACTTCAACAACAACAAAGCTATGTCTTTGCTCTGCACGTGAATTGAAGTATTTTCTGCTACATCCATTGTGATACTCATACTGCATACTTTTAAAGAATATTGCCATTACATAATGTTCACTACACTGGTTTTGATATTTCTGAGAATGCCACCTCACAAGCTGCTCCAGAGCATGAGACTGAAGATTAATGGGAGACTCCAATACAGTATAACAAATATAAAAAATGCAAGCAATGGCCTTCTATTTGCACCCCTTAAACGAACGCTCTTCTAAATCTCGACTGAGGAGTTTGATCATAAAATCAAGCCTGTGGTGTTTTTATATCAAACGCTAATTGCAAAGCCTTTAAAGAGAAATTTTACAGTCAAGAAGTTTCTGAGGTCGTAACAGGAACGGATTAGGTGAACGGCAGCTAGGTTTCAGTACCCTGTAAATTCTATTAATGACGGTGGACTTGAGAGGGGTGTTTATTGAGTATGTGTGAATGCCTGAAGTGCCAATATCCTTCGCAAAAGACAATTTACATTTAATCATTTAAGCAGACGCGCCTTTTATCCAAAGCGACTTACAAATGAGAACAGTAGAAACAACATCAGATCAACGAGAGAACAACACAACGTATACAAGTGCTATGACACAAGTCCCTCAGTTAGTTTAGTACAGAACACGTAGCCAGTTTTTTTTTTTTTTTTTCTTTGAATAGGATAGACATAGAAAAAGAAAAGGTACCCCCCAGGCCCTCTAGTAATTAAGTAGTTTAGTGGTTAAGTGCAGGCGCGAGTAAGAAAGCTGAAAATGCAATAACCAAGAGTAAATGGAAAGAGCCGCCCCATTCCTAAGTCATAGATTATTTCAAACCCCTGCAAACAAGAAGCTCAACACTCTACCGCATAAATACCTGAAAACCAAATCTGTGACAGGACCACCAGGCTTTGGGGTAGCCAAGTGCTATTTTTTTATAGTGTTTTTTACAATTATAAGGTGGCATAAACCGATTCAAATGAATGCACATTTTCTTGTTTTGTGTCTACTTTTGCAATTAATTAAAGGTTTCAAGCAATACAGTATAAATTAATTATTTACTTTGGCTTCCAATTAATTTCACAACGTATGAATAATGGGTATTTTATAATGATGTCAAAATCACACGTAGCAATTAAATGAAAAATATTCCTGTCTGCTGTAGAGATGCTGTGCATTATTAGAGTGTATTTATGTTTTTTAATATTTTGCCACCTTTCAGTGGTTGTTTTTTTTGGAAATTTGGCTGTTTATTTGCTTAAACACACAAAACGCTGTGATTTGTTATCCTTTGTTATCCAGACCAGATAGTGGATCAGCACCTATAAAGGACCTCTACAGCCCTGAAAGACAGCGGAGACCAGGACAACTAGATGAGCCCCAGATACAGATCCCCTGTTAAGACCTTGTCTCAGACGACCACCAGGACAAGACCACAGAAACCTGTCGAGTCCTCTGCACAATGTGACATTGCTGCAGCCTGGAATTGAACTGCTGGTTTCGTCTGGCCAGAGGAGAACTGGCCCGCTGACTGAGCCTGGTTTCTCCCAAGGTTTTTTTTCTCCATTCTGTCCACAGATGGAGTTTTGGTTCCTTGCCGCTGTCGCTTGCTTAGTTGGGGGGACACTTCATTTACAGCGATATCGTTGACTTGATTGCAAATGATTGCAAAGATATTATTTAAAACTGAACTGAGCTAGATGATGACATCAATGAATTCAATGATATACTTGCCTTTTAACTGTCATTTTGCATTGTTGAAACTGTTTTCTTCCTATTAATCTTGTTCAGTGCTTTGCTTTGATACAATCTGTTTGTTTTAAAGCGCTATATAAATAAATGTGACTTGACTTTAATTTTTCAAGAAAGTCCTTTTTGGTCTCCAAATAGCATCGGTGTCACCATAAATGCCAGCATGTTTGGAAGTGGAAAATAGCCTTTTATTTTCAAGGTACGTTTTCAACCTCTTGGGCTCTGCCAGTGCCTCTATCTCACTCTCGGTTTGCAAAGTATCTTGCAATAGTCTGGGAGGAAACAATCAGCTGCATTCCAACAAAATCTACAGTAACACACCAACCCACCTCACTCATTATCGACTTTCATAACATCCATTTGGAGTGGCCCTATGACTCCCGAGACAGCAACAATGTGGTTCATTATAGTAACTGTACAGCATTAATGTCCAATGGAAACAGCAAAAGAGCATTGACCGAACACACAGAATTCCACCTATTAAAAGCGTGAGTCAGTCCAACCATAGTACCACCAATTAAGAATGAGTCAGAAGAATTTCTGTTGATAATTTCAAACGAAAGAAAACACAGGGCATAGTCTCTTTTTTTCATCTATTTTGTTCAAAGTCTGGGGGGGGGGGTGCAATATGCTGTATGGACGCAATGAGATTGGAAATGACGCATACAAGTTGATTGGAAGACAGATGCTGGGCACATCTCCCCAGACCTCCACTAGAACAGCTTATCTGAAGGCTACAAACTTGCGCAATATTTAATGGAACTGGGTCGATCATGGGGCATGATCACACGCACCCTTTATTGTGCAAATATCTGGATGAATTAATTATGAATGAATGTTGTTTTTGGGTTATCTTGATGCATTTGTCATAGAAGACAGCTATAGCGGGTCAATTAATACTAATTAACCTAATCATTTCAACTCAGTTCTCAGATCTCACTGATGGCCAATGACAGTATTAATGACATCACTTGACACAACATCAAATCAACAAACCTTTTAGCCTTTAGGACTCATAGGGTCCTCCTTATGGAAAAGTTATTATTACATAAATATTTACTCTAGAAATAATAATAATAATAATAATAATAATAATAATAATAATAATAATAATAATAATAATAAAAACTATCTAAATAAAATGTACACAAAAAAATAACTGAGCTAAATAACTTCAAAGGAATGGAGAGATTTGACAAAGTTAAATCAATATATAATTAAAGTATTAAATACATTATCTTGCAAAAAATAAAATAAAAGAATGATTAAATGCAAGTATAAATAAATGAATAAATAAATAAATGAGTAGACATAATACACATTCAACAAAAAAATACTGAAATGAACACCTTGAAATAAAATATGGCAGACAACATAAAGAAAGCCTTTATGTATTGAAATTGAATACATCATGAAATGTTGCAATCAATAATTAAAGCATAATGAAAAGTGAATAAAAACAAATAAATAATGAGAAAAGTATTATGTAAAATGAAAAGTGACTTGAAATATGACATCATTTACATTTCATTGTACTTTTATTTATTTATTCCATCATTCTTTTACTGACCCGAGGTGAATAAAATATTTGCAATATAAATGTTGCTTAATAATATATTAATAGTAATTTCTTCAGGATATAAAGCATAAAGGATGAAGATACTACACACTCTCAGATAGATAGATAGACAGACAGACAAATAAATAAATGTACAAAAGCTGTCAATGATGTGCTAACCCTTTCAAAACGTTAGATATTATATTAGATTACTAATAAGGTACTGATACCATTTAAGGATAAATAACTAAAACATGCTAACTAGCCAAACCTTGACTCCTCAAGTATGACTGAGAAATTTCTCATTCAGGTAAAAGGCCTGAACCATGAGACAGAAAGGCCTGATTAATCTGTCACGAATTCATGATCTTGGTTTGAAAGTACCTCTAATGTCAAAAGTCCTCACAGCGGTTCCCTCTCATCAGTCTCACTGGGTGGGATAGTGTTTGATACAAGTGTGTTTTGATGCAGTTACTCAGAAGTAAGAAAGGAAAACCTTACAACATGGAGAAAATTAAATACAAAACCTTTTAATTTGAAACCGAGGCCTCAGGTACAGTTTTCCAAATGGCCATAATTAAATTCACCTGCCTCTACTTTGCGTCAGCGTGGAAGTGTTCAAATTTTATATCGAACACATGGCTGTGTTTAGAAAGCGTTTTCAGTGCAATTCGAAAACCCAGACCTTATTTGTCTTTTGTTTTGTTTTGGAGGGTGTATAAAGATTACCACCCTGTTTTTGTGGTCAGCTTGATGCTTTAGTGATCCCCCTTTAAATGTACTGTAATCAGTTGATTGCGTTCAATTAAACCTAATTACCACAAATACCCTAATGTATTTGTGAATGTAAATATAATTTAGAGAGCAATGAAAAAAGCATTTAAAAAAAAAAAATAAATAAAAATACAAAAGCTTGTAAAACAAGATATCGGGTTTAATTGCAATCAATAAAAATTAATATGCCCCCCTAACATTCCCACATGCATTCCATGGCAGCATCCCATAATGTATTCTGCCAAACTCAATGAAAAAAATAAAGCCAAGATTTGCATCCAAAATGGGTCACTTGCTCATTATAAATATACTTAATTCAAAAAAAAAAAAAAAAAAAAAAAAAAAAAAAAAAAAAAAAAAAAAAATATATATATATATATATATATCTCAATAATATAATTAACAGTAAAATATTTTTACATATTTAGACATTCATGCAACATAATTGAAATAAACAAAACATAATAAAACATAATTGAAATAAACAAAACATAATAAAAAAATAAAAAGTAGATCATTATACTTAATGTATGTATATATGTTTAAGTGTTACAGAGTATTGATTTTAATATTTGAAATAAAGATTTACCAATTTCAAGATGATGATTCTCACATTCTTCAAAACTATTCAAGATAAATTAAAAAATTTTTTTTTTTTCATAATTCACAATTTGTGTATACAGAGCAACAGCAAAAACTGTGAGAAAAAAATAAATAAATGCCACATTTGTTTAGAGCATTTTCTACCAACAAGCCAAACAGTACCAACGAAGATGCCAAAAGACCCACTACACCAGTCTCCTTAACCTGACTGTATATAAATATATATGGATCAATTCAGAATGATTAAACAGAGCAAAATACAAATTTAAAAAAAACTAAATAAAAACATTCTGAATTTTGTCGAATGTGGTGATCTGAAGGCCATCCATTAAAATCGTCATCCATCAAAACTTCACTGGTGAGATACTGGTTTTCTTTATTAAGGCCATATAGACTAGTACTGACTTCAAGGTACAGATAATTAATAGAGGTATGTTTGTTCCCACCAAATCGTTGCACAAGTTAAGTTTACGTTTAAGAAGCATAGCAAACAGTGTACAACAGTGGCAGCGAGCATAACACTGTTGTTGAATGTGATTCCTCCCTTTCTCACTCACTAATTTGGGACACTCTACGAATTCACTTTCAATATAGAACATTCCAATCTGGTCACTTATGAAGTCCCATTATAGTCTTAAAAAGCAGCTAGGTTTTTTTTGTAATAAAGCTTCATCAGAAAATCATCTTACAAACCTGGGCCCCCCAGTTCATCTTCATCACAGCGCCAAGTAAACTCTCCAAAGCTCTCGTAGCGCTGGTTGTAGTGGTAAAGAACTCGGTGAAGGGTTGGTGAGCCGAGGTCCATGAGCGTATTGTAGGCTGTCTGCTGTTCCTTCCCGCTGGTGTAGCCATTGAACAGATTATAAATCTTGTCTGCTATTTTCTGAGGGGACATTCAACCAAATCGATGATTTATAATCTTATGAATACTTTCCGAACCTAAGAAGTTTTATTCTAGAAAATGCAAGCAATTCTCTACCTTGAGCCTTGACATCATCCACGGCGGGACAGGGAGTTTTGATCGTCACCTCACTCGGTCTGGAACGCCGACCTGTGTTGTCCACTGCCCACAGCCGAAACCTGCCGTTTCACATTTAGATATTTTCACTTATTCGATTCTCAACTACGAAATATAGTATTTTGTACAGTAATATGATTTGAGCCAAATTTGAACCACATCTCCAATATAAGCACCACAGCTCAACATGTTTAGAGGCTAAATATTATTTTAAAGTGATCATTATTATTATTCAGTACTTTTAATTAATTAGTAAAAGTACTTAATAATTATTAGTACTTTTATGTATGTGTTATTTTTAGGATTAGGATTATTATTAATAAATTGTAATTTTAAATTTTTTTATGATGCATGTGTCAAAATATTAATAATAGTTATTAGAATTATTATTATTAGTAGTGGTAGTATTTAATAAGTAATAATAATAATAATAATAATAATAATAATAATAATAATAATTTTGCTTCTTTAATTAATTATATTTTCAAAATAATTTAAGATGCATTTCTGAAAAAAAAAAAACACTTTATCAAAATATATAATGTCAGGGTTGAGGTTTAAATGAATAAATACGTGTATTTGGATTAATTCCTAGATTTAGTTTGAAATAACACTTCCAAATAGATCTTGGAAATTATGAGCCATTACCTTTTCAGGAGTAAAAATTGCTTCAGTGGTGCGAATTTATTTAATCATATAATAGCATATACCTCCATTTAAAATCAAAATTCATAACTGCACTCACATTACATTAGCATGAGTTTAGCTTCAGCTCATGGCTTTGATTTGAGGATCCCTTAAGTGCAGACAACTGAACTTGAACAATAGCAAGCAGCTGTGGCGGTGTATCCCTCTCACTCACAACACATAACTGCAGTTACTCTATCACTGATGATATATGGTCCCGGGCTATGAGGTGCAAGTTCTAAAGATCATGTTGAACGATGTCCCCATCTAGTGGAAGATATTATAAACAGCTACCACCTGCAGTATGGCAGCAGTGAGATCCTTCAAAGTGTCAAGTTGAGAGTGCATATGATGTGTAGAAACCTGATGCAATCTTATATGTGTGATTTATGAATGAAAAGGGATTCATGAAGTCTAACCTGCTCTATAAGGGTTGTTTATAGTCTTTACGTATATACAGTACTATCACCAAAACAGCTGTATGGAATCTAAACATAGTTTATATATAGTTTAATTCACACACACACACACACACACACACACACACACACACACACACACACACACACACACACACACACACACACACACACAGAGAGAGACACGCATGCACCACAAATAAACAATGTTTAGATTCCATGCACCTGTTTTGGTGTCAGTGCTGCAAATACAATGTAATATCACAATATCCAAAATAAATAAATAAATACATACATAAATAAATACAAAAATACAAAAAACTAAAATGATGCTCAACAGAAGCATTTTCACTACCAGTCTCAGACTTTTGGACACACTGTATATTTCTTGAAACCTAAAACTGAAATGAACTTGACAATACACTGAACAGATCCGTAAATAATATGAAGACAACCCTTTGCTTCTTTGAACAATGGTCAAATCATCAAAAACATTTGGAGAAAGGTACAGTAAGGAGGACCCAAACCTCCCTGTGGGCTGCTTTAATCTCTTCAGCATGTCCTGCATGTGTGTGTGCTAACTGCCTGCATATGTGCAGGACATGTAGCAGAGGATCAGGAGGAAGGTAGCCGCGTGTGTTTAAATTCAAGCACCTACATGATTGATACCCACATGAAAGCTGCACGAACACAGACCAATGCATGAAATGCTGCAATGTGTTGAACCAGAGACAGCAGAGGCAAAGACAGATGTTTGCAGAATTCAGGGATTGTTTTACAGTAAGAATATACAGCAATATGAAATGCAAACCTTTTTATATATGCAATAACAAATGCTTTTATGGTGTTTTTAATTATTATTAATAAATATTTATATTTATGATGATAATGGCAAATTTTGAGTTACAACCTACCAGTGAGAACCCACTGGTTTATAACATAACATAACATAACATAACATAACATAACATAACATAACATAACATAACATAACAACATAACATAACATAACATAACATAACATAACATAACATAATTAACTATTATACTATTATATACTATTAATTTTATTACTATTAACCTTATTAGACATTTTTGGGTCACAACCCTACAGTGAGAGCCACTAATTTATATCATCTAATTTACATTTTTATTAAACTTCCTTTAAGCATCATTATTCAACATATATTTGTGGTTCCTGTTTTTACCTTCTACTCTCACAATTTATACTACTAATGTCAAACGTTTGCTTGAAACTTTTCTAGTTGTATGCAGCTCCGTTTACAACACATCAATCTTTCTATTGCTGTTTCTGCTATTACCACAAAGTGCAACCCTTTGACGCACTTTCAAACCATTCCAGAGTATGAAATGTTTCCCCAGCTGTATCTGAAGCATGTAAAACTAGCCCAAATCGAGTCAGTCTTACTGGGCGCGCAGACCATGTTCTTCCCCTGTGGCATAAAAATAAACGTTCCTAAGAAAAGGATGTAGTCACGAAACAACTATCCAAGAGAGTCGAAATAAACAGGGGCCCCCAATGCAATTACCACATTCAATAGAAGACGTTGGGCTGATGTCACCAGCTTTTATTAAAAAGTGATGATTGGACCAATTATACTTTCTAAGAAGGTTCCTTACCTGCTACAGACACTGCCAAGCCAATTTAGTGAAAAGCACATTCTTAATCAACTACTGATATTGGAAAAGTGACATAAGTAGGAAGTACTCCAGACATATTTTACACAAATCATTATCAGATTTTCACAGCCCTTACTTGGATGTAATTGCTAAGACTCACGCAGATATTAAAATCCCTCATCTGACTGAAGACATGCAACTCAACGTCAGTTCAAAGTCCAAGTGAATCATCCAGCCAAAAGTGGGCCCTCTATGTTTTGTTTCTTACTGAACTCTCAATGAATGTGCCTCTGCCATGTTGAGTTAGAATAATAATATATATATAATTTTTTGTGCTATCAATCGATTAAAAAAATAATTATTCACACATTAATGAATGAAATGAATCATGATTAGTTCTGCGCTCATTTGACTAGTGCCTGGAGCTAAGACAAAGTTGTAGTGCGCGTCTGAAATTCTCCCATTTGATGTGGACATAAAGACGTTCGGTGTCTAAATAAACTCAATTCTTGTCAAGGAAAAATAGAGAAGCAACAGCTGTGAGTTAGTTGTGAATTATTATCATTGCTATTATTACTATTATTAATGATAATTTATAATTTTATTATTATTCCAACATGCATGAAAAACAGAATTTATATCAAAACAAAATTATGAAGGACAGGTGGTTTTAAGGGTAGTGGGTGCTAATGTAATATAATTTTAATAAAATCGTGAGAAAATCAAATGAAATGACATTTAAAAGCATTCTCATGATTACTGTAATTCACTGATTTATTTCAAAGTGCAAATGCTGCTATTTTGAAAAAAAATTATAATAATAATAATAAAAATAAAATTATATAGTATTATATAGCAGAAGAAACTCACATGTATGTGGTGTCTGGCTCCAAACAGCGTATTATCAAGGAGATAGATGAGAGGGGATCAGGGATGTCCCCGAGCATCACACATGGAGATTTGGCCCCTGACATGATGTCATCCACGAAACTCAACATGGTCTCTGTGAAGAGAAGACTTTGCTTAGTACACACTAACAAATATACAAAAGTTAACAGAACATAATTAGCCGTTTTGATCTCCCATGTTTTTTAGGCCACCAAACCATTTAAAACAAACAAACAATTTGTTTGTTTAGTTTTAAATGTCTGTAATCATGTATGATTAATGGTATGTCATTAGGAGACAACCATGAATGCGCAGGAAAAACAAACATCAGCAAAACAGCCCCATCTTCTCAGGAAAGCCTCCGCAATGGGAACACAGGACTGTTTGGAGGATTGCATGAGGATTCCCTTACCCTGAAAACCCTGTCTGATTCTGACCCAATGCTATGAAAACAAGTGTCTCCCTACTTCCTCTGGTCAGTGGAACAGGCTAGAACCTTCCAGAGATGGAGACCCTGTGGTTTGGACATTTCGACCGGAGATGTCAGTGGTTTGATTTCACACGAGACGCATCACCCAGATTGAGGTATGAGTGTCAGCCATCTAAAACCCAAATAAAGAGCCTATACAGACGTTACCTGTGAAGCTGATGTGTTTTGCCTTTCTTATTAAGAAGTGGACAGGATTACTGTTTGCCCAGCTGGCCTGGATGTATCACAGGACACGAACACGGGGGCCTTGTGTGCCTTTCAAAGCAAAGAGAAACCGCCCCTCCTGGGATGGGGAACCTTTTAAAAGCAGTGGTCACCCTGCTTGTCTTCCTGGAGGGGCCTCCTCTTCAAAAATACCAGGCTTCTGAGAACAGGATGCCAGGATAAATGCGGAGGGGGATAAGACTGTGTGGTATGATTATGTGCTTTCTGTCACCATTAAGTATTACAAGTGCTTGTGGGGTAAAGAGTTGAAGAACATGTGCTCAGACGTTAATGAAAAAGTGACACTGTGTTACACCACAACATCACATAACATATATACACACACACACACATCCACAACAAAAAAAATCTAACAACACTTCTTTATAATAAAAAAAAATTGGGTGAAATTTTGCAAAAAGGCAATAAACCTTGATGTGTGTGTGGAAAATTGCACAAGTGTGTTTTTATGAGTTATAAATTGTGTGCCATTTTATGAACTGAGGAACACATGATGTCTTAAAATGCTTATGGGGGGACTTTTCCTCGGGAACACTGACTGGGAACATTGGTGTTGGAAGCGCCTTAGCTGCTCACTATTTATTAACAATATTAAACAAACTACTTACATTAATATGGAAGCCAGTTTCTACCACAGGATAAAATAATTAAAAAGGAAAGCTTGTTGACTTTTTATCTGACAATTTAGACTTTTTTTTTCTCACAATTTTAAGTTTACATCTTTTATTTTTCTTTTTTAGTCATCAAATAAACAAGAACAAATGTAATTGTGACTTTTCTTCTCAGAATTGCGAGTTACAGTGAAAAAAAGCCAATATGCTAGTAGTATTCATAAAGTGACTGAGAAAAACTGTAACATCTTGAAATTCTGACTTTATTTTTTGGAATTCTCACTTTATATCTCATAATTCTAACTTTATTTCTCTCAATCTGACTTTTTTTTTGGACTGTGAGATAAAAAGTCACAGTACCCTTTTAATACATTAAATTAAATTAATTGGTTAATAAATAAATTAATAATTTTATTTAAAATAATAAAATCGTTAACATTTAAGTTGTAGGGATCAATTTCTCACTTTTAACTAGTTTGCTATTAGCATGAATACTAGCATATTGGCTGTTTCTTAGTACCTATAAAGCACATATTTTTGCATCACCATATTCTACATTCCTAATACTACCCAATACCCTAAATATAATGGATGGATGGATGATGGACAGATGGATATATAGCTAGATCAGATCAGCAAACAAAACGACAGGCAAACCTGTGGTGTAGTTCTCACATAGTTCTTATTATTTGACTTTTTTCTATGAAAGATGATAAAGACAATCTCTGTGGAAAAGAAGGTTAATCATGCATTAAAAGAATAACATTATGGTGACCAAACTAATATTGACAGTGTAATTAAAGTTCAGTATCCTTATCTTGTTTCCTAAACTTAACACTTGTAGTGTTTTTTTTTTTTCTTTGGATCATGTTCATTCTCTCCATTTTAAGTGTCATCATGTATTGGCATGGAAACTTCCAATCCAGTTCCCTAAAGCAAAGGTTTCCAAATAAAACGTCCACATAACTAAAGCTATCACTATCAACTGTGCACAGTGTTTCCATTAAGGCAGTGCAACAAATGTGTCCTTGACATTTTAACTTTTTGACAAAATGGTGATATGAAAATAATAATAAGCTAAATAAAATAAAATAAATAAATAAATAAAATACCTATCAAGATATCCCCACTTCTTTATCAATCTAAAGCTTTGTCTGACAATCGTTACTAGTACAGATGTCTGGCAAATGGCGGTGAATTTATATACTCTTTCATCATGTTCCATTCTCATGCCTCAGTCACATTTTTTAACGGGAAGACCTGGGCTGACATGACCACACTACGATGCCTGGCTGCCCTTCTTTTAAACTTAGATCATGAGCTTTGACCAAAAATCCATCTCTGATCTCATTCTCATTTTTGTTTAAAACATCAAGGCCCAGCCAGCTAAAGGAAATCCAAGAGAATTTGCAAGACATTTTGGAGGAGAATCACCCATAATGTTGAAGAAATGATACACATAAGTTCAAAGCAAATCAAAAATTGCTATATATGCAACTTTAATAAAAAAAGAAAAAAGAAAAAAAAACAACAAAAACATTTATTTGCTAAAGGGTACAGTCTGCAAGTGAATCAAAACTTGAAAATGCAGAACATGACCTTACACAGCACACTGGAAAGCACTGAAGATGACACCTGGCTTGCGGATTTGATTTGGCAGAAGGGACACTTTTCAAATATGCATTTTCATAAAAAATCTGGCATCTTATATGCAAAAAAACCAGCCGGCCAATGGGACGACTAAAAGATGTGTGTCATATAGAGAGTGCATAACCTTTTTCAGCAGTTCAAAGGCAAAGACCTTCTCTCAACATCTGAGTCAAAGACAACATTCCTCAACGACTCTACATTCAGCCTGAGAAACATCAATACCTTGATGTACAGTAAGTATCAGATTGCATTACTAAATCAACTGTGGATAAAAAGAGAACATAAACCTTGATTGAAATACACGTGGTCTATGGTAAACATTGAGCCCCTCATGTACCAAAATATTTATTTTGCCTATGAAATACAGTGATTTTATTAAACACATAAAGAGGCAACAGCTGTGAATTGGATTCATGTGAGCTTGTCTAGTGTTTTGAGCCTAAAGCTTTTCCCACAATGTTTGCCATATGTCTCCTTTTAAAACTGATTTGTTGCCTACTTAGACACATAGACATTACTGTTTCTCCTCTGCGGTGAACCAAGAAGCTGAATGTGTATAACTGAAACTAAACTGTAGCAGAGGACAGAGAGCAAGCATAGAGAGAGAGAGACAGAGAAAGACAGGCTAAAAAAAAGGAATGAAAATTAATTTTCTGAGGACCATTGGCCATTACTGTGGGAAGTAGGGGTGCTGAGCATGTAGCCCAAGAAAATAATTTTGTAACAAAATATATATAAAAATTTATTTTATTAAAAAAAAAAAAAAAAAATATATATTATATATAATATATATATATCTATTATATTTATATATATAATTCTTTTTATTATTAATTTGTATACTCATTAAAATTCATAGAAAAAAGTAGCTTAAGCCTACAATGACAATAAGCAACAGTAAAACATGAATTAAGTTTGAATCAAATTGATTGTGAAAGTCGTTTCAACTTAAACTGACTTAGGAAGTCATTTGTTGCCATGACTTTTTTGATCATATGATTGTATTGATCATATTATTGTACTGTAACTGTCTGTGCCGTACCCAAATCAAGAATTAATGACAATTTTCTACAGCCATTGCAAAGATACAAGATCGAGAGCGTCTATTTACCTCAGCCAGCAACCAATCTCGCATACTCACATCTGCAGTGCTTATTTTGATCTTTAAACGTTAGATCTTTCCTATTCTTGGAACTAAATTAATGCTTAAGGTTGATTCAGTATTACTCTTAATGAAAAAAATAAAATAAAATACCACACAACATCAGCAATGCTACAATGACAAAGTAGCTTATATTTAACATAAAACTTTTATTAAAAGAACGAATAACTTCAAACGAATGCTTAGTTTGTGGCTCATTATTATTATTATTTTAAAATAAATAAATAAAGAAATAAAGGGAAGAACAAGAAAAAGAGCTAAAGGAAATTTCCGATGCCCTTTGCCACACATATATAGGGGACTTTGTTTCTACAAATTCTGGACGTTTTTTACCAGTTCCATTAAACCAGAAACACTCTTGGTACCAAACACACGGGGCAGCCCGGCAAAATACTTCCACAAACAACATCTGGCCTTCGTTGTCTACTTTGATGAACAGAGAGCAAGCGATGGATAACAATGGTTTGTAATGTATCAATTCTTGGCATTTCCTCCACAAAAATGATTAACAGACTCAATCTCCCACGTGGAACATATTGTCTTCTTTTCAACGAAAAGAGGATATAAAAAGGTTAATTGTTGCAGAGGAAAGGTGGGTGTTAGTGCAAATCAGAGTTTACTTGGATGGGAGTGAAAATGAAAACTCTTTAATCTGCTTTCATTTTCATGCAAAGGAACTTTTGATATAGACATAACACTTGCATGTACGTCATAGTGCTGCTAAGAGCTTAGCTGCTGCTCAGCTTCGATTAAATTGTGAATCATGCTCTTTCCTACATTTTTGATATACTCCCACACTTGACACAGCAACCAACAGGTGATAACACTTAGTTTGCATGGGTTGTAAAGGTAAGACAAAATGCCTGGAAGACATGTTTTTATACTAAACGTGACTAAAGGGCTGACCACACCAAAGAAAGCCCTAAAAACAAAAACATTTTAGTTAGCAAAGAATGAGAAAATACACAGAACACATTTGGAAAACATGAGCTGGTCCAAAAGCAGTTACAGCAATCAGTCCTATTTAACATATAATCAATGACCAAAATGTTCAAAATTGTAGGGGAACCAAATGTTAGTTGGATTCTGATAAAAAGAAACGATCACAAACAATAATAAAGAATAAACCTTATTTGTATATATGATTTTATATGAGTGAATGTTGCAATTGACCAATCAGAGTCAACTATTCCAAAAAGACGTTTAATATTAAACATTA
Organism: Cyprinus carpio; assembly: GCF_018340385.1. Lineage (NCBI taxonomy): Eukaryota > Metazoa > Chordata > Actinopteri > Cypriniformes > Cyprinidae > Cyprinus > Cyprinus carpio. The sequence goes on along the minus strand of NC_056573.1, from coordinate 16,993,393 downwards.
TACTACAACCCCAATTCCATTAAAGTTGGGGACATTTTGGTAAAATGCAATAAAATCAATAATTCTGTGATTTTGGAAATAAAGATCTTCAAAACTTTTCACTGACCAAATTAAATATATTTGGTAAATGTAAACAAATTTAGATTTTGATGGCTGCAACACACTACAAAAAAGTTAACCAATGGGACAAAGGCAAAAATAAAAGTAAACATTTTAAAGAAATACCAAATTAAACTAAAAAAAAAAAAAAAAAAATGAAACAGTTTACAGTTAGCAGGTGAATTTGGTTATTGGTGAGGGGGATCATGTTTAGGTATAAAAGGAGCATTTCTTTTGTGCCAAAATTACATTAAGAAAATAACAAATAACATTTCTCAAAGCAAAATCACAAAGAAATAAGGTCTTTCACCAACTACCATACATAATACTGTGAAAAGATTCAGGGAATCTAGAGAAATCTTAGTCTGTGTAGGGCAAAGCAAGAAACCTCAGGTGAATGTGCATGACCTTTGAGCCCTCAGATGGCATTGCATAAGAAACCGTCACGCTGTGGTGTTAAATATAGTCACATTGGCTCAGAAGTACTTCAGAAAACTGCTGTCACTTGACACAGTCTGACGTTTGCATCAATAAATGCAACTTGAATCTCGTTACTCTAGAGAAAAGCTATAGAGCGAGTCTATGCTGTGATGCCGGGGGTTCTCTGGGCCAGAGCTCATCTCAGAGAGTCAAAAAGACAGTGGAAATGTGTGCTGTGGTCAGATAAGTTCACATTTCAACTTGTTTCTGGGAAAAATGGATGTCGAGTTCTCAGTCCCAAAGACCAAAGGGACCATCCAGATTTTCATCAGTGACAGATACTTAAGCAAACGTCTGTCATGGTATGGGGGTGCAGGAGAGTAAACGGCATGGGTGACTGGCATGTTTGAAGGTACCATTGACATGGAGGCATATATTGGGATTGAACAGAGACATATACTACCATCAAGATTATGTCTTTCATGGGAAGTCCATGGTTATTAGATCAAGACAATGTCAGGTCTCATTCTGTATTATGTGCTAACAACAGTGTGGGTTTCGTAGACACAGAGTGAATTTGCTAGACTGGCCTGCCTGCAGTTTAGATCTGTCTTTCAATTGAAAATGTATTGACCAGTCATGAAAAGGAGAATCAGACAATGATGATCACAGACTGCTGAGTATTTGAAATTTTTATTAAGTGTTTTGCTTGGAAAACTTTAACAATTAGTATCCTTAATTCCTAAACAATTAAAAACATTTTAATCAAAAGGAAAGTTATGGTAAAGCAGTGTTAAACATGCCTCTGTCCCAGCTGTTTTGGAGTGTGTTGCAGCCAACAAAAAAAAAAAAGAAAAAAAATTATATTTGCAAAAATAAAATTAAGTTTTGCCAGTGAAAACATTGGATTTTTCTTTTCTTTTGTACTTTAGTCAATTAAAAAAAAGGTTAAAGAGAATAAACAAATAACATTCTTGATTTTTTATGGCATTTATGGCAATGCCCCAACTTTTCTGGAATTGGGGTTGTGCAATAAATCATTAGAGTAGAAAGCATAAGGCTAAATTGAAGGAATAGTTCACCCAAAAATAAAATTTGACCAATATTTACTCATCCTCAGGCCATCCAAGATGTAGATTAGTTTGTTTCTTCATCTTAAAAAAATTTTACAAATCATGACTCGCTCACCAACGGATTCTTCACAGTGAATGGGTGCCGTCAGAATGACAGTCCAAACAGCTAACAAAAACATCACAATAATCCACAAGTAATCCACATGAATCTAGTCCATGAATCAATATCTTCTGAAACAAAAAAACTGTGTTTTTAATAAACAAATCCATCATTGTTTTTAACTTCAAACTGTTGCTTCTGCTAAAATATGAGTCCTCTATACATAATATTGATTAATTCAGTCAAAAAAAACATTACATAAATAAGCACAGAAAAAACAAAATACAAAAAATAAAAAAACAAAAAAAAAAATAAAAATAAATAAATAAATAAACAAATATGTTGGTGGATTTTGATGTGAGAAGACAACAGGATATGGACATTTTCCAGGAGGGGTTATATTGGTCAGAAGCGGACTGTTTAAAAGTTTTAATAAAAACACCATTAATAATGGATGTGATTTTTTGGAACATTTCTTACAAATATGCAGGCTTTCTTTCTTTCACAAGAAATTAACTGATGGACTGGAGTCATAAACAAATTACAGATTACTGAGATGAATTGTGTATTAGCTGTTTATTAGCTGGACTTTCAGTTTCTGACGGCACCCATTCATTGCAGTGGATCTATTGGTGATCAGTGATGTAAATGCTAAATTTCTCCAAATTTATTCAGATTCAATTAAGAAATTCATCTACATCTTGGATTGCCTGAGGGCAAGTATATTTTCAGCACAAATTCACAAACATTTTTTGGGTGAACTGTTCCTTTAAAGATGCAATAATGTATCATTTCATATTAATGATAAACAGAGGCTGTATGGTTGTTGGGTGGAGACATGTCTGCCTGGCAGCACATGTTGATTGCTCCTGACCTAATGGACATTTGAAATACATGGAGGTGGGGGGCCTTAAGCACAGCTCAAGACAGCCTTCATTTCTGTTAAATGTTCTGTTTAAATCAGACCAGCAAACTGTACATCATAAAAATCATCTGCCTGGATAGAAAACTTGAGGGCCCTATAAATAACGTGTGTAGACAACATGTTTTCATTATTTGGAACTGCAATTATTAATGGACGATAATGTGAGGCATCTTGTGTTCATAGGTAGAGTATGGTCTAGCAATTTGCAACAGGTACAAAATAATCACAGAGTGGGGTCACAACAGAAATTTGCAATTAAAAATATAATTAAAACTTGGAAATAAATAGATTGTTTCAGGAAGTTTGGGGTCAGTAAGATTTTTAAATAATAAAGAAAAAAAAAAAGTAATTAATGCTTTTATTTTGCAAGGATGCATTAAAAATGATCAAAAGTAACAGTAAAGACATTTATAATTTTGCTAAACATTTCTATTTCAAATAAAAGCTGTTCTATTCATCAAAGAATCCTCCACAAACACACAAAAAAATAAAATAAAAAAAAAAAATATTAAGCCAGCACAACTGTTTTCAACACTGATAATAATAAGACATCTTGAGCACCAAATCAGCAACTTAGAAATGATTTTTGAAGAATCATGCGACACTGAAGACTGGAGTAATGGAATAAACATTCTCAGACACACACATACATTACATGTGCAGATGTAAAAAGCACCCACCCAAAATGAAAACAACTCATAACAGAGTTAAAAGTGCCTGTCCAAAAGTATGTGCATGCACAGACACACCAGATTTGTGGGAATATGAGTGAATCTGTGCGATCAGTGCCAGCTTCACAGTTGCACCTGCTCAGGCTCCAGAACCTGACCCTACTCACAGACATAGAGTGAGATCATCCTCCAGGAGCAGTGGCTACGGAACCATTTCCTCAGGAGTTGAACTGTCTGTCACCTATTCGGGAAAAACACTGCCTTTATTTTTTTACAGAAGCCTGTTTTGCCTGCTTGCTTGGAGGCGAGGTCCCCTCTACTTTACTAGGGGAAGTGTGGCACCCCCGGTTTTCTTTTGATTGCCCCCCGTGGGAGAGAGTGTGTCCTGTTTATGGTAGGACTGTTATGTCCCCTGTGACCCTTGAGTAAACCCAGGTGTTATTATTGCGATCAAAGTCCCTGACATCAGTCTGGCGAGGAAAGCTGTTTGTTTCACAAGCATGTCCTGTTCGGGGGTGAGCTGACTGAAGGCAGACTTCCCCATTTACTCGGTTCCCACACCATGAGAGAGAAAAGCAAATGCAATGATGTCACGTTGTGTGCCTGATTCCAATTAAGTGCTCTATTAGCATGCAAAGCTGGCAAAGACTCACGGTGTGTGCTATTGTTATATTATCATGGGGTTTCACTCACACACTCACATTTTTTTTAAACTCCTAACATATCCACAGTAAAAACGCTTTAAAAAGTCCAAAATCCAGTCCGACTTTACAGGAATAAGTTCCATGTCCGCAATGAAAACTTCTGTTTATTATTTGTTCGACCTCAGACAAAAGTAAATTCAGCCACAAGGTAGATGAGCCACATCTTGTTTCTAGGCACGATACACAAAATAAAGCACTCCACTCATTTTCAGGAAGAGACAATAATTTCATTATATACGTGGTGAAGGACATCGTTTAATTTGTGTGCAAAAATAATAGATTTTTCCTCTTCTTTCAAGTGAAATCTGTGCATGTCCACGGGTTACAATGATTTTACAGAAAACTGTCGTAGGAGCATTTTTAGACCGTTTGAGATTAGTTTTTGCTCTTTACTAAAAACTAAATAGTTGGAAATTTACAAAAAAAAAAAAAAAAAATCTTAAGAAAAAGCCATAATGAAACTGACGTTGGAAAAGACATGCCTCAAGATGTTTCAAAATTGAGTTCCTTATTTCCTTGTATGTTCCACAGGAAACAAATAAGAACATTTTAAAACAACATTTTGATTTATGTTTTATATTTCCAAAAATTACAAATTCTGTCATAATTTTTACTCGCCTTCACATCATTCCAAACTGTATTACTTTCCTTCTTTCTGTGGAACACCACAAATATATAATTTAAAAGATCCTGGTAAACCAAACCATTTTGACCTTCCACTGTATGGACAAAAATACAAATACATCAATAAAACAAACAACTTAATAAATAACCACAAGACATTTTCAAAACATCTTCTTTTAAGTTCCACTTTTCACGAAAAAAAGGAAGTCATACAGGTTTGGAATGAAAAGAGGGTGATTAATGATGACAGAACTTTCATTTCTAGGGTGAACTATCCCTTTAAATGGGCAGACTATCACCCAAAAAATGAAAATGACCCCATGATTAACACATCCTCAAGATTTACTACTCCACCCATCTAGAGATGTACAGTAAATTGACTTTCTTTTCTTCTTTCAGATGAATACAGTTGGAATTAATATTAAAAAAATTGTCCTGGTTGTTCCAAGCTTTATAATGGCAGTGAATGGGTGTTGATGTTTTAATAGTCCAATAATAGAAGTCCATCCATCATTAAAAGTAAACTCCACATGGCTACTGGCAAGTTAACAAAGTCCTCCTGAAGTGAATCGATGCTCTTTTGTAAGAAAATATCCTATTTAAAACTTTATGAAACCGTATTCTCTACCTCCCGCTAAGTGTCATACTCGCGTTTAGGACAGAGTGGCGTTCCAGCAGATGATGTAGAATGTAGAGCTACATAGCTCCGGTGAGAATATGCTAGTATTGGCGAGAACCACAGTTTTGTTTACAGCAAAGGAAAATCTCCGCCTCCTGGCTTATATCGAAATCCTCAGACAATTTTCCCTTCTAAAAAAATGGCCTGTTTTGTACTTCCTAATTCGTGACCGGTGGTTTTTGTTTTGCCAAGAGAGCGGTGTGGAGCCACTTTTTTTTTATTTATTTTTTATCAAAATGTATTAATTATCTATTTGAATCATTTTCTAATAATCTAAATCAAACATATTCATTTAATACTAATCAAAATTAAATACTAATTACTTATTTAAATCAAAATCTATTTACAAATAATTGTATTTTGTCTGAAATAAGTCATATACACCTAGGATGAACTTAGGGAGAGTAAATCAATTAGGTAATTTAGATTTTTAGGCGAACTATACCTTTAAGTTCAGAGAAATAAATGATCACTTGTTTTAACAAGAAATGTCTGTTTTTTGGGCCGCCTATAAGCACAGATGTGTCAAACAAAATCCTGGTAAACATTAACGGATTGCAATGACTTGCAACGGGGGTAGCAAGTTTACATCCCCGTTTTTTTTTTTTTTTTTTTTTTGCAGCAAATGAAGGACAGCCATGTAAAGAGATGAGAAAATCCCTCACATGTTTCCTATGACAGCTAAAAAAAATAAGATAGAGGTATCATAATCAGTTTTTCTGACAAGCCTGTGGAGTACATTCAGAACCTTCCGAAAATGCTTAAAAGTTGCTGGTTCTGGGCACCTTTTAATCGGATGCTTGTAAAGAACAAGATGTTTACCTTTGCCTCTAAAGAGGAAAATACAGGAAACACCCATACGTATCTGGCTTGGGCGTAAGGACCTCTATGTTCATCTCCTCATCAATCTCATTGCACAATTCCAACATTTGGACCTTGATATAACATGATGTTCTTTTCTGCTTTAACAGTCACAAGACCGTGTCCTGAAGTCTAACTTGGACAGGGTCAACATAAGAGGTGGAGGAGGGACAGGCACTGGGCATGCCTTTAAAGTGGATACAGGGGAATGGATGAAAGGATAGAGGCAAACATAAACAGGGAAAGCCAAATGGCTGTCATGGTGCTACAACACAGTTTGATGACTCCACACTATATTTAGGTAAACGTTACCCCGAAAGTCGGCAGGACATGTTGGTTCTGCATCAGTTCTCTTTTATAGCAGCTAATATGATTAAACGTGTAAGCCTGAATCATTTACATATTAAAACAAGGGCATAGCAACCCATTTATATGGGAGGGATTGATCATTATATTCTTCAGGAGTTTCATTTCTGCCTTGGCAGAGCAGTTCTGCCAGAGTCCCTGCCACAAAAACGGACTTCAAGACCAAGACAGAAGCATTATCCAAAAGATTGCATTCGTCAAAGCACAAGCAGCTGAGCGTTCTTTGAGTTTCTATCTCTCTCTTTCACTTTTTTCTTTTCTCATCTCTAATATACATGTATGAATACAAATATTTAAAATTTAAGATATAGAAGTGTTTTAGATACTTTTTTATAGTTTTTTTTTTTATAATCTTATCTTTTTCTCAGTATTTTGCAATGAACCAAAAACAAACAAACTTGTTGTAACATTTGTAAAACCTGAACATGTCTAAATTTCCTGATACAATTTTCATTATATAGGCATTAATTTAACTTAATTCACAGACACAGAAATCTTACTAACCACAATCGCTTTGCACCATGTATGTGCTTTTTGACAAACAAACATAGCCATTGTAAGTTAATTTATTTTTAAAAAATTAAAGAAGAAGAAGAAATTGGTAGCAAAAGTGAAGTGCCTTGGACTTCAAAGTTTCTGATGGTTCATCCAAGGTTCTTTAACATATGATAATTCTTTGCTTCATCCGAAAATCATTCTAATCATTTACCCAGAATCAACTTTTGCTCTGTCCTTCCCCCGCTTCAAGGTGGTCGTTTTCTCGTTTAACTTACAAACCTTCACCAGTTTAAGCTGTGAGCATGATCAAATCAATCATCGTGATATGTCTGGACCACCTTAACAAAACAGAGCATTTTCAGGGAGCCAAATGTGTGTCCTTACATCCTCATGAAGCACAGCCAAAGTCCAGTATCAAGACCTGCTTTCAAGACCCTCCCTGAAGAACTATTGAATCATCCTCTGTGAAAAATCGATTCACATCTGTGTTCGCGGGGTATAGAGCACCGTAACGTACCTGAGTACAAAGAACCAGGGGGACTTGAGAGGTGATGAAAAGCACCAACTTTAGAGTTGGAGGCCTGGGCATAACGCATTAAGTGTGTCTGAGGTGGGCTCCTATTTGGCATGCCAGGACCTTTCAGAGTTAGGACATATTCATTCTAACTTCAGCAAACCCTGGCAGAACAATAACACAGTCTTCATTCCAGGAATCAAAACTGTCTGATAAATGAGGATTAGAATCACCACCATCATTCACACCTGATGTGTCTAATGGATAAATCCCATGTGATGTCCCATTATAACCAGGATAGAGACGGGAGACCATATTGACTTATATTCACCTCAAACGTTTTCATTCTTTCAAAATTACACACATAGAATCAATGTCTAGAATCTAAAATAGGGTGAAAGCAGAACATGGAGGGGATTCAGATCATGCTGCAGTGTTTATTTCAGATTATTAATGAATTTAGAGGGGGCCCGAATGGGAATGCTTTATCCAGAACTTTTCAAAATAACTAAAGCAGAAAATACACAACGCATATGTCACAATTATCACAGGCCAGAACGAACTTTTTAGCTATAAGCGAATGATCAAACTGGTTGAGAGTAAGAGGTGGGCATTCCACACTGAATTCAGACTAAAACCGCTCCATCATGATTAAACAAAAATCCCTGACTGCAATGCTGATACCATGACACCAAAAGAGCTGTTTTTATGCTTTTTTTTGGCAAAATCTAGATGTCCGTTGTTCTTTTTTTAAGGGAAGTGTCTTCGCGTGCCTCCCTCCCACTGATCCAGTTGACCTAGTTCACCTTATCTGCTTTCTGGCAAACTGACACTGTGAAGCTAAATAAAAGTGATATTTGGCTTCTCTCATGGTTTTGTCTTGAATCGATCACCCTGTCTAGCGATTGTCTTTGCCTTCTGGTGTGGCTTCCATTCCCCGATAACAGGACCAATGGTGTCAACTCGGACACCATTCACACAACTTGGGTTCAACTCTCTAAATTTACACATTTGTCTTTACTTTATCCCTCTGGGAATGGTCCTTAATCTTCATTTAAACAGCCGTACCCTCAGATTTACAAAACCTCAAAATGCAGGGTGTTTTAGCCATAACCATTGTGTGTGGTTGTATTTTTAATTCAACATGGTAGAGATAAATTTTAAGGTAACTGTATTGGGGATTTCCCTGCACAATCAAAGCCTCATTTAGATTTATTTTCAACATAAAATACAGCCACATTATTTCATTTAGATTTCATATCTTCATGTGCAGTTTCCATTATCACAAAAATAAACCCTGGCAGGAATGAATCATAGAAAACCAGTGTTGAGGCAGAGGGATCTTGTTTCACACCCCGAAGGGGTTAAATTTGCGGATAATGACGGGGCTTTTTTTTGAAAATTTGTATATTGACCCCGCTTATTACACAGCCTACTGTGTCCTAAATAACATGGGCATTAAGTATTTAGTTCTCTTTTTGCGTCTGTATTGTAGAATACAGCAGAGGCAGACAGTTATACGGGATATTATATATCTCAAATGTTTTTGTATAAGCTCATTTCAAAATAACCTACCTGTCTCAACTTTGGAGTGATCAGTCCGTTCTGTCACCTTCTCTTGACTGATTAGATAATCAACAATTCTCACTCCTTTTGGTGGCGCTGCATGATTCCATTCTATAATGACCAGGAATGCTGGGCTCGTATTGAATGGGATAAGCTTGAGCCCTGGAGTACAGGAGTATAAAAATCAAAAAATCGATCATTCGTGACTAAATGTTTGACGAAGATCAGAACTTTTACTTTTAAAACATCACTTGTTGGGGATATTCAAGTGTATAAATTCCCTGAACTCCACATGGGTTGAGGCCAGGAGGAGCGCAGGTCGGGGAGTCCATCTGGTGCCAAAGGCATTGGAGTCACATCGACCAAACATGTCATTCCAATAACCATCACCTTGAGCACGGCACCACAGTAGCACTCATCATAGCCTCCTGCAGAGCCCTACATTAAAAGAAAAAAGATGCACAGCATGTTATAATATAATATTATTAATTATAACACAATATATTTAATCAAATTATAGATAACCGTTTTTCACACAGTGAGATTTACAGTATAAGTGCAGAAGGTGTTCTTCTACCGCCACTAGAGTGCAGCATCTACCTGGATGATAACTATTGGTATGGACTGCAAATGTTTTAGAGATGAGGATTGTGATTTATTTTTAATAATAATTATTAAAATAAAATTTTAATTTGGACCATATCATTTATTTTTTTAATATATGCTCAAGTAATTAGATTTAAATAAGTATAAACTATTTCATTCAAACTGAAAACATTTTTTGAAATAATTGTTTTTGTTTTTTTTTTTTTTTTTTTATTATTATTATTATTATTATTATTATTATTTGTTTTTTTGTTTTTTTTTGTTTTTTATACATCTACTTGCTATTTTTAATGAAAAGCACAGTATTAGTGTCCCATATCACTATACTGGTGCAATAGGTCCCACACAGACACACTGCCAAGTTCAACTTCACTACACACATGTCCACCCGCAACCTTTGTTTTCCCCAGGAAGGTGTTCCCAGCCTGGCTCACCATTGCTTCGCTTCCAGTAGGTAAAGCCTCGGCAAGAGACTGTGGGGGTTGAGAATGGTATAACATGATAGAGGTCACGCGATACCTGGTAAGTCTCGTTGCTGTTGACCAGTTACGTAGGACGGTCCGTGGCCTTTTAGTGATATATGAGCGCCACAGGTTCTGCAGGGGCGTGCAGGCCTCAGAGGCTTCATGTGGCAGAATGTGGCAGGACAGCCGACGGGCACTCGGCCCTGGCTTGCTGGCAGTCCATTGCGCACCCCCGGCCGCCATGCGATTGCACCCCGGGGGGAAAGTCCAGCAGGCTGGCAATGTATAGCTGGGTAAGTCAGCGTGCGTGGGCTCTTTTGTCCCCCTTTCCTCCCCCGACTCATCTGATGGAGAGTTTCCTGAAAAAAACAGATTTCCACATGATTAGATTTGAAAATTATAAAAAGTAATAATCATTCAGTTTTTTAGAAATGGGGCTGTTTTACGTAAACGTGAATACGATTTCAATTAGGATTAAGGTTAACAATTATGATTATGAATGTTTATAAAATAATATTACAAAAAATAATGAATGCTAAATAATAAGTATGAATATTATTTATAATAATATAAATAATACATGTTTTCTTAACAAATATAATTTAGTTAAACACTAAATGAATATCCACATTTATTAAATTGAAAATATTTACACAATTGAATAATTAAAAAATAATATTCAAAACATTGTAAATAATTTAAATAATAATTCATTTTTTATATAAAAATATCGTAAAATTCTTATTCTAAATTTAAATGATTAATTTTTAAGATGAAATCATTAAGTAATTTAAATACCAAAAAAAAAAAAAAAAAAGTATCACTGAATAATGAGGATTGCCATTCAAAACACTGAATCATCATTGGAGCATAAATGAACAAATAAACATGCAAATTGCAAAATATGATGATTCATTAATTAAATTAGATAAACTTCAGACACTAAATCATCATACGAGCCTAAAATGAAACTGTATTGAGTTAAAGCTTTGCTTCTTTTTTAAGCCCATCCCAAAAGTATATGAACTACAGGTTGCTTACTCTGCAGACCTCCACACACAAAAGATATCATCAAGCTCAACAGCCAATTAGGGAATACCCTTTCAATTCAGCACACTTGATTTTTATACATCTTGCTATTTTTAATGAAAATCACAGTATTGTGTCCCCATCACTAACTGGTGCAATAGGTCCCACACAGACACCTGCAAGTTCACAACTTCACTAACACATGTCCACCCGACAACCTTTGTGTTCACAGGAGGTGTCCCAGCCTGGATCTCATTGCTTAGCTTCAGTAGGTAACCTGGGCATAAGAGCGGTGGGGTGAGAGTTCTAACATTATGAGTCACAGGTACATGGTAGGTCTCGTTGCTGTTGACCAGTTAGTAGGACTGGCGTGGCTTTATGGATATCCTTTTTTTTTTTTCCTCTTTCTGGCAGCCAGATTTCTGCAGGGCGTGAAGGCCCAGAGCTCATGTGGCAGAGGTGGCGGGACAGAGGGCACTGACCTGGTCTGCAGTCCATGCGCACCCCGCCGCCGTAAGCTTGGCGCCCGAGTCCAGCAGGGCTGGCAATGTATGCTGGGAAAGTAAGCGTGCGTGGCTCTTGTCCCCGCTCCTCCGACTCATCTGATGGAGAGTTTCCTGAAAAACAGATTTTCCACATGATTTTAGGGTTGAAATATAGATATAATCATGTCAGTTTTGAGAATTGGGGGTTACAGGTACGGATAAGATTTCAAATAGGCTTAAGGTTAACAATTAATGAATGAAATTTATAAAATAATATTACAAAAAAATAATGATGTAAATCATAAGTATGAAGATTATTATAAATAATATAAAAAGTACATGTTATGAACAAATAATATTATTAAACAAATAAATGACATAATAAACATTATAAATTGAAATATTAAATAATTGAATTAATAAAAATACTATTCAAAACCTTGTGAATAATTAAAATAAAATTATTTTTATATAAAAATATCTTAAATTCTTCTCTAATTTAAATGATTAATTTTTAGATGAAATAATTAAGTAATGTAAATACCCCAAAAAACAAAAAAAGAAGCTATACTGAATAATGAGATTGCATTCAAACACTGAATCATCATTTGAGCATAAAATGAAACTGTGACATTTATTCTAGAAGTTTTGCTTTCTATTTTAGCTTATCTGAAATAAATTAAATATAATAGTAAATACCACTATAAAGGTTTTGAATTATATTTTTTAAATAATTAATTACATACTTAAATACAAATAAACATGCAAAATTGCAAAATAGGATGATTCATTAATTAAATTAGTAAAACTTCAGACATAAATCATTCATATGAGCCTAAAATGAAACTGTATTGAGTAAAGCTTTGCTTCTTTTTTAAGCCCATCCCAAAAGGTATATGAAATACAGGTTGCTTACTCTGCAGACCTCCACACACAAAAGATATCATCAAGTCCAACAGCAATTAGGGGAATTACCCTTCAATTCAGCACAACTTTATAAAACACACACACGAGTTTTAACCACACCACCCACACACACCACACAAACACACACCACACACCACACACACACACACACCACACCCACACCACACACTACACAAACACACAACACACACACACCACCACACAAACCACCGACAGATTTTTGGCCAATTAGTGGGAAGAAAAATGCAGTGTGAGAACCAATTATTTCTTCAGCCTTTCACAATATCAGATAGGCTACTTTTAGCCCAACATTTTGCATAAGAGACACATGAGGAAATGAAAACGCAGTACCCCATAGTACACTCCTAATAATTAAAGCAACAAAAAGCACTGTGCAAAATGGAAAACATATCAATTCGTCCTACCCAAACCAAGTTTTGCTTTGAATATCCGTGAGATCCAGTTGCAAATTTTAATTATTTAATTTAAGATTTTAATTATTTGGGGAAGAATCAAAGTGTTCCTCTTCTTTTTCTTATTCAATATCTAAAGGGGTATTGGTCTGCAGGAGAAGCGGGAAACAGTTATGCAGCTGGACCTTTTGGGATTGTAATGGGAGGCAAACCGGCCCTCAAAATCATCCTACCCACTCTCAAGCTTCTTTACAAAATTTAAAAAAAACACTTTCTTAATTTACTCATAGAATTCTAAATCATCTAAATTGTTATCTTCCACTGTATTTCTTGAAAATAAAGCACTGTGGCTGTGGCCAAAGAAAAACAAAAAAGCTTCCTTGTAAAAGGTTCCTCAAAGTTAATGGATTAAAAAGCCTGTAAATTGTTAAATTTGGATGCCAATCAGAAAGCTTGAGCTCCTCAGGAAATAATACTAATGTGTTGAAAATTGTTTATCAATTTGATGCCAGCTGTAGATTAAGAAGGCATTACCAATATTATGCTCCTTAGCTGGGCTTTATTAGACGTAAGAGAATGAAAAAACAAGAAGAAGTGGGGGAAAGAAGAACTAGGGAAGGCTCGGAAAGAAGAGAGCAAGAGGAAAGAAACAGGGGAGAGCTGCCCACGCTACAGTGTGGCCAATTTGCTTGGACCATTCTCTACAGCTCTGGGTTTTGAAAAAAAACCAGGGGGGTTTTTTGTTTAATTTTGGGGGGGAAAAAACCAAAAAAAAAAAACCAAAAAGGGGGGCCCTGATGCAATTGCAGGCCAAATTAAAACAGGAGAGTGAAGGAAAAACATCTCAATTAGATAATCTTTCATTTTAGTCACGGTTGATTTGCATGAACAAAACACAGAAAATCTTATTTCCATCCTGAGTGTCTTTTTAAGCTCAGAGCTCTTCTCCGGTGAAGAAAAAAGCCTTTGATGATTTCAGTGGTTTGAAAGGATTGCTATTTATAATTGCATGCAAATTGTCACTGTGACAAAGGTGAGCATTTGAAACTTCCTCGGTACCAACAAACCAGCATATTTATTGATCACCACCAACATAGATATTCCCTAAAAGACAGACCTGTGCCTAACAGCCAAAAACACTAGATGGCACAAGAGCTCTAGGAGGGGGGGGATGCCAACCACACATGAAAGCAGAAGGGAGGGGGTGACCTAACAAATTGCATTATCATGTCTGCAGGGATCCGAAAACACAATCTGCATGATAAAGCACAAAGATAATGAATATTGCTTCCCCTTTTCTCATGTTTTTGACAAGTATGGAAAGGATGAAGCATCAAAATCGAAAGTCATGAATTGCCCTTGCTCTGCCAATCCCCCCCTTTGTAACTAAAATCCAAGGAGCTTTCAGTCAATAATCAGGATGTTAAGCACCCCAGTCAAGCAATTGAGATGTGTTGCAATGCATCTAGGCTCGGATGTATCGAACATTTTAGCAAAGCCTTGACAAGCTAATCACACAAGAAAGATGTTTGCATGATGATTGTCACACAGTCCTTATTCAAGCACCTGCATTGTTTGGAGTGTATGTGTGGATGGAGTTTTAAAATATCCAATCACAGAGAGCTCAATGATAGTCCACAAGAACATGTAAATACTCTTCCAGCCAGTCTCTTTCTATCTCACTTCTCCCGCCCATATTTTCAGGCTTCCTTGTGTTCGTTTTATTCGACCGGTTTACACCATGCAGCTGCTGGGCTTAACTGACATGCCCCTTCTGTCTCTTAATAAAAAGCTGCGGGTGTGGTACAGGTGAGAGTGACTGGGGTTATTGTACCTGTGATTGGACCTGCCTGCAGACACAAAGAGCAGTAGTGACATCTTGTTTGTGAGGTGCGAGGGCTAAACTCATTAATCTGTGGCACAGTGTAGCGGGCCCGCTCTCCAGGACCTCGCTCTGCAATCCGACCTGACCGCTAGCTGAGGGGCGTGAATCCTGAAGCAATTTGCAATAGATTCCGAAATAGCCTCACATAGAAGATGATGGGGGCTTTGATTTTTTATTCTCAAACAAGAACGATGAGCTATATCTACAGCCCTATTCCACAGTAATTGTCACAATGGGACACTACAGGACACGGTTTTGAGCTTGTAACTGCAAGGAGGAGGACTGACAGGCAACAATTTAGGGATTTTTTTTTTTTTTTTTTTTGTTTTAGTCTAGTTGTCTTTGGATGTCTTAAAATTTAGTCAATATTTTGGCATTGTAATAATTTTAGTCATCAAGTCATTTTAGTTGGCATCAATTGTAGTATTGACAAAAATAATGTTTTAGAGGATGAGTGCAAAATGACTTTTTTTTTTCTTTCTAGATTTTTCTTCCTCAAAAAAACAAGAGCATAATAATATCTTGCAGTGTTATTTTTTCTCATCATATTTAAGTCGTGAAGGGAAGTCGTGGCCTAATGGTTAGAGAGTTTGAGGACTAACCCTAAGGTTGTGGGTCTGAGTCTCGAATTGGCTGCCCACTGCTCCAGGTGTGTGTTCACGGTGTGTGTGTGTTCACTGCTGTGTGTGTGCACTTTGGATGGGTTAAATGCAGAGCACAAATTTCTGGGAATGGGTCACCATACTATGGCTGTATGTCACGTCACTCACTTAAATATTTTCGAAATTTATTTATAATTAAAATAATAAAAAAAGAAATAATAAAATTATATTAAATAATAAATGTATGAGCATTTAACCATGTGAAACCATGTGAAAACTGTCCTTGATGTGAACAATATATTTTTTTTTTCAAAAACATAAAGGGATTGTTAATATCTGGCATTTTTTTTTCTAATTATATTTTCATCAACAGTATTTTTTATTTGAATTCTATAATAATAATAATAATAAATAATAATAATAGTATATACACATCTTCTCAACTTCTACACACTTGAAGTATAATTAAAGACTTCATTAAAAAAACATTTTTAAACAGCAATTTAATTTATGAGATTAACGCTCAATTTTGATTTCCCCATAGCTGCAGGTTTAGAGAGAGGACCACTGGAAACCCTGTAGCCCGTGCCATAATCAATATTTGCAGTCTTCTGTAGGTATTCCTTGGAGTTAGAGGACGATCTCAGCAACAGGGAGTCTGTACCAGCCAGATGCAGTTGTCCCGGTCTTATTATCTGTCTGTGCACGGCAAGCAGCTGGCATGCTTTTCACGAGCGGATTACACTGCTACACGGGTGCTGTTTGCTCATACTTCATTTCCGCTTTTCGGGAGACATACCGCCTTCAAGCGCAAGCTCCCCAAAAAAGTTACCACCCTTTTAACTGATGGATGATTTAAAGGGTTATGTGGTAAACTTTCTGAAAGACAGACGAAGAAACAAGCTGGAATGCGAAATGACAGAGCATTAATCTGAGATTAGATTGGAGTTTTTAGCCCTGGGGAGCATTAGATTGTATAGTGAGGGGAACTTTTGAGACACAGATGGGCTCTGCCATTTTCTTATTTCACTTCTCTGTCCAAGGCTAAACTATTCTGAGTCTTTATACAAAAAAAGTTGAAAAATTGTCAAGAGTGCTGAAATATGCATTATATCTCTTATCCTCGCAGTGTAGGATGATCCAACCTATCTCTGATAAAGAAAAGGTGCAAAAATATTTTGAATGTGGAAGAAAAGCAAATTTTTCACAGAAAGATTACTTTTTGCAGTTAAGATAAGAAACAGAATGGTTTTCTCTATACGTTTGTTATAGATACTGTTTGTAAGACAGGTTGTTTCCAGAGCTTCTGTTGTACGTTTAAATATATTATAACCAATAAATGTTTAAAGAGACAATCAAACTCCTCCTCAAAATTAACATTCATCCAATGATACCCCCTCACAAATCGTATGAAAAAAAAATGCATACAAGTTTGAAACGACATAATGGCGAGTAAAAATGGACAGAATTTTGGTTTTTGGGGTGAACTATCCCTTAACCCTCTGGAGTCGATTACCGGCGTATACGCATTTGGGGTATTTTTTCCTGATAACCCGTAAAAGAACTTAAATACACTTTCAGTTTTAGATCGTTTACAGATAGGAGTACAGCATACATCAAATCGAATCTGTAAAAGGGTCTACTTTTTTATGTATACAGACATAATAACAACAAAACTTTGTGCATTATAAAATAAAGATAACAAAACAAGGTGTGCTGTCTGCCGAGATTGTTCTTCAAGATCTTCATTTACAAACGCGTCACTAAAATGAACCTGTAAACTCAGTGAATACTCAACAAAGAGACATGAGAGGAGATATCTATAGAAAGCCTGACATGTCTACTTTTAAACTAAACAAGTGCTAGCCGAAAAACAAATTATTCTGTGATAAATGTACTCCATATGAAAACAACGGACTGTCCGTTTTTCACGTCTCCCTTCATTATCTTCTAATGCGACCAGCCCCCCGCACTGAACGCGCTTTTGAGATGATAACACAAACAGCAAGGAGACTACGGCGACCTCCAGAAAAGCTTCAGAGTAAACAGCAGTAGACCTCTGCTTTTCCAGAGAACTTAACAAGCAATGAACAGCAACACAATGAAGGAACAACCACTGGGTTTGCAGACAGTCATCCACCAACTGATAAGGATAGAGACACTGATTACAGTACCAAACCAACACAACAGCAAAGAGACTACGGCCGACCCTTCCAGAAATTGCTGTCAGAGTAAACAGGTCGTTCTTTTTGTTTGTCTTTTTCCTGTCAACTAGACTCATGAATTGCTAAATATTCCAAATATTTTCCTCAATACGTTTTAAATTCCACCCGGTGCTTCTATCAGAATTGGAGCATGCACTAATCCAGCACACACAGCGCAGCAGAGGCCATTCAATCTTCAAGTGTTCTGTGTTTGCCGGTGTGAGAAGACGGTTTCACAGTTACCGGGTCGAAAGATTCATTAAGAAGAGAAGTCACTGGGGTCTGGTTTGTCCTGACCTCTAAAATGAGTAATCAGGGCCAGGAGATGACTGTTCCATCAGGTTCCTGTCTCAAGCCCTCATTCTGTCACACCAAAACACATATACGCACAGGTCACCCCGTGTTGACACCATTGTTACTGGCAACATTTCAGCTCTCTTTGGCTTCAGCTGTATGAGGCTCTGAAACCTTGGCATGATTAAAAACTTACGCATTAGAACAAAATAATTAAATAATAGAAATAACCTTGGGCTTTGCAAAGAGAAGAGTAGTTAAAAATGGAAGGACCTTTTGCTGAACCCAGCATATTGGTATGACACTGATGACCTGCACTCATACATAATACAGAACGATCTCATGCTGAAAGCATACATATTGCATGCAGCATAGCAAAGGAACGTCTTTTCAAGGTGGACTATGTCAGTAATACAAAGTCAACATGTATATTTACTTTGTTAATATAACATAATTAACATACTATAATATAGAGATCAGTTCATCTGCATGTTATTCACAACACTACAGTTCAGAGGCAACTATCTATCACCCTGAAATGTATTACATAGCAGAAGTAAAATGAGTTCTAAATGGACGAAAATAAGACTTTAATTGCTGTCCAGCAAGTGCTTTGTTAAGCTGTGAAGGAGAACCCAACAGCAATGACAGATTAATGTGTATCAGCAGAAAGTGAGGACGTGCTAAATGAAGTGGCACCATTAGTGTGAAGCTGGAATGATACATCCATCATGGACTCTACCAATGAAGCCTGCATATGGTTTGAGTTCTACACCAGTGGTCTTTCAGTGGGGGAGAACAAGACAAATGGGTTGCATTATCAGGTTTTAATTGTCATTACTGTACAATGATTAACCTAGTTGTTAGATGTCCAGCCAGGTATAATTAAGAAATTATTCACCTGTAATATAAACATGATTATCAAATTCCAGTGTATTAATATTCATTCAACACTAACAATGCACAGTTATCATATCCATATTTTAACATAGACATAATTTCTGTGAGCATAATGATTGGATGAAAGTAACAAAGCCAAGGTCATGGGTTCAATTATCACAGTGCTAGAATGTACTGTACAGCAAAAGTGTTTAGCAACAGGCAACCAATCATGCTTACTTCATTAAATAGTTATGAGCTCTGTACACAGCAGAAACTGTAAAACAAGGGTCATGTTTTACTGTGTGTGAGAGACAAAAGAAATTAACAATGTTAACCTTGGGTTTGCGATACTACAGTGTTAAATCAGGGTAAAATGAACAGTGTGAAATAATTACCTGGGGTTTAGAATGGTGAAAAGCACAAATGTACATTGTAAATGCACTTGATAATTTCAGGCATTTCAATTTTGGATGCTTTCATTATAATGTTTTCCATAGTAGCATATAGTATGCAAATAAGGCTCTTAATATGGAGATAATTTGAACAAATTTTAGAATCATAATTGAGATGTTTCAAACTCTCCCTAAACAACCACCCATTTGTGCTGAGAATTAATGATGCTGGTGTACTTTCATTATTCACCACGCACACCCACCATAAATCAGTCTCTCTGCAGCATCTGTAAGTATGTACAACTAATCAAGCTGAAAAATACCACTGTCATGCTACAGTAATTGCTTTGTATCTGTTAGGGATGTTATATTTCAATTTTCATTACAGGGCTCCACCAGTACATTGTTGTTAGGATTGTTTGGATCCAAACATTATTTGGATTAAGATGCACCTTTACAGTTTGTATCCCGGCAAAAGCACTATATACTGTATAATGAGAGACGTGTTAAAAACTTCACAAGGATCCACAAGGAAAGCTGTTCAAAGTCATTCCTCCATCCGACAGGTTCAACTGTGATGAACAGCAAAATTTCAGACTTTATATGCAGCCAAATCCACAAATGCTAATTTACTTTTATGCATCTGGTAGGTGCTTTCGTTGATATTGGCACTGACATTGTAAGCACCATGACTGACCAGCTGAGCTACAGAAGCACCTTTCTTTGTAATAATTATAAATAATAACAACAAAGAATACAATTACTTTTTATACAATAAATAATCAAATAAAAATTAATAATGTACAAAATATTAATTAATAAAAATAAATATATATTTTTAAATTAATAAAAAAAATATTTCAAATAATAATATAATACATAATACATTTTATTCTGACACTAGCAATGGCAGTGTCATGGATTTGATTACTAGGGAATACATGAACTGTTAAAATGTATAACTTGATTGCAATATACTGTATATCATTTTTGATAAAACTGTCTGCCAAATAAATGATAATGTTAATGTTAAATAATAATAGCAAAGAGCACTAGGACAACTCAATAGCTCAAAGTCAATAGCTGTCATCAGAGAGCTCAGCATCTGTTTAGTAGTCTTGTTAGAAGCAGCATGGTTATTGTGCCATTTAATTTCTACTCCTACAGGAGGCAAACTGAAAAAATAAAAAATAAAATAAATAAATATTACAAATAAATAAAAACTGCAGTTTCTTGATGAGTCAGGCAACAGAGTCTGTTATGTTGCACAATTTAAAAAGCAAATTGATCAGCACGAAATATGACCCTGACCAGTTCAAACAAAGATGTCTTGAACCTAAAACACTTATTCTGTATTCCTCCTGGAGTCTCCTGCAGTGAGAGTTGGATCATGCCGGTTGCTGTCTGATTTCTATGTTCAGTCTCTACTCTCATCTCCCACACATCACATCACTGCCTACTGTTCTTCATGAGGATGCCATTGCATTTTGATGGTTTGCATCACATTATGCCCCTTGTGTGTGCAAGCATACTTGGCAATAAAGTTTTTCTGCTTCTGATTCTGATTCTTTTATAAATACAAGCATTCAAGTACTCTAGCTCCCAGAAAAACACATGAAATGATCAAATATATATATCCACCTTTTTCCTCAATGCGGAAGTAAGCCTATGGGTGAGACTTCCGTTTCATTAGCCGCTATAGGTGCTTTAGATATGCAAGTAGCCATGATTATGGAGAACAGAACTGAGATTCAATAAAGTATTTCTCTCAATAAAGAGTCCTAGCAGCAGCTAAGTTTCAAGATGTGTCATTATGTGGAGTTATAATAGTGGGTTTCTGTTTAATGAGATATTTAATGTCTTCACTGACCTGCTGCATTCCTCCGAAATTACGTTTCTGTCTCTATTACACCTCTGCATGATGATATTGAAAGAAATATGCAGTTGCAAGTGTTATGAAAAAAAAAAATCGAATTTACAAGCAGTACCTTGAACATTTAAAAATACAGCAATATATTCAGGGCTGCACATACTGTAAGTGGTATGCAGGTGTGCATGCACGACCAAAATAAAAAGAATTGATGTGTAAATATGTTCAGACCACTAATTTGCATACCGACATTGTTGACAGCTTTTAATGCACAATCACAGATTTAGATTGACTAACTGTAATACTGTATAAGATTTCCACTCAAACCGAAAGCATAAATCTAGCCTATGCGCTGCTGGTTTCAGAGCAAAATGCAAAACTGATTCATTCACTGATGCGCTTCACTTGGCAAAAATAAAAGTTTGCTGATTTTAGGTTTGAAAAAGATGTAAATTCAGGCCAAAATGACTGCCTTGGTAGTTCTAGTGTTAAACTGAAACAACAGTACTCTGTATTCCCCCTGTACCACAGAAGCTCTCAGCATAACAGCTGAGCATGATGTGTGCAGGCTTTCCACTCAGGAAAGGAGCTCAGTCTGGAGCTGGTGTGCGCTGCGGTGTTGTGCCGTGTTGTTGTTGCAGTCAAAGTTCTCTCAGTTGATGTGAGAGGAATGTGTTGGTGGTCATGCAGAAAAGCAGCCCAGAGGATTCAGTCATGGGTCAGTGCACCCTTGAGACATCCAGGACCCTGGCCCTGCTTGATACCAGCCAGGTCCTGATGTCAGATAAAATACACTGGCTTTCCCTAGCCCTTTCCATATGTCCTGCAACAGTGGCAGTGACCCCATCTAAAATTATGCATGCATGTGCTGAAACTACCTTTAGCTGCAGAGATCTAAAATCTATTTGTCTAATAAACCTGCCATTATGTATTATGAAATTATGACTATTGTTGGCTCTTTGACAAATTGCCTTTTTCCTCTTTTGTACGTTGCTTTGGATACACACACACACACACACACACACACACACACACACACACACACACACACACACCCACACACACACACACACACACACATATTGATGTACATGACCTACATGTCTCTTCTCCTTCATTTTAAATCATAGACAATAAACTCCCCGCACTTCCACTGCCAGAAGTTGAGAGTGTTTACAGATTACCAGTCCATTCAAGTGATAAATCAGAGTGAAGAGTGTCTGCTGAGATGAGCCTGATAAGTGAGTATGTGTGTGTCCTCAAAAGTGGGGCAAAGGAATGAGGAATCACAGCATGGGAGATGGCTGGAGGATATATGAGTGCCACAGTGGGGGAGCTTGTTACTGCGGAGACTCACACCTTCTGCACTGAAAGCAGACTAGTGTGTAAGTGTTCCAGTTTAGCAACCGTATACACCCCCCCCCCATCCTGTTAAACCCACACTGGCACACACTGCTCTCAGCGTTTGCGAGCCTCTTTCCTCCACCCGCTCCTCCCATGAGATGTAATTAACAAAGAAATTACAGTGAAACACACTGCCGATGGGTCTCTCTGTCTCCAGCAAGGCTTAAATGCGTAAATCGCTTTTGCCCATTATGAGCAACAGAGAAAACCAGTGACAGTGCCAAAATGTGTGACATTTCCCCCCTAAAATTAAGCGACAATTAGGTGCGCAATAATTGTTTTGTTAATGAAAGTCTGCAGCATGCTCAGATAGTTTCTTGTTCCCCCACAACATGAACCCTCTGAAGTCCTCATTAGTCTTTATTAAAATGCATTTCTAATTTAGCCAGACCCATTTCACTAATGCATCTCAATGACAAGGATAATTTTGAAAGATGACAGCATGGGATACTTGCACTCACTCCTCTGTTTCAACCCTTGAACAAAACTAATATTTGTAAAACACTGTGATGTAAAGGGACATCATCAAAAACATTTTTTTTTTTTCTTTTTGGCATGTTTTTGAAAGACGTCTCTTATGCTCAACAAAGACTGTATTTATTTGATCAAAAATATAGTAAAAACTAATATTCTGAAATATTATTACAATTTACAATAACTTTTATTGTATTGTAACTTTTATTTTTCTATTTTAGTATATTTTAAAATGTAATTTATTCCTGTGATGGTAAACCTGAATTTTCAGCAGATACTCCAAGCTTCAGTGTCACCCGATACTTCAGAAATCATTATTAATATGCCGATATCAGTTAAAATATAAATATAAATACAACTCTTAAGCATTAAAATTTCATAAGAACTAAATTGACACTTCAGTATGAAATTAAAATTAATTTATTTTTACAACAGATGTCACAAAGCCATATGTCAGAAAGACAGAAATCAGTCTGATTGCATATCAAAGGCATTTTAATACTTAAGTCAGTCAAGCAGTTACTTATGTTTCAGGTATACACTGTGACTGTCTAGGTTTTTTTTTTTTTTTTTTTTTTACTGTGCAGTCAACTGTCATCTGCACCAATGGTTTACTGAAATCTCAAATGACTTTTGTTGCATTAAGAAATGGAGAGTGCCCCTTATTTTCCTTACGCTGGCACACAAGGAGGTTGGATGGATATCTCACTTCTATTCCTAGGTTTTCTATTTTCAGAGCACAGTTCAAATCCACATCTCTCCAGCATAAAGATGTGTTGCTGGCAGATGGGAGCTTAAGGCTACGTGATAGGATGTACGCAGAGGCAATAGAGTTTGTCTGAACTCTTGAGGGACTAAAGGAAAGGTAGAAATCTCTCCTTGCACAGAATAAAATTTGGTTTCCTACCCAGGATGAACTAACCTTGCCCTCTGGTAAGTGGCTGGCCTTGATCGTGCAGGCACTGGACGACGAGAATATAAAAATCATAAGCCAAGCCGAGAGGACTGAATGATGTTTACTAAGTAGCTCTGCTTTCCTCAAACTCCTCTCTTGATTTCATTGTATTAGACTGGCACTTTACTGCCAATTCCTCATTCAACATCAATTCATCTCCACTTATGTAGCTTCTAATTTGGATTGACTTTTCAGTACAAAGAATCGGTGACATCGATTATGGCCGGAGTAAAATTTCTAATTAATATGCGTCGCCCTAATAAATTGTAGGGTACAAAAATGTCAAAAGACAAACAGTTAAGCAGCCAGAGGGAAAATCTGTTTAATGCCTCTGCTTTGCAGCTGATACCCACTGCACCCGCCTTGAGTGCTTTCCGGGAGATACAGAATTAGTGTATAGCATGGGGGTTTAAAATATGTTTCCGTGAAAATATTATAGATGCTGGTATATTTACTCCAGCAACCTATTTCAGGTGTGTCTGCTAGGAAATCTGCTGAGGCTGATGGGAAATTTATAGCCAGGATATACAGTTGAACCAAAGGTATGGGTTATGGTCAAAGTTTGACTTGACTTGACTTTGATCGGTTTTCAAGTCTGTTCATGTGTCAGGCCTAGTCAAAAAGAAAAACAGGAATGGCAAAGATGGATTCTGAGCATTGAGTAAGAATACTATCACTGATCAAACATTAAAGAGCAGTGACCAAACACTCTTGACTGGAGATTTGTAGAACAATCTGTATAGCAAGAAAGCAAAACACAACATAGATAAAAGAGAAGACAAAAATATATCTGTGAACAACTGTAGTTTGAAATTTAAAAACACCTGGAGCCTCATGCATAAGCAATCCGAATGCACAGTTTGGGTGTCAGAAACTATGTATTCTTAAGCACATGTAAAAAATAAAAATAAGTAAATAATAATAATAATAATAATAATAATAATAATAATAAATAAATAAATAAATAAACAAACAAATAAAATTATGTTCTGTTAGTATTGACCCATAGATCCTAGTGATTACATTAAATGTTATTTTCGTTTTCCAAGTTTAATATCTGGATTACCTGGACTTTGAGACTCACAGCATAAAAGATGCATCATTTTTCATGAAGGATGTTTGAAGCATGTTATCAAACAGAACATGGGATTTAAAAAAAAAAAAAAAAAAAAACATATAGCGCCTCCAAACTCTGGACCACACATACACGTTTTTAGAACAACAAAACAAAAGTTTAACACATGAGGCCTCTGATCTTTATTATGAGTCTCTTGCATCATGTTCCAACCACCAGATCTATAACATTCAGTGTAAAAAAAAAATAATAAAAATTTACATGACACGTATACACAAATAAATAAATCTAATTCATCCTATTATAAGTATAAAGACTTTGATTTACTTGCACACAAACACATAGTCTTTTTGCATTAACTTTTTCATTTATTTTGTCTCCACTCTCTGTTTCTTTATTGTCTTGGCTGATCTTCATCAAAGTAGCTAATGAGTTCCATTGGAACTCATTTGAAGTGGTGAGTATATTGCAGTAATAAATTATGTGTGTACGCAGCAGGATATTATCCTGCAATGGCTGCTTTCAATGTAGCAACACTACCAAGATCACAAAATCTCAACTTCACTACCAGGTCCTTAATATCCCCTCCCTCTCCTCCTCTTACTCTCTCCCTTCTTTACTTTCTTCTGTGTCCCTTTTATTTCAAAATTCATTCTCTGCTCTGCCTCCTACCCCTCCTGTGCTTGAGGACACTATTTTGTTTATTTTACTTATCTTGTTCTGAATTTGCAGCAGAACACTCAATAATGTGTATCAATGATTTTCCTGAAATGAATGCAGCAAAGTAATAGAGATATATTATAGAAAATATCTTTGGGGAACCACAAAAGGGAATTATATTTCTATGAAATGCTTTCTAAAGAAGAGAAACTATATTTTCAAGCTTAAATTATTTATCCACTCACTCACTCACTCACTTACACACACAAATTATTATTATTATTATTTTTTCATCTGAAGGAAATTAATACTATTCAAAAAAACTATAAAAACATAGTATAAAAAATTAATACTATTCAATAAAAATTACTCAGCAAGGGTACATTAAAACTGATCCAAAGTTACAGTAAAGACATTCACAAAAGATTTATATTTCAAATATATGCTGCTCTTTTGAACTTTCTTTTAATCAAATAATAAATAAAAAATAACTGTTTCACGGTTTTCACAAAAGTACTAAACAGCACAACTGTTTTCAGCACTGACAACGATAGGAAATAATTTGTTCAAACATATTGAATGATTTCTAAAGGATCATGTGAAGACTAGAATAAAGGCTTCTGAAAATTCAGCTTTGAGAAATAAATAGCATTTTATGTTATTTCTTATTTTTTTCACATTTTTAAATTGTTACCACAACAATGCAAAGTTACTATACCCTGAATTGTTTTGGAAGACAAAATACGAAACAATCTACATAAGGAATACACGATGATGGCAGTGAGTGTCTCATTATATTACCATTGCAGTCCCTCCGTGCCCAGTCTCTCATTTCCCAGCATTAGCTCGCTGCTATCATTAAGCTAATCTGATGCCCTTGACAGAAGCAGCTGGGTGGTGTGTGTGCCCCTGCAGTCGGGTGCGGACAAGCACAGTTTGAATTCATTCGACAGCAAGAAATAGGCTCCTGAGCAGTGGGGCGCGTCGTGACAGAGCACACTTCCCTCTTCCTGTCCATTACCTCCCCATGATTTCCTCACATGCTGCCCATCAAACTGAATATGGTATGTGTTCTGTGTAATATCCATTACAAAAGGAAACACTGGAGAGATGAGCTATAAGAGCACAGATGACATAATGTAGAGATGCAACTAGCTAAATGTCCTGGATCATCTGCAGAAACCCTTAATTTCCAACTTCCTACTTGGGGACAAAGCATGCGAACATCATTTAAAGGAGAACTTCTAACTTGGAAAATATATGCAGAGCTCTTTGGGAAGCAAAATGCAGAAGTATTTCACATCTTTGCATGATTCTGAATGGAATGCAACATAATTCAGAAACAGTTTCTCCAGAAATATGGGTGCAAATCAGATTTACTGCTTGGTTTGATGCCCCTTGTGTGGTGGAATGGGAGAACGAAGCCATAATTACAGGAGATTGACAATTTCTTTTAGGTAATTAGACGTAAACTGAAGGAAATCCCAGCTGAAAATGAGAGATAGGAGTGGCAGCATGTGCTGCTTGTTGAAAACTGATTATCTTGTGGAGAATGTAAACAGGGAGAAGTGTCTTCCTTACTTGTTTGCAAATCTGTTTGTCTCTGCGTTGCTGCTTGTAATGTGACCTTACAAGCAATTTCGCTCTAATGGGCTTCTGTATATGATGCAGTAATTGTTAGGACTGACAATATGCATCCAATTACTGTCGTTATGCTATTAGTAAGTCATGCATTCATCTTACCAACCTTGATTCATTACCCTGTAGCTCTGTAAGGACATTTATATACATCTAAATACCCTTTTTTTAATGCCTCTAAATGCAGGTCTGTTTTTCATAATGACAGTCCTTCCCAAAGTCCTAATGACCCACATATCCTTTAAAGACACAATTATAACTTAGATTAGGGTTTCAATGAAGCATCATTAGTTCCTAACATGAATCAAACACATTTCCTAAATGTATCATTTCAATGCATCATCAACTTTGTGCATGATCATTAAGCTGAAAACATTGAAAAAGAAAACACAACAAATGGGAAAGGAAAATAGAAAAAAAATAGTACACTTGAAGAAAAGAAAGAATCAGTATTTTTGTCTTTGTTTTCCAGTAAAAATTATGTAAACATCCTTATGTAAGATAATAATAATAATAATGCTTTATAATTATTATTATTATTTTAAATAAATAATTGAAAAAAGTGGAATAATAATTTTCCAGTTAAATTGTTTAAATTATATTTATTTAAATACTGTATGCTTAACTTTGCTAGGTATCACAAATATTCAATAAATGGCAAAGCAAATGTAATAATTTTATTTTATTTTTATTTTTTTTAAGGACCAAAATGTAAACTAAATAATTGACATTTATTCTGCATTTACCATGGAATGAATTGGGCATATCTTAAAAAATAAATAAATAAAAAGAGAGAGTATGTTAAAATAAGTTTATTTGATTTATGACTGGCACTTTTTTAAAAAGGAACTTCAATCATTTCTGTTATGCTTTAACTTAAAACAAGATACAGCTAAATGAGTTATTAAACTCAGTTTTCTCAAAAATATCTATATAACATTTATGTGCGTATGCATGAATGTATGTTTTTATTTCAGTGCAATGGCATTAGGGAATGCATTTTAACTTGTCACTGTTATCTGAAGTAGCTTACAATGCATCTGAGAGACTGTCCCCTAAAGGATCTTAGAGTAAATGTTTTTTTTCTTTTTTGGGGATTTGATCTTACAATCTGTTAGTTACCAGCCCATATCTTAAATGACAACTCTACCCCACCACTTGACTACAGATGTGGAGCATTAAGAATTCTAAGGTGGGTATTAATGAGAAGAGCTCCTGATGAGATGCTGGTGTTCATTCCTCAACTGTATTGCACACAGGTCATCTAATCAATGCACGGACAGGCCCAGGGCATGAGAAGAGGAAAGAAAAACATCTCAGGGCAAGGTCAGCATGTTCTTGCCCAGTGGAAAGCCTGGTATCCTGGGCTGGTACAGCACCATGCATGCTGCCCCTGGAGGAGCTGCTGGATATGTTAGTGCTGACCCTTCACTACTGTTCCCCAAGGGACTGGACTTACCATCCAAAACACAGCATGAACAACCAACTGCTAAATATTCATTTATCTCTCTGCTTGTCTCCTCGGATACCAATCAATTTCTAAAATTGCTCAAGTTATGTATTTCCTCCATGGTCGTGCACTTTTTACACACACAAACACACACACACACACACACACACACACACACACACACACACACACACACACACACACACACACACACACACACACACACACACACACACACACACGTACTCATGCACAAACAAGCACATATACTATCGCTCTAGTGCTTTCTCCTTTGGTACAGATCACACCAGCCTTACTGTTTGGATTGCTATCCAGAGAATGATCTCTAATGGTTATCTGACAAAAGTAGAGAGCAAAGAAGGCTGAGGAATCCAGAGGAAGATCAATACTCTCGGTTAGTGAATTTTCCTATGGTAAAGGCCAAGTCCTTCTCAGGCTCCCGAGGGTCAGATATGAGATGTTTACAAGGACAGAACATCATAGGTAGATAAGCATATGGGCCGTGGGGGGGGGGGGTATGCTTTTCACTGAACCAAAATGTATCTTAACACAGTCAAACTCAGACTAACCTCAATGTGTCAATGCTAAAGAAGAAAGTAGTTATAAAAGGTTTACATTAGAAAAAAAAAAACAAACAAACATTAAAAATGAAAAAACAACTGTATCAGTACATCATAGTATAAAATCTCTACATAACGTAACAGATTTAAATGAACTTTGCCATCACCTAACATTTAATCTTTAAAAATAGCAGTACATTTAATAATATAATAAATGTTATCTTTAGCAAATCAATTAATAATTATACATCATACTGTACATTAGGTGTGGGGGTTCTTAAAGCACTTCACGATTCTGGGAGTCACGATCCGATTCCAAAACAATTCTAGATCTACATTTTTTCCTAATTAATTCCTCTTCTGTGAAAATACATCTTTACAACTTTAATTTTTAACCAAAATACCAGTTTCTATGCTTTTTGTTTATAGTTGGAATCTCTGTATGTCAGTACTACCATCTTAAAAATAGGGTTGTGAATCTTCACCGGTTTCACAATTCAATTCAATTACGATTATCATTATCAACTCAATATCACGATGCAGCACATTCTCAGTTTTCAATATTACTGCAAATGGCTACATTTTCATATAAATTTTACATCAAATTTAATTTGTGCAAAATTTACTTTTTTTTATTATATAAGCAGACTACTTTTTAAAACAATTACTTATTTAAAATATGTGTTCTTTAAGTATCTGAAAGTTTACAGACAATAGGTTAGTTATGGGGTTTTCTTTTTTCCTTAGCATTATTGCCACTTGATTATTATGGATGAGATCAAAGACAGTAGCAGCTTTAACAGGCTGCATTTACTATAATGCACATCTATTTTGATATATCAGATGTTCTGTCCTGCTCTGAAAACATAACTGACTGTATTTACATCAATTTCATATAAAAGTATTCGGAGATGCAAGTGCATTTAACCGCAGTCACGATTGAGCTTCAGGACAACAAACACAAAGCGCACGCGAGTTTCGTGCATCTAATAGTACTGCATTCCAAACGGCGTAAATGAATGCATATGTAAAGTAAAACACAGCGGGTCCAAGCACACACTGTCAAACAATGCGCAATTCAAGAGTGCACACAAGCCATTTGTGAAAAAAAAAAACAACAACAGTATTTCAGAATCGATTTTGATATAGTCACTTCTAACCACCACTAATTCATAACCTGACTCAAAACCGGGTTGTTGTGTTTGCTATTTGGTTGTTGTATCCATAAATGAGAAAGTCCTTTACAATGCTGTGGCCTTGAAAATGTAGTTTCTCCAATGGCTTTGTCCCTGGTGTGATTTTTATTTGGCATAAAAAGCACTGAAAATAGCATTTAATGTTTGTTGTGTTCAACAGAGTTCAATATTGTGACTGACACAGTGTCAACCTAATGAACAATTCTCAGATGATATCTTTATAAGACTGAATGTGGGGCACTGCCTTAGTTCTCACAAATCCAACTGAGTAAAATCAACATTTACAGAGAACAAGATACACCTATAGCATACAAATAATAAAGCAAAGAGGAAACAACTCTCTGAGGTATGAAAATAATATGCCAGAAGGTGCACATATTCTGTAACAATGCATTTCAAACAAGCTGTTTCACCAGCTCTGATCTTTTCTTTTCTTCTTTTCAAAGATGAAAAGGCAGTGCTGATATGTCTATGTTATCTCATCTGCCAAACACTGACCTTGACACTCAACCCAACAATATGTCTATGTGTGCGTGTGTGTGTGTGTGTGTGTGTGTGTGTGTGTGTGTGTGTGTGTGTGTGTGTGTGTGTGTGTGTGTTAAAATTGATTACACTGATTGCACTTTAAGGGGAATCAATGGGCAAAGTTCTGATACCAATTTAAATCTTTGACAAGTTCTGCAGGTTTCCCGTCTGTGAGACTATAAGGTTTATTTCTTGTAAGTGAGTTTCCTAAAAGGTTACAAAATATCATAGGCTAATTTTAGCTTCAGTACTGTATCATGCCTGAAATTCCTAAATATCATAGGCTAATTTGGCTTCAGTACTGTAGCTTTAATTGTCATGTTTGTTATTCTAAAGGACCACCGAATGGGAAGATTTAACACCAACTTTCAAACCATGGCATTCTCTACATAGGTTCAGCCTCCAATGCATGGCCCACCAACTGGTGTCAAACATGTGCTCACACTACTGGAATGAACTTTCTGGCAAGCTCTAATTTGATTGGATGACTTTATACAACCTTCAGTAGTAAAAGCACACAATGTTTTAAGTCAGTCTACTGAAACGTTTTGTTTAATAGGGAGCCAGGTTGATAGTAAGAGCTTTGAGGCTAATCACAGAATTTTCCAAAATTCGCTAGACATCAAATGTTTGAATGATACTAAGACTTTTGTTTGAGAAGCTTATTAGTAAATCAAATACATACTGCCGTGAAAAGGCAAAAGACCATAACTTCGATTGTTGTCAAAAATAAGTTATTAATATTTTTGGGACATTCAAGGCATCCTTTATCATGTGTATAAGTATCTTGAGTCAATTGCGTAGTTTTTCCAAGAAAATAATGGGTCGTCTCAACCGTAACTTCGAAAAGCCACCGGAGAAACCAAGGCAGAACACCGTATAACACCAGCTACCGCTCTTTCACTTTGTTTGGAATGCTCAAATTGAATTACGGCATTCTGACTTTGTTTAGCCGTGCATCAAATGAAGTTATAATGAAGTCATAATGAAGCCGGTTTGGAGTTATATGGTGCTCTGCCTTTTTTTTTTTACTGTCCATTAAAGTCATTTTAATTATGCATTTTAATTACGGTGTAGACAAACTAATTAGATAGATCGCGATCTACCAAACAGCTCCATATAACAAAGCACTGTAAAGACTAGATACCTTGGCATCAATGCGTACTAGTGAATAACTTTTAAAGACTTTTTTTTCTCTTTTTGTAATGCAGATTATACACCAGGCTGTCACTTAGTTGGGATGCGTGTGGACTCGAATGCCGTTAACATGAACAATCATAAAATCAGTAAGCCTACTAACAGTTCACAATTAAATCCATATCCTATTTTTTCTTGTAACCCCGATAAAATCAATCCCATGGCGATGAACGTCATCAGAGATGGTTAATCCACAAGTATTCTGGGCATTATTCCTGCTTGCTGGCATTCACATCGATCCACAAGTCGTTCCTTTAGTTTCAGGCTATTTAATACAAGGCAAATATAAAAGCAACATGCTATGTCTAGCATTCTTTTACATTAATGAGCATAGCAAATATATTGGTATCCACGGGATCCACTCACATGTTTAACTTTTAGTCTGCTTGTTACGGTTAAAAACAAACAACAACAACAACAACAACAACAAAACATACAGTCACATTACTACATGCAGTAGCCTATATGAGATAGCCCATGATCACTACATTTTATACAGGTGTTACTATAACGATTTTGTAAAATGGTGATCAGCAACCAAATATTGATAATGTGGAAGTTACTGCCTTTCGCCTTGGTGTGACTTTTTCACCGTTTTGCAGACAATGCAAAGGCAGCGCTACATTAACTTTAAAAATAGGGTTAAAAATCAAGTTTGAGCTCACCAATTTTTAATGTAGATAATTTCCATTACTAAAAACATCTAA
This sequence comes from Cyprinus carpio, assembly GCF_018340385.1. Classification (NCBI taxonomy): domain Eukaryota; kingdom Metazoa; phylum Chordata; class Actinopteri; order Cypriniformes; family Cyprinidae; genus Cyprinus; species Cyprinus carpio. Next base: position 16,960,378 of record NC_056573.1, on the reverse strand, counting down.
TTGTTAAATTTCCAGTGTCATCCCTATAATTAATTTGGCTGGACAAGTAAAAACCTTTAAAGTAATTTTTTCCTCAGTTTCAACACTCTAGTGAGTTAAGGTCTTTTGCCTTTGTAGGGCAGCATAGATATACACAAACAGAACTGAATATATTGCTTTGTTTTCGGAGTTGTCTGTGAAGTAGGACTGCATTTATTCATGCTACTTTTGAACAGGTAGAAATTATGTGTATAAGGTACATTTTTCATTTTTTTTTTTTTTTTTTTTTCATTATTTAAATTATTTGGAAATCTGTTTTTTGTGGTATAATCTATTTTAGATGAATCTACTAAAAATGACATGTATCTATGATAACTTTGCTCTACTATCTGTGTAAATCTTCAAAATATTTATATTTTACTTTATTTACTTATTTACAGCCAAAACTTTCTGTATCCATAACAAAAATAGTTGCTATATTCTGGGAATGGGAACTGAACCAAGATCTTAGGTTTTACCCTATAAACAATTCCATGTAATGGCAATTCAGTCATTTTGCAGGCATGTCCCCATTGGTTGTTATAACAATGGCATGCCAAATGTCAGCAGCACAAAAACCTTTAAGGAGAATACTTGAAGTATGAAGAGGTGTAAGAAAGCTGGAAATTTCATCCTGAGGGAGCTCAGCTCACACGGTGCATCAGATAGTGTAGTATGTCCTTTATTTTCACGCTGCATACTACTGTGCAGTGTAGGGTATAGAATTGGTGTCAGAAGAAGATAGAAGACTGGCTGTCACGCGTGTATAGTCCTCTGAGCATTTTGATGTCAGCAGTTCCCTCCCCAAACCATATTTTTATTGTCCTATTCCTACTAACTATGGGCATAATATGTGCTTGTCATTGTAAATGATAAACGTGTCATCTCCTGATGTGAAAAAAAAAAAATAAAATAATTCATGAATAGCTGTAAAAAAAAAAAATCTGTTATTTGGAATAGGGTTCCGTAAACAAATAAATTTCTAATTTCACCTGTTTTGATGTACAGTACATTGAAAAAAAAAAAAAAAATAAACATATATATATATATATATATATATATAATATATATATATATATATATATATAGTATAATATATATATATACTATATATAGTATATATATATCTATCCAATAGTAAATAAAGATTATTCGGGTATTTGGTACTTACCATTTTGACATTGACAGTATTCAGTGCATTACTTGAATGTAATATTTGTTGACTTTACAAGCACTTTCTAAAGGAAAATTGTAAATGACGTGAAAATTGGTACTTTTTATGTAAGAGCAGATACAGTTTATGAGTTCTCCCATCATTATGACTTCATAATTGTAATTCTATGTACATTATTCATTAATGCTAATTACAACACCAGTTTTCCCTGCGTTTTTTGGTCCAATCAAACAAAGACACTGGGGAAAGATCGTCGAATTAATGTCGTGAAAACTATAAAAATCAGATGCTCCCAGAATTTTGACATATATATATGTATATATAGATATATAGCTATATATTTCTATATATATAATTCATGTTCACAACACTGAGTGACAGATGATCAGCTTTTCTGTACTAGTTCAATATATTTGGTGTGGGGTGAAATCATAAATGCACTAGGTGGCTAAATCCGTGATACTCCACTTGCCTAGAGAGAGAAACCAGCATGATTTTCACATTTTTGTCACATCTAAGCCGTGCTAACCGTATTCAGAGCCAAACCCCCTGGGCTGTTTGAGACATTACAGGCGGTCCAAATGCTTACAGCAACACCTGCTGTCCTCTCGGCTTACACAGGCAAAAAACATAGCTACAGCTTGCGGTAAGCGTATGTAGCAAAAATGACTGCCTACTGTACTTAATCATCATCCCGAAAAGTACTCTGCGGAGTGTAATAATAAACACGTAAGATGTTATATATCACAGTCACCTGCTGAGGTCTTTGACTGCATGTGTTTTCTGTCCCACACACACAGGCTCTGCACTATGTGAACAAACAGGGTGAATGAAGAGAGTGAGCGGGCATATATCCATTATTTAACAGTCCCTTTCCAATAGTCCCCTCTGCATATAAGTAATTCCAAAGTATATCCATGAGTGTCCCTTACCTCAGCGGATACCTCAGGCCTTGCTGAACTGACACCACTCGCAGGTTTTTTTTTTTTTTTTTTTTTTTGGGGGGGGGGGGGGGTGGGTGACGCATTAATTATTTATGCTATGAAGAGTGGACGCACACACACATACAAAATTATCCTACAGGTTAGGCCCAAAAATGAAAAAAAATTTCACATCTCAATAGAGGCTGCAGTATTTGGAAGTGGTAACCCAATCACAATATCAAAAATTGAATGTGACCAAGGCATAGAAAAGCGACCAAATCCTCACGGTATCCAATAATGGAGAGATTAAGGTCAACATTGTGAGACATAGCGTGTTTATCCTATGACATTACATAATCCAAAATGGAGATTTTTTTCTTTGACTCAAGCCAGAATGCAATGCTGATATTCCATTAGCTATTATCAATATCAATAAGCAAATGAGTCATCCACAGAATTGATAAGACAAATGAAGACCTTTTTTTTAATGTATGAAATCATTGCGAATTTAGGAAAACTATCGTTTTCGCTTTGCGCTACACCCGTATTTGCATGCTTTCTTCATCAATTATTTGTGATAAAATTAGGGATTGGAAAAACTAATTGGTTTCTGTTCTCAAAAACCTAGCAAACTAAACTCCTCACAGAGACAGGCATTTTAAAGACCCAGGACAAGAAAGCTGTTCCCAAAAAAGTAATTTACGCTGCCTCAGATACCTTTTTTTCTTTTTGGCCAAATTCCAAGGAAGCATGTATCTTTCACAGAGGAAGACAATCACAGAAACACATTGGGACAAAGGTAAAAATCGGAGAGAGATAGAGAGAAAAAAAAAAAGAGTTTTGGAAAAAATAAAAAATAAATGTCCTAGAGTCTATATTCATATAAACTTCCATTTAACAAATGTTGGGGTTGGTAAGATTGTTTCATGTTTCTGAAACAATCAAAAGTCTCTTTTACTCTTATTTGTTAAACTATTATTATAACAAATATTCCAAATGTTAATTTATTCCTGTGATGCAAAAAATGTTTCTTTCGGCAGCAGCCATTACTCCAGTCTTCATAGTGTCCACGTGATTCATTCAGCTGATTTGGTGCTGAAGAAACATTTCTTCTTATTATTAAGTTTGAAAATAGGTTTGCTGCTTAATGTTTTTGTTTTTTGTGGATCAAAAACCTTTTTATCAATAGTTGTCCTAACACCAAAACAATACTCGTTCTGTGGTCTTAGGACAACTTTGATTAACTTTTTTTTGATCCACTTCAAAATGTTGGACGTACTCTATACTTAAGTTGATTTTATATCCATCAACAGGATACAGTATCTCCAGTGACCGTCCTAGTTCTCCTAGATATGCTTGTCCAACTATGTATGACAACTCAGGGTATGAAGTTAATCCGTCAACACTTCTAAAGAAAATATTTGCAAAAATCAGTGCTAAAATTTCTAATTCAAACAGCCATTTAAGCTTTATTATAATTGCTGCCTTGCATAGATGAAATTACTGTGTTTCAAACAAGATTTTCTGGCACCCTGGAAAAGTGTTGTTTTAAGATTAGGCTGAAACATAAATTTAGCTAAAAATGAGCAAAAAGTGCAGCATGTGTGGCTGAAACACCACATTTCAAACATAATTAACTTTTTTCTCAAAGGACAACTCCAAATTTCCAAGCTGTTTTTAATGTTCTGAAGCTCAACTGCTTTGGCAAACAAATGGCAAATTGAATCTAAATGTGATCAATATATGGGGGGTTTTTTTTAGACCAATAACAACTTAAATATGTATTCACTCATAAACCCGTTGCACTCTATAATTAATGTTTCATGAATTTAATCTACCAGTATATAAGAACAACAAATAGCCCTGTTTTTAAAACCACATCATCGATGTTCACTTTTTATCTGTTAAAACCCCCTTTGAAGTCACCACCTTACTTCAGAAAAAGTTTAAGACAAGACAACAAAACACCAGCCACTACGGATTTTGACAAACTAATCAATCACGTTAAAAGGCTTCAGGACTAACTTTAAGTTTACTTGTGCCCTTCAAAGGAAAGCCCAGTAGGACGACTTTCAGCAAGACACTGCAAAATATCTTTCACAGAACAGAGCTTAAAATAGACAAAGACTGACTGATCATGATGTCAGAAACAATAACAAGTTCACACAACAGGACAACACTCTGGAACAGCAACAGAGAGACAGGAACCATTACTAGAATTAGTACCGTAGTGAAGCTACAGAGCTAGACTAATTTTGCATTTAAGCAATGTAGGGACGGGCACAGAGAAACATTTAAAAATTCAAACCTGCAAGCACAGATGTCAAACGTTTTCCATCAGTTTGAATTATGCTGCCTTCTGAATTTCAAATTACGCTTTACATAAATAAATTTAAAGATAACTAACACTGTAAAATAGTTCAATTCTTTTTGTGGGAGGATAAGGCATAGCTAATCTGAGAAATGTAAGAGCTTGGCCTTTTATTTCTTCTATTTAACCCAAAAGGAGAGACTTAGCAAAATGTTTGGGGCTGCTTTCCATAATAAGAAAGTCCAAAGATGACCAGGAAGACTAGGACCTCATATTTGTTTCCGAACATTGATAATAATTATGGACATGAATGATAAAGATATCACGTGACACTAAAGCACTGGCTGCTGAAAATTTTGCTTTGCGCCACCAAAGGAATAAATTACACTTTTAAATTACAATAAAGGGGCCATGAAATGGAGAATCAAAAGGTTCTTGATATGTGAACACATATGAGAGGTTTACTCTTCAATAAAAACACACCTGACAAAGTTTCAGAACCCACAAAACTTACTTATATTCTTTTTCTATGGTTTTGAAACGCTCTGGATCTGAAACAGTAGAATCTTGAACATCACAACTTTCTCCTCAGAGTGCCCCTTAACATGCTTTAGAATATTTTGTTACATATTTGTACAATAATTACAGTAAATTGAACTGTTGTAATCAGTAAATGTGAAAAAATTCTCGAGTGCAAAAAACAAATTTCAATCTCTTTTTATCATAAAGCTAGAGTATTTTATTAAACTTATGTTTTATTTTTATTTTGGAAAATAGCTTTATGAATTATTTTAGCTTTTTAATCATTTTTTAGCTTGACAAACCCTGGTAACAATCCACTTTTTACTGTAAAAACAGCTGCATACACATTCAGCCTAAACATCTTTTCTCCTCCGCATATGAAAGCAATTACAGTTTTGCAACAACATTAGGGTGAGTAATAATGAACTTTTAAATTTTTCCAGTGAACTATCCCTTTAAAAGCAAACAAAATACACATCACCAGCCCTGTCCAAATATCAGATTTGCATGCATGCAATGTGCATTTTTGCATAACTTTCATAATTAGGTAATCACTGAGTCACAGTGGACATCAAAGACCCCGCTGGTTTTTCGGAGCTGACGGCTATCCGTCAAAACAGAGATTGGCAGTGAAAGTGATCCGGCGCGCTCTGATCACTAGATCTCAATGACAATCAGCTGCACACCACCCTGCGCTCGCTGAAAGACTGACACCCCACTGCTTTTGCCGGGCCATTAACACCAGCTGTGTGTTGGCTAGAACTGGAAGCCGATCAACTCTGTGACACATGAACATCCCACACACACAAAAATGCTCACAGGTATGGCAACATGCAGGAGTTTATTGGGAATGGAGTCACGTGAGTCTGCAGGCAATATGGACTAGAGCAAACCTACATTGTAGAATGGGATGGCCATTTTTCCAATCACATGGTTTTAAATTCCAAGTATAATTTCTTAATAAAATGATAGTTCTACTTAACAATAATAATGTTCTATTCTGACCTCCAATAAGCTAACAGAGGCTCCAAAAATGGGATGTAGGGACTGTGTCACCTGAGCACCAATCGAACTGTCCCCAACACTAAATGAGGCTGCAGTACCCTGCAATGAACAGAAGAGGGAATTTTGCTGCATCCAAGCTCAAAATGAAGGGTAAGGGAGTTTGAGACAAAAAAAAAAAAAAAAAACAAAATTCTTGATCTTTTAATTTCTTCCCCCTCTTCCTCCTCAGCGGGGACTACCGCGCACTGCCTGTTGCAGTCCGGTTTTTTTAATTGCTCTGTATTAATTAGGACATCCATTAGACGATTTAAGTCAGACACAAGATATAAAAATCCCCTTGTTAATTTGGAAAGAAGAATCAGACGGCCCTCGTTATGATTAAAATAGCCAAGATCTCCAGGGTGGCTGGACCTTTTCTGACATGATGGTGATCATCAGCTCCAAACATCGGACTGCACTTTCCCTTTAACCATCCATTAGCATTCTGTACCTAATCTCTGATTTATCAATGGTTTAAAGGTCTCCATTACAAACACTCAGCTATTTAATCCATGATAATAATGCTATATAATTTACACAAATTGTTTTATACAGTATTTCAAATCATTTTGCACTGTGAAAACACACTAACATTGTATTAAAATCATATTCTGAACTTTGAAGGTGTTTGCGGTGCATCCTGGCTTTTGATTAAACCACTCAGGAACTTAAATGGGTGCATATTTCTTTGAATATGGGACCACAAAATGAGAGTTGCTGTTTTGCAGCTTTACACATTGCCCTTCAGATGGCTTAAATGAGTATTGCCATTATACCATACAGCCATGCAAACCAATTACTGGGGGGGGGGGGACCAATAGGACTCCCTTGAGGTTGGCCGGCGATACCATTATAGATCCCCTATACCATGTGTAACCAGTTGTTGTAATTGTGGGCATTGGTTTGTGGCGTCCTCCACACATAAACCAGTCCAGATGTTGGGAAGCATGGTGAAAGATGACCTATCAAGACACATGCTTACATTTTGCCAATTTGGGTCCAGGTGTTGAGCCAGGTTATGAGATTTTTGTGACTTCGGCCTCAGAGACGGTCAAGAGGTTTCTGAATGGCAGCACTGCCATAAATTCCTAGATCACAATGTGAGTTTTTGTTAAAACAATGGTCACAAAGTTGCTGATTGAATTTCTGAAAAATTTCTGTGGGGGAGGCCCACGGTGACATTTAACAACCTATCCTGTGTGGTGTCCTCCTATTCCACTCAGCAAGAGTCATCTCCAACCACGGCCTTATTTCCCAATACGTTCATTGTTTTGGCATCTGAATTTCAATGTTTCTGTGACCTTTCTCCTTATCTGTTTAACTCAAATAGTGGTGCTCATCCTGCCCTTTAAGCTGCTGCTTACCAATCAAGCCAATAATTACGTGCCATTGCAGCTGCATTTATGATGGTACAAATACATACTTCAAAGTATTTTTTCTGCCTCTTTTCTTAGTACACTATTTGTACAACAACACTTCTTTCATGGTGTGAAAAGATTTTCATTAAAAACAAAGTTATAGTTTGATTCCGTTCTCAACATAACAAAAATCCAGTTGTACTGAATTATTTTACAAAAGCCCATTTCCACTACATTATGCTTTGGTAAATCATAATTATGATATACATAGTAATATTTATGAGATGAAATATAAAATGAGGAAGTTGAAATGATGACATAAAGGTCAAAACTATGACAAAAAGTCATAAATCTGACACAAACAAGTCAAAATAATCAATTAATCATAATTCAAATTATGACAAAAAAAAAAAAAAAAAAAAAAAAAAAAATGATGTGCCAGAAATGGCCTTCCACTTTGCCTATTGTTGCGAGAAATTAAAACCAAGTAGATATCATTCTCATAACCATATCAACTCTCCTTAGAGACACAAACTCTTTGACTTGAAGGAAAAGATCTGAAAGAAAGAAGAAGAAAAGAAAATTTGTTTTTTCAAAGCCATGTCTTTTTCATCAATTACCGAGTAGCAATGGCTTAAATAATTATTTTGTTTTGTTTCAGTCTCTGGCGTCTTTAATCTAACCTTTCAATACTGCCTTATTTCCACACATTTTAAGGCTCTTCTTTTTTTGCCCTACAGAGCAGAGAATGCCAATGGAAATCCATTTTCACAGTCAATGGGTTTGAACCGTGACACTAGGGATCAATGTCAGCCAATCCAACACTGGATTGTGAGATAAACACACTTCAAAAGTACTAGTTGCTTGATGAAACGCCTTGCACACTGTTTGCTGTGCGATCGGGCTCTTCATTTTAGGCACAGCAAATCAAGCATTCCCGACATAAACACACATAGGATACACACACACACACATACACGTTTGGGTATCGAAGCTGGTTTTATGAGGGACATTCTCCATAGGCATAATGGTTATTATACTGTACAAAATGTATTGTTCAGAGGGTCGCCCCTACCCCAACCATACACCTAAACCTACCCCTCGCAGAAAAAACTTGTGAGCGTTTTTAGTAGCGTGACTTTCAAAAGAACCTACACAAAAAAAAAAAAACAAACACACCACAATTTCGTATGTTTTTAAGTATTTTTGAATTACGGGGACACAGGAAGTGTCCCTCAATAAACCACCTTTATATTATAATACCCTATGTCATAATACCCATGGATCTATTATTCTTATAAATTTGTGTCCTCATAAATCAACCCAAACCAGGGTCACACACACTTGCACACACACACACACACACACCACACACACACACACACACACAACACAACACACGGCACACACACCAACACACACACAAACCTATTCATGTTGCAGAAGTCCTATAATGGCATGTCTGTTTTGAAATATGTACAACACTCGAGACTTTTTCTAGATCATAAACTGCAGTTAATATAGTATTTAGAAACTATAAAAAAACGATTCCCCAATTTATTCCTCCATTTGAGTCTGATATAAATTAAGAATGTTTATTTCCGCTACCACATTGTGGTTGAGATAAACTTATTAATAGCTCAAACTTTGTGACATCTAATTAAAATAAGTTGCCTCGCCCAGAAATAAAGAAATAATAAATGAATAAATATGTCTTCAGATACCGCCACAACAAGACATTTCTTGTATCTGTCACACCAACCAGGCAAGTAAAAATCAACATAACTACTTTCAGGCAATTAAAATCTAAAGGAACGGTACCTGCATGGTAATTGGCCAACCTGATGTAATAAGTGTAGTAAGTAATAGGAGAAAAAAAGCAATATGTGGACTGGTGAAATACTCCTAACCCATTTAGCAAAAATAAATATCTCCCCAAAGAACAAGATGTATCTATGTATTTCGGAATATTGGTGATGTTTGCTTTTGAACTTCAGTGTAGGCTAGTCATCCTAAAGTTTAGGGGAGTCTCGAGATTAAATTTCGTAAAAGGGGATTTGGAGTGAAGCCCATATACATCCTGGGTTGGTCTAACCGTCAAAACCACTATAATGTGTAATATACAGTAACGAGAATGGGGGCGGCGGGGGACGGGTCGAACCATATTCAGCAATACGAGGCGAGCATCCTTCACGGTTGGACCCACCCTCACTAGCCAAGGACAATAACATCTGTTCCCCTGCACATGTTTCAGATTTTAGATCACCAACAGTGTGCTCAGAGTAGGACTACCTAATGCGCTCAGCCTCCGAAAATCAGTTACAAGGGATAAAGGTATCTATCGTCCCAGGTTAGGAAAATCTACATAAATGCCCTCAATTCACCAAATCTTTCTCGGTGAACTACTATAATCTTAACCTTCATTATGTTTTCTGAGGCACTGGAATCGTGCTGGAAATAGCGGAGGTCGTCTAGGACCGTTTTCCATTCGAAAAATCATGAACATTGTTTGCTGTGACTGTGCGGAAGGAATGACTTGATTCCCTCCTCGGTAGGAAACGCTGATTGCGCATGGAGACGTGCTAATGGGAATGACCCGCAGAGTGTCTATCGTTGGAATTAATCACATATGCTAACAGGCCTGTTTTGGCGTTTTCACTGGACCCCTAGGACACTATCGTGATGCAACACATTAACTCTGGACATGGAGTCCAGTACTCGTCGGTCGCTGGTCTTGTACAGGATGAAAAACGCAGATTTTTAGCATCCTACGTTCTTTCCTGTAAAACCGGGACCCCACCAAGTTTGTGACCAAATCTCCCCACCGAGTAAACTGGGAAGTGGAGTGGAGAGTTAAGATATTATTCCCAATTCTTTATGAATGACCTGACAGCTAGTGGATTGAATTAGCTGCAGTGGCTGAAAAGCTGGTGTCCCTAAGGTCGATTTAAGTGCCATCGGGCAGATTTGTATTTAGCTTTAGTTTAGCTCTTTGTGCTCTCATTCCCAGATAAGGGCAATATCAAGATTGATTGTTGACTGACACACGGAAAAATTACTTACAATGTGAGTCTTGAAGCCTCAGGAGCTGAAGAACTGAAGAAAAATATGCCTCCTTTGTGGTTCTCATATGGGTCCACAGATAGTGACATTTACGGACCCCGCGCCTCTTGTCCCTCGCTCATGATAAGTCCGTCATGTCTCTATTCTTCTCTCCAAAAAAATCGGCGTTCTTCATATTTAAGTGAATTATAGATGAAGGTAGCCACAACACAGCTAAGATTTATGGGTTTTTTGCGGGCAAGCACCAGTCCCAGAACATGCCAGCAACCTGTGCAATATTTCTGAAGGAGGGTCAACTGGCCAGAGCAGGTACACTAACCTAATCCACAGGACATGACTAGTAGGGGTTTGTTTTGTTGTGTTTTTTCTGTACACCGGAAATAGATTTTACTTTAAGTAATGGAGACATGAGCATAACCATTATTTTCTTGAATCCCACCACCATTAATCCTTCAAGGTAAATACGACAAAAATGGTTTTAGGCCATGATGTACACAGAAATTTGTTTCTTTTGCATATCCTTGCATTCTGAAATGACACATCGGCCTACACAAAAACAAAAGTAAAAAAAATATCCCAAAATAACCTCTCGGCAGATATTCTCGTAAAACAAAATTGGTTATGTAAGCTGATTGCAAGCTAATTTCATCAGCCACTGTTATTGTCTTCAGTGTGACAGGATTCTTTAGAAATCATTCGAACATGCTGATTTCTAATTATGAATTACCTATATATAAACATATATATACATAGATAGTAAATTTGTTTCTCTTCCTTGAACACATCCTCAGGCAGTGGGGTAAGAATCACTGTCTTACCCATGTTTCATGATCCCCTTTCTCCCCTCCTCTCAGTCTCTTAACCCATCAGGCACTAGTGACTCGCCACAATGCAGTGGTGGTGGGTCGGTCACCTTGGAACGTACCCTACCACCTCACTGGTCATACAGAGAGAAGGATGAGAGTGAGCAAAGAAAAAGAGAGAAACATTTTTGGTTTCAGATAGGCCAAGAAAGAGCCTAGAGTATGAATCGTGTAAGGACATGGAGAAGGCGGGCGGGACAGGGGTGGTCATATAAAAAATATTCTTGTGTCTTCTTGTGACAGTTTTCAGCCAAAGCGCTGGCTGTAAAAATATATATTTCATACTTTTGAAATTCAGGGATTTTAGGAATGTTGAGTGTTGGGGTTTTGATATGAATAATGTACTGATCCAGTTCAAATATTACAGGCTTACTAATTGCTGATCCTCAAAAAGGGACATATTGTAAAGGTATGATCGCAGTGAAATCTTACAAGAGGTATTAGAGGAGAAACTCAAATAAAGTTTAAATACCTTATTCAACACAAGCCTGTGAGCGGATCAATGGTGAAAACTGTAAACTGTTTTTTTAAAGCTCGTTGTAGCCCATGCTCTGTTGTCTTTTATTCAAAGTTTTGAAAAAAAACCAAATGAGTGCCTGTTAAAAAAAGATACAAATTTGTTTCTAAATGTAGTCTTTTTATCGTGCTCTGAGCAGTGCTGCAGGCCAGATTTTACTGTACTTTCCCTGATAAATGAAGAAAAAAAGCCTCTTATTGCGGGACAGCATATATATATTTAACTCTCGAAAAGTTTAGATAATAACAAGGACTAAATAAAAAAATAATAGATGAATAACATACGACAAATAAATTGAATAAAAAGTAAAATAAGATAAAAAAACTCATAGAAGACAATTGCATTTTCTATACAGCGATCACATTAATGGTTAATAGATTTTATTAGTTTAGATGAGTTATTTTATTTTGTTTAGTTATGTTTTTGATGGGAGGGCACACTGCCAGTGAGCTTGCATTTCATTTCAGTCACGCTCACTGTCGGATATTCAGGTGCTGTGTGGTCAGCAGCATCCGTTCTACCCAAAGTACCATTAAAAATGATTACAGGTGGCACACTTCAGCTCTTGGGGAAGTGTTTGTGGCTAATTTGGGGGCTAAGGTACAATCTTATAATGGGGTTTTACCGCCCGGTGCTTGCTGAGAGCTCATTACCCGTACCAAAAAGAGCAGGACCTTTTCATTTAGAGTTTAGAGTCACAGATGTGGTCGTAAACCCCCTGGCCCATTGCAGCTCTGTTCCTCAGACCTCACAAGTAGTCCCAAAAGCACGCTGCATAGCATCGAAGCGTTGCATTTGCACTTGCAGGGGTCATGAGTCCGTGGCCATGGACTCAAAGGGGTCTATCCCACATAGCTTGCTATTTCTTTGTTATGGCCACCCAAGTGGTAAATGTCCATTGAATGCTATGACATTAAAAAAGGATAGTGTTTCAAAAAAAACAATGAATAGTTTGTATGTTTTTATTAAAAAAGCCTGCCCATGGCCTAGGTTTCAGCTCTACATTTTCCTAGGGCTTTGCGTGACTAAGTGTCCTCTTGGGCAATGTCAGTGGCTTAGCCCAGTCATGAAGACTAGTGGAGTTTTGCATGTAATCAACCCTGATAAAACTGATTTAAAAGCCATCTATCAGAAAGCTAACATTTCTTGTGAACTGCAAGGTGACTGTCCTTGGGAAGGAAAAACGATGACGATCAAGCCAAGAGAAACCATGGTGTTGGGTTTATTACCTGAAAACACTGTGAGGACGCGGCCATTATTTACTGCTCGTCTTTATCGTAATATCATCAAAGATCCCCGTGGTTCTCTAAGAATTGCTGAGCTTATTATTGAATTGACCCCTGTTCACGTCATCAAACTATAAGCATTATTTGAAAGCTTGGTCTCCTAGCGAAAACTGATTGGTGTAGAAATTTGTTTCAATATAGCTGTATCGGCATCTATGAACTTCATGTAACCATACAAATATTCTATTTACCCTTTAACCACTAATTAAAAAAAAGAAGAAAAATAAAAGCTTGTCAAAAAGCTGGTTATCATAGTCCAGCACAACAAACTTTAATTATTTCCATAAGTCCCTGTGGAAACAGAGAAGAAAATACATTGAAGTACACTCAAAACCACCACACTGGACCCCATTTTTTTCTGAGACACCATTTTTCCACTCAAAACCTATCTGTAATATAGATACGAAACAACCTCATACGCGGTTGGCGACCCCTAATCAATGATGGCGGGTGAGCCTACATGTGCCCACCTTACAACCGTTTAATTTTTGGATGGAATCTCTCTTTAAGGGACTGTGTACACCGCAATTACACAGAATGGTCATCCCCCCCCCCCCCCCTCTCATTTTTCTATTGTATATACAGTAACAGCCTTCAGAAGTTCTGTGATTTGTATTTTTAAAGTACATTGTGTCCACAAGGGACTTCTTTAACATTACGATGAGATAACGCGGTGGGCGGGGGATCCTTTTGTCTTAAAATTAAACCTTTAACCTGCGTGATGGAGTGACACGAATGAATTATCGATTTGATGAGTCCGGAAGTTTACAATGAGAGCATGCGACCGGCCACCATAATTACCGCGCACCCTCCCGCCCTCGCGTGCATACTGGGATAGGAAGACCGGAAAGTAAAGTGTAGTTAGATTAGGGTCAAGAGATAAATCTGCTCGTTGCAAACAAGGGGTCATGAAGATTCTGCGATGGTGGTCTCTTCTTTGCAATATAATTCACCCTCGAAGGACATTATGATATTGAGTTGAAGACCTTCGTGCCAAGATAGGTGGCGGTCAAGTTAATGTTTCACACGTTCTAGGAAATGTTTATATGTTATGTTATGTTAAGTTGATGTTAATGTTTATATGGCTAAGGTCTGTTATGTTGTTATGTTATGTTATGTGGTTATGTTATGTTATGTTATGTTATGTTATGTGATGTTATGTTATGTTATGTTATGTTATGTTTAAAAAAAAAAACCCACACACAGTGTGCTTGGCTTCCAGTTTAGGATTTTTGTTTAATAAAGTTGGGAAAACTTTGAGTTTGTTATGAATGGATAGGTTGGACATCTTTATTGACAGTGTAAAACTCGAGAAACATAAGGTTCCGGCTACTTGTGACGTTGTCTTTATAATGACACAGCCTAATTAGTGGTTACAAGGATTTAATCAGAACTGTGTGGTGTTAATGTGTTGTCGTCATGGGAAGATCAAAAATGTTGCAAAAATAAAATCGGGAATATCCATAAAAAAGTGTGCATTTTCTTTTCTCCTTATTTGGAGGTACAAATCCCACAATTGTGATGATCCTTAGATCTACCGACCCACTGTGTGCCTTTGAGCAAGGCACTTAACCTCAGCTTGTTACAGGGTAAGCATAAGCTAATAAGCTAATATCCAAAGTTGTTTTGCATAAATCGTATCGGCACTAAATGATAAATTAGAGCAAAAACACTTAAGACAGTAGTTTCCCCCCCGCTCAAAGAGAAAAGAAGCATATATTTCCCTTTTTGTCTAATGCTGGGGCTATGCTTGTTAGTGCTGTGTGAGCTGGTTGAGGTTAACAAAGTTAACCAAGGTTAGTATTGGCTGGGTTAAGCTAGTTCATGACGCTTAGTGGAGAACACCATCACAGAGCCCAAATATCACATACAAACCACAACCAGAGAAATAAATAAACCATATATATTTAATTATCTTCTTTTCAGCAGGATTATGACTGTTGCCGACATTGCCATTAGCACAAAACACTTTTTAGAGCAGAACATGGGTGTACTCAAAGGCCCCTCAATACAGATTTTTTTATAAGCCCAACAAAGACACTTCCACAAATGCCTGAGTGGTGGATTATCAAACTACGAGAACCCACAGCTTTCATTTTGTCTTTCATTTGCCCTGTTGCTATCCATTTCACATTAAGGTGGTCCTATGCGGTTGCCCCTAAAAATAACCTTATGTGGTGCATTGGGTGTAAGGCAAGTTCGGTTACTGTATGCAATTTGTAGGTAAAACCCACACCTAACCAACTTAAAACAAAAACATTTGTTTCCACCTAATGTACAGATTGTTGCTCCTCTATGCCCGTCCAATTTCTGAAACGCGTTTGTGTACCTGTTTACCAAGCTCCTCTCATTCTGACACAGTGGAGGTCGTATGCGAATTGGCCAGCTATCCAGTGCTTGTGTTGGCTGAAGTACCACAAGCCTGTGTGACAGAACTGTTACCGCCCCCTTACCATACTGTGAGGCCGTTCTCCACGTTGCACACGCCGACCCCACCAATAAACCTGCTACTTTTTGGTCTGCATACTGTCCTGCATTTGTTGTATCGGCGGGTCGAAACGAGAAACAACACGCGCCACTCCACACTGCTCCAAACCTCTCATTTGAATCAGTCGTGGCAACTTCTTTAAAATATACCAATGGGTACTTACGGGACTGTGAGTCCGCAGGCCCAGACTGTCCTTGCACAACCGGTAGCACTGCCCCACTTTACCGAAAACCGCCTTGGGCACAGACGAATTGTAGGCCTATACGTCTGCAGGTTCAGGAAACAGCTGATTAATACATATGTGCTGCACTTGATACTTGGGTGGAAAATGTTCTGGAACAGTTGTTGTACAGACAACTTCCCCCCCCCCCACTTATTTTCAGTTGTTTCCTCTTTTTGTGAAGGCCAACCAAAGGATTTTCCGTTTCAACACCAAACACATAGTGCGTCAATCACAGTCAGCGGCCCGTCGGGAGTGAGGGAATGGCTGGCCCGGGCTTGAGTGATAACGGCTGGTTGGGCCTTGAGTGAGTAACCATCGCATGTCAACCATGGTTCCCTGCGAATTAGGATGATGAGACCGCTGCGGTCCTATTGTGTGGCCACTTCTGTCAGGCTTTTTCTGGTCTGTACCGGGTATCTCTTCCTGTTCAGACCATAAGTGGGATGACTGTTTAGTTTTTGAACAGTGTGCCGCCTGTTTTTATACTCCTTAGTCTTGGCTCACACACCAGTTTATAGGTCCAGTAGGACCTGCCACCTGCTCAATGATCCAAGTTCATTGGTCCGTTTTTTAGACTCATTGCCTTCAGGGAGACAACCTTTATTACCAGAGCATATCCCCCCTAGATGGCCTCTAGGTGTAGCTCAGGCTTGCCGCGATTAGACGGTGTTGAACGGGTTAACCAGTTCTTTTTAAGCTGGTAACACCTCGTTACATCACTTTCCCCCGTGACACTCCTTTCCCACCTAGATCCCCCCCGGTGAAGTGTTTCTCGCTCGATTTTTTTAAGTTTTGTTTTTTCTTAAATATTGTTATTTTGCAATTAAGTAAAAATAACTTAATCTGATTAAATAAGTTCATGAAGACAGAGCAGTACTATACCTAAAAAGCTGTCTGGAACGCAAGCTACCCATGCTGCGTGCCTACAGAGGGAAAAAAGACAGCACACACCGTTATCTAGCATCACGGTTTTCCCGTCATCAATTGTCATTTATCACTTTGTCGGAGGAGGAACTATTCGAACTCTTTCACGACCAGTGCTAAGGGCAGTAAGCGGCAATGCATTTTACATCTTGCCTACTGTCAAAACGCCATACATTACCCAATACATTGATTTTCATTGTGTGGGCGGGCCGCCCACAATCTCCTAATACTGCGACCCAGCCATAAATAGAGTTTCAAAAAGGCTTTTGACTTTGTTGAGATCAACATGAGGCCACGGCACGTTTTAAAAATCCAAAAACCTTGACAGCCCGCCGTGCCTGTGGTGTTTTTATATCACTGTAGTTCTAGAAGCGAACACCGACATGTGGTTGTCTGCTGACTGGTCCAATTTATATGTAAGCTATTAGGTCATTTTGAAGTTTCTTTAATAGCGTTTCTTATTTATTTGGTTTGATCTTATTTAAACTTTTGTATTTATGAGGCCTATTGTATTTCTTACATTTTTTACCAAAATGTTCTAATCTAGCTTAGGCACCGCTTCCTATGGTTCTTAAATAGTTTGGGGCCCACCAGTCTTGCCGATTTTTTAAATTTTTTTTCAGGCTATGCTTATGGTGGTATTTTTTTATTGCTTATGGTTAAATAAAGGTCCTGTGTTGTAACATCAGGTTTTTTTTTTTTTTTTATTTATTATTTTTTTTGTTTTTGTGCCATTCAAGCTTATTTGAAGCCAAATTTCCAATTGCTGCTAATTCGAAAGGCGAAAGTATAACGCGCGTCACCCAATATCAGCTATCAAAAGCCCGGAACAGAGGGAAACCCCCCCTCAACGGTATGATACGGTATATTCACCTAGTGTTGACCCACATCGATTTTGATCCATGTGGGAAAATTTTCCTCACCCCCCGCTAACCTCTACTCTAGGGGGAAACAGGTTCTCGTCACTTATTCTCACGGGGAACCAGGGTTACATGTCCAACATGAGCACATTTTATTGAAAATAAGAACTGAGAAAAGGACACTCAGACTCTTATGCTTGTCAGAGACACACTTGGTGCATAGTTCCTCCAAAGGAGGAAATAGCTTGTGTGGCTCACAATGCCCTCTCGTTCTATGTTCACAGCACTGCCTCTTGAATGATATGAACCCAGGGTGCGCCAATTGGTGAATATATAAATTACCACAAGCATGAAAAACGCATAACCATCCTGGCAGCTACAATCAAGCGTACAGACACCGTATCGATCCACCTAGCGTGGTTCTTAATCTGTTAACGTTTCACACTTTTGTTGGTCTTCCTACATACGTTAAATCCTCACTGAGAATTGAACCTCTATATTGCGGTCAGTTTTCTGAGTGAAGCTGAAGCATAAAAACTAGGTGAGCATACCCAGCGGGAGATTTCTGAGTAAAGTAGACAGAGACGGGTACTGCATTCAGCCTTTGGAACCGCCCGGTAGCCAGCTATCTTTCCCATACGCCCTTGCCCCCTTTTATTGGCCTGAGACACCAGAATTGTGCACCAACCTCGAGCCTCCCTTCCTCCCAAGCCTGTGTTTGCGTTTACTTCTAAAGCTCCTGTGCACATCCTTTCCCAAATTGGGAATTTTCATATCTGTGCCCTCCCCCCCCCAATTATGGAAGGCCTTGCCACGTAACACGTCCAACTTCTATGCGCATATACGTAAACAATGGTTTATTTTTGAATTGCGCCCTTCTTTATTATTTCATTTAGCAGGTTTAACCAAAATTGTACGAGAGCATTAGTTACACCGTTATGCCGCTCTAACTTTAACGAAAGATAATCTGTGTTGGCTCTGTTTATCTCCTAATAACAATACAACAACAAATGGATGACATCCTCGTCATCACAATCGTGCGTTCTTCACACCCAGGGTCACACCGATGCATCGTCATCCCGAAAGGCACTGGTATTATCAAGGATGTGTAACACAACTACGTTCTAATTTTTAGTGATTATATATACTTTACACATCTCAAATAAAAATCAAAAAAAAGGATTTAATAAATATTGATATGGGTTACTTTTTTGCTTGCGAGCTAATCGAGTGACTCCTCACTGCCTCAGGCCATTAACACGACAGGTCTTGGCACAAGGCAAAGTTAGTTACTGGAAGATGACTTAGTTAATATTATAAGACAAGCCCTTTTACTACGGAAGGTCCGGTGACGATTCCCAACACCTAACCAAACAAAAACATTGTGCTTGTGTAGCGTAGGCAACTTTTTTTGCGCTTGTTAGGGATGCGATCCCCCAGATATATATCACTAACCCGGTGACAATAAAGAAAATCGTCTTTTAAAATTAAGCTATTACGATACGGAACGTACACTTGCTGAGTGTGCTGATACTCGCAACCAAAGGCGTATGTCCGGGACTGCCTTGTTAGCCGATCCCATATGGTTACCGGCTCTCTTTTTCATCAAGCACATACGCTGCTCATCCTGGACTCAAACCACTGGTGTTGCCAACCCTCCCTTTTCACATGGCCAACTCACACGGCGTTGCCGCCGGAGGGTGTCCTTTTTTTGCCCCCCGGCCCCATCAGATCACGCAAACCGTAGTGCAGCATTGCCCTGAATCGTCAGGCTGCCGAAAGGAAAGCGGAATAGGACTAAGACGAAATATTTCGGAAGATGTGAAAGAAGTAAGTATGCCCGTGGTTCTAGTAGAATATAAAGCCACATCGATACATTACATTACACAGTTAGCAACATCCTACATAAATTCATAGTTTGAACTCAGTCACTATTTAAAAGGCAAGGCCGGGCGATTATAGACTCCCCCCCATGAGCAGGCCAATCCACCTCTTTGGAGACTAATGGGTGGAGAATCACAACCCGCTAATTATTACAAAGCTGCTTTCCGAGTGCCTGGACCAGTCCGCGGATAGCAGACTATCACAAACTTTTCTCGTCCACCGATGTAATTCCTGTCATTTACTGATTACCTATTTTGCCATCCATGCTTGTCCCCTACTGCATGATGCAACACAGCCTAGACAGAGGCCACAAAGCCAGTGCAAGCCCTTTGTTGTGCAATATTGTGCTACCTTTAGTGTGAAGGGATAAAGTTCTTTTTCTTTTCTTTTGCCAGATAACAAGCCCCCCCCCCCCCCAAGCACGAATAAGAAACAATGGCCACTCGACACGTCCAGATATGAAAGCTGACTTTCTGTGTCAGTGCTGCTACTGTCATACGACCGATTGATTTAATACCTTCGTGTTTTTTCAGACTATGAAATATCCGATCAATCGTTCTACCAGGCTTATTCTGTCGCACTTATAGCAGCTACAGCCTTCGCATTACTAGTTTCCCAATGTGCATGATACTTAGCATTACTCCAGTACTGCTGCTGGGTGTTACGGGATGCCCATAGCAGCCACCTCCCTGACCCCCTTTTGTACAGGACTCCAGCCCTCCAGATATTGTTGTGCGGATGTTAAATCAGAAACATGGACGTCCTTTGCGCCATAAATGCATTAGATCAACTGAATGTGCCGCCGCTTACACACACAACTGAGAATTCAGCGGGATGCGTACCATATGCTAGACACCAACGATTGTGTTACAACTTGCCATTAACCGCCAACAGCCACCCTCCCCTCCTGAATAATCATTCCAATATATTTTGCATTATTCCACTAATTTCTCTTCCATGTACCAGCTGTTTGCTGCAAATTGCCCCTCCTGTGAGTCCACGCGAATGAAACGTCCCCCCATGAGGCCCACGTCGTGGTAAATAATCCGACATGGCAACTAACTTCCATTAACTGTCTAGTGCTGCTGCCCCCCCGCTCTAAAACAGCCCCAGAAAGACCCTGAACTGATTATTGCTAAATCTTGTGTGTTGTCCCGTAACTTGTGTGAGATGCAATGAGCACAGTAGTTCTAGTTACTCACATGCCCTTGGTGCCAGCACTTTCTATTCATGTGAATTACAGATGTGTGACACTCAGCACCCCAGTGTATTTCTGCTTCCACTCACCCCTGGCCTGTCCCAAATAGACAATAATAATAGATCTGTGGAAGGATGGTATTGTTTGCGCTGCCACTTACACCGCCCCATTTTCTCGGGAGACCTCTCAGTGGAGATCTTCCAGAGACTATAGGCGATATGAAATCTACATTGATTGTACGGAGCTAATATGTCACCTTTACATGTAATGTCAATGCAACTGAATATTTACATGGTCTTCGGGGTGAATGGCGTCATCGCGGACGGACTGATGAGAGAGCGAATACTCAGCATGGTGCGCAATAATGCGCGCCCAGAAAATACTCAGTGTGTACAGGTACACCCTCGGCCTTTAAATAGATACGGATTTCTGTAGTAGACCCTGCACTTAGGTACTACTCCCATCTACTGTCATTCAAGATACCAGCGTTCATTTCGACCATGAGTTAGTGCCGAGTAGCCCATCACAGATCCACAATCCAGTGGGCCAACATCCCCCCACTAAAGATATCATACACGTTCTGCCTCTTTACACGGTGTCTTTATGATCTTCCAATGACGCCTGCCGGGTGTCCTTTTGCCCACACTCGGATAACTGTCTAACATTCAAAACAACTGTTAAAAATGTGAAAAACAAATACATATATATAAAAATGTTAAAACTGAGGTAGGTGTGCACTGTTTGATAAGCACCCACGTGTGTTTACAACGACCCTCAAAACCACCGACGCGCCTGGTAGTTATAGCCTGTTTCTTGATCCTATTAGATCTTGGGATGGTAACAAAGATAAGTCTCAGGACTCCCTCTTCAAATCCCCCAGTTTTAAACAACCCTCCCCTCGATCTGAGGATTAAACAAAGCAGCTTGAGAACTACTGCCCCTTCACATTTCAGGCAGCATATCTCGTGGTATGAGTTTGCTTCATTACGCCAACCCAGCACAACTGACTGTAACAGTGGTGGCTCCTCCAGTCCACTTGAACTTCCAGTCACTCCGACCAAATAAGGTTCTGATAGCCTGAAACATCTTCTTCCTAACACATTAATATGCGGCCAATCTTGGATGATATGGATTTAGTTGTAGTTGTAACTACCCGCGATCAATACATTACAGTACCATGTAAACGGAACAAACCGTTGGGCAGAGGACAGTTACTGTTAACCGTGTGTGGAGAGGGTCCCACTAGATGGCAGCTTTAAAACTAGTTGTACCATAATGACCGAGCCGCACCAGGCTTCCAGTGCTGAGACACATAGGATGGAGTATCACAGTGACACTCACTGTAGTTTTAACCTATACATAAAAAAACAGAAGTGGATCAGAAATTTACACAATAATTATCAAAGAATGAAGCTGAGTACAAGAGATGAACAGAATATATGTTAAGTAGATTACAAAACTGAATAGTCTTTCGTGATGTAAAAATGCACACTCTTAAGGCGGAAGTTGTGGCCCCTGATGAGTTACAAGGATGTTTGCGCCACCTAACCCAAACGAATTCGCCGCGTTCGCGCTACGCTTAGGCCAGCCTCACTACCGACAATAGCCGCTGAAGGCGCTACCGCGACCGACACTGAGGTGCCCTTTGAGCAAAGCCCTGAACACCCCACTGGCTTACTACCTGCGCTACCAACAGGCGTAATAGAGGCCTGCAATCTGCCCCACCTGCCTCGTCACAGTACGTCGTGAGTTCACTGCTGTGTTTGTGTTGCACTTTGGATGGTACGGTTAAAGGCAGAGCACAAATTACCAACCTGAAGTATGGGTCCACCAATAATTGCTCGGTATGTCCATCAGATATCTACATTCACACTTCACTGTAAAGTAAAATTAATTGATTTGTATATTAAACTATGTCATCAATATTGTGGCGCTTATTTCCTAGAAGAGAAAAGATTGTAAATTTTATTATTACTCACAAGTACTTCTACTTTTTCTGTGGTTAACTTTTAAGAATGTGTAGCATAAAGAGTAATCTCACGGTAACACACGTGGACTAAAAAGCCACCAAACTTTAATTTATGATAACACTGGGTCTTTAAAAAGAACTGTTCAAACAGTTGCGCTTTGTGCCGTGTGGTGGCCCTCTTTAATCCACTGACCAATCTCAGTATGTAAAGCTTTTGGAAATAGTGTTTTGCTAATCTAAACCGCTGCTCAATATTGGGTACAGTCTCTGATCTTTATGAGAGCAGTGACTGCATCGCCGCCAATCTGCGCCCTGGATCTGCCTGTTTAAGCCGTTGATCCCAACATCACAGTATTTGGCTTACACAAAATGACAATGAGCATCCCACTATTCGTATACACACCCACCACACACAAAAAAAAACCAGACCGTTATTCTGTTCGATTCTGAAATGAGTCTCAAATAGAACGCACTGACTGCAACTACAAATAACACTACAGGGATTTAGTGTATACGTTCTACACATTGAGACTAAATCCTACTTTAAAAGTACCAAAACTGAAAAGTGTTGTGTCAGAAAAGAAGATAAGTGTGTCATAGAAAATTCTTACCATAGAGGCTGACTGTGAATCGAATACACAGAGTAGCCCTCAAGCAGGATTTTGTGTGAATGAAATAAATTGCCCAGCCATTTCAACTTATATTCCAACTCTTTTTAAACATAGAGGTATCGCTTTTTTACCCACGGGTCCCCTGTGAGGCTAACATCTCACCCATATAGCCATATGCTGAGAGGGATGATGGGTAAGCATATCATCTCGAGTCTCTACAGGCAAATGTCCGTCCATTGCTTGCCATCTAGGGGAATCCACACGACATGTTTCAAATTTAACCCCTTACTACTATGGCAAAGTTTGGTTGGTCGCACCTACAAATTCAAAAGCATACCGGGTCTGCAACATGTGGCTGGGAATTAGCACATATTGGCGTTCTAACCCCTTGATCTTGACAAGTCTGGTAAAACTAAACCCATTCTATTTTGGTCTGTAAAAAATTAATTCCTCTTGAACTTATCAGGATTGCTTCGCCTGATCACCTTTGAGAGGCCTGCGTCTAACCATACCAATGCTTGATTTACAGAAATAATGAATTCATAATATCTGTAAGATGTGATAGGCGGAATCCTCAGTATAACAATAGCATAGGGGCTAGAGGACAAAAGCAACTCACATCATCAGCTCAAAGCCTTTTGTCGTAATGAGCAGGACATTTCAGACTCTAATTGAGAAACGAAAAGCCACTGACGCGTGTTTACCTGCTACAGAGCCATGCTGCTTGAGCTGCAAAAACAGAAATATATGTAAACACATATAAACATCTTAAACTTTTTCTGTTATCAAAGACTTACTGGTGAAAAGCAAAAACTCAATGGGCACCACATTTTGGCTTTGTCAGGACAATTTTTTTTTTCAGTTCTCATTACTAATCTATGTAGCATTATGCTTTAAATGTTTTATACTAGCCTCACGTCTTAAATTCAATAGTTAAATCTATTCCAAACATACAAAATAAAAATAAAAATAAATCACCCCAGAAAGGATGCTATTGAACTGATCAAAGGTCAGTAAATGGGAACATTAATGACTGTTACATTGTTACAGGAATAAAAAATATAAAATACTCCTACTAATAATAATAATAATAAGAAATAATCGTTTAAACACAATAAAAAAAAAATCCCAAAAAAACAGTGAAACGTTGGAATAATTTATATATTTTTTTAGGTTTTAAAAACGTCTACTAACGCCTCACAAGGCGCTTGCAAATTTTATTGCCTGAAATATACATGAAAACCAGTTCATATTGTGAAATATTACGACTCCAAACTGTTTTTTGATTGTAATACTGTAATATATATAAAATCTAAGTTTATTTGCAATGTATTGTCATGAGCAAAGATTTTTGTTTCTTTTTTTCGGAGGTGTGTAACGGTCAATTCAAGTAGGAGAATGCATGTACTAATATGGCGTGATTAGAATGCCTGTCAATGACACGCTTGCTATTGTATATGTCAATGTTGTTAAAAAACAGTTATTGTTTTCTTGTGAGTAAACTCGTAATACACACATTCAACATGTTGGGGGGGTAAGATATGATAAAAACAAAATAATAAAATTAATAATTACTACTTTTATTCATGCTAAGCGGATATGCATAACATTGATAAGAAAAGTGATAGTAAAGTTCTAAAACAAGTATAACAACGCATTTGGGAGTTAACAGGGTATCTTTTTTCATAGGTAGTAGTACTTATGTACATGTAAACACACTAACTGACTCAATAACTACAGTTTGAACAAGAGCCCAATTCGTGTTGAAGCATAACCAATCCAATCCACATACTCGCGCGCTCTCTGGGGCAAAATTCGAGCCCTTACCGACAGGAAAGAAAGAGAACTTGTGCTACAAGATAAGGTTCTAAATGCGCTTGCTATTGCCATATCCCTCACCTTGTGCCAGATTCCCTTAATCAACCCATCTAAAAGAAGAAACAAGCTTGTGCCCCCTGTCTGAGTGCATGCGCGTTGTCAGTGCAGGCCCGTTCCGCGTTTGAGAATAAAGTCATTAAGACAAACGCGCCCCTCTTTTCATTTTTCACTCAAATAAATCCCCCTGCTCAGCATTCGGTTTCAGCCGTGCCGCCAGACGTCGCCAGTTGTTTACACAATCCCGTAGACCCTCTTTACTTAGGGGCAGCTCCTAGCTCTCAATGCTCGACCCGGATATGACGATTATATAGTGAAAGCGACTTCACCTTTACAAAAAAAGGTGTCAGAGGGGTCGCAGTCAATCTTTGCCATTCTGCTGCATGCCTTTTGGTGTCGAGTGGCCTCAAATTAGCAAGGATTGATTTAAAGGCCTGCAGGCAGACAGGATTCAAGAGCACACACGAAGCTATTTAAATCTGAAAGTGAGCACATTATGCATCAGTTTACAGACGGTCTGAACAAATGCTCTACACACTGTCAGGAACCTCTATCAAAGTGACAAGGACAAGGCCATGGAAATCTTAATATGAAATGGCACGCACGCTATAACCCCTGAACAGTCGGTGGGCACAACCCATAACTCTCCCTTTCTTTTATATTCCACTAGCCGCATGTGTCGTCTAGACTCCCCTTTCCGTTGTCCGCCACCTTACTCGAATCCATGTTACTCATAAACGCCCCAGTGCGCCCTCCTTTCCTATCACCATCATCCTGCTGTATCCGATCAGTCGAGTTACGTTCTCGGGCTCCCCATCGCGCCAGTGGCCCCTCTCACGGAGCAGGCTCAGCGAGAAAACGGTACCTCAGCCGCGATCAACCCATATACACGGAGCAGAATATACAACCCTCATGAACATCTCTGGGCGTAGCTCAAAATCAACCCAACCAGGATTAATTATCTATATAGGAATTGGGCTTAGCATGGTGACGCTGTGAAGTCGACATCACAAACTCCATGCAAACTGCATCAAGAAATGTAACACCAAAAAATGAATTTTTATATATGGGGTGAGATTAAAGTGCAAAACAGAAGGGTGAACCCGTAAACAATATACACTTAAGCCGTTCACATGGTTAAAGTTTATTGTTAAAGATAAGTATCAGGTGAAAGGTCACTTTGTTTTAGTGTTTAATGCGGTGAAACTTATATATAACAGTCTATTACAAATACTATATAATTTTTTTTGTTTTTAGCCTCTAAAAACCAGTTAATTGCGTAGTTTTCTCTAGGGATAATTTGGACACTTCCAACCTTAACACCTTTCTGGAAACAAATTTATACATTCAGGCTATAAGGCAACTCATTAAACGCTCTGAGAAACTGACAGCAATTTCTTTTAGAACTTATCGTTCAAATTAAAAAGACCCCAAGATATCACCTTTTTACTAGCAGCACGAAGCACACATGTCAAATGAAATGGAACATTTAGCAGGCTGGTTCGTGGGCTCTGTCAATGACGCTGCGAGGTGTTAAATCTGTGACACAAACAAGGATATTTCTAATGTTTTCTGGTCTATTAAAGCTACTTCGGGACCTTTACGTGTAAGTATTTTGGCTCTGCTGAAATTTACAGCAATAAAAATTACATACATGAAGACGCATTGACTTCTGATGTGAATCCTATAATTGAAGTAAAAAGTCAGACTTACAATTAACACAGTAAACAATTTGGCCAACAGGACCACTTGCCGTCAAGAGGGATCTATCCTTTTCTTAATATAGATGCTCGAGGAGGAGCGGGACCCTTTCTAAAAAGCTCAAGGTGACACACTTTCCCTCGCAGCCATTCACTGAGGGACGTCTGCTATCAGAATCTCAAGGACATCAGAGCGAGATAACTGCCGTCTGTGGTTTATGGGTCAGTGGGCCATATGGCTGCACTTAACTTGCGAGGTTTTTTGGACGTAGGGAGAGGGAACCTTGTGAGATGCAGCATGAATCACTGCAACTCTGACTGAGTGTCAGTGATCAACAATGGTTCTCCAAACCATCAAGACCACAGGGAGAACGGTTGTTGACACCAACACTGCTGTCTGTATCCTTAATTAGACATTGAAACTATACACATAAGTCTCTTTCATTCAACTAATCACCCGATAACTTTCCAGATCGCCCGCGAGATGTTTAAAATTGGGTGGTTGCCACGACCCACAGTCATCTGACGGGCCACCAGTGAAGGATCCAGGGCCCATGCTGTGGCCCCCACTGTAGTAATTTATCATATTATAATGTTGTCGGTCTATTAATTGAATGTTTACAGCAGGAAAATGGATCCAGCAATTCTATGCAATTAATCATGGTCAAAGAATAACTAAAACCCCAAAATGTGATTACATTGAGGACTGCCCCCAAAAGTGAATTTTAATGGGGCGCACTTGTTTCTTTCTCGGTGTAGACAACATCCAAAATCTTTCTTCAACTGAAATTTGAATTATATTTCACACTGTTGTCCAAAAAAAAAAAAAAAAAAAAAAACAAAAAAAAAAAAAAAAAATGAATATAGTGAAACAAGTAGGAGGTGGCTTAGATGATTGATTGCAATTTAATGTAATATGTCTGTATACTCTTAATTCCATCCACAAAAATGGCACAAAACTCATGTGTGATTAATTCGGCGATGCATTAACAGCATAAAGGTTTAAGCTCACTCCATTCTGCAGAATGTTCACGGCTCAACCGGATTCCAGTTTTGCCCACAATTATAGAATAAAATATCAGTGACGGTTATGAAATGTCTCAAAAATTTTCAAATGTTTTAACACAGATGTTGTATAATCAGGGACCAAAACTGTCACCAATGCTTGAGCAAAACTGCTGCGGGGGGCTTGTACGGTAAAGAATAAGTCAAAATGGGAAGAACACTTTTTCAATTATATCGGAACAGCCAAAGCTATTTTTACCCTCGGATTTATTTTTTTAATTGAATGAGAATAATTAGAGGAGGGTATCATTTTCTTGGCATTCGACAACTGCAGCGTTACGTGTTAGACAGAAATGCCACATTTGTATATTAATAAGGGACAGATGCAGCATACCTAAAAAAAACAGCAAAAGCACAACATGCTGTCTCTGAAAAGCATGAAAACATAAACCACAGATGAAAAGCAATGTGATGTATTTGAGTACACATACATCAATTAAAACATGAACTTCACAAATCACCATATGCTATGTGACACATCTACTCGAAAAACAGAGAATAAACATCCAAAATGCAGGACATTAAGCAAAACTCTCCCACTACCTGAAAAATAGTGTGAAAAATTTGCAAAGATGGAAAATTACATGTTATCTTGTTGAGATGTTAACAGTAATGATCAACTAGAGATAAAGTAAGGGCAGCTTTGAACAACCTTATCTTGACTGTAGGTTACAAGGGCTTTCAAATAATCAAAATGCATTAATGCAACTTATTTTATGTCTATGTTCCAAGCAAACTGAGAACCCAACAATTGGGAAAAAAAAAAAAGACTCAATAAAGTTGCACACAATGGAATCGAGTGGTCTGAGACTTCAACTTTTCCCAGATGTTTTATGTACTATGAAAGTACAAAGATATTACGTACTGAAAACAGGGTCTCAAAGTTTACCTGGCAAGTAGCAAGTACCGGGGAAAAATAACAACTTCATAATATGAACACCAGAAAATGAATAACCTACATGTTAATAAAACAAAAATCACAATCCATGATGGTACTATAAGACTTATTGAATGCGGCTACAAGGATAATGTATAAAAAGATTCTTTGCTGATGCCACAGGTTAGCTAGGGCAATCCACCGCGTGACTGGAGCCCCAATGGGGAAAGATCCCCATGGAGGTTGTGACACCTCCATCTTCAATTCCAAGTACTGACAGGTCTAATAAAGTAATTACCGATAGCATGTGAAAGTTTCCAATAAGAAGAAAAACATCCTGAAGGAGCACCTGTCATAAACAAGATTAAAAAACGAAAACCGTGTTCCTGTATTCTGAGACTACAACAAACAAAATACTCAAGTGGAAAAGTCATTAGAGTTGAAAGTCATTAAGGTTTTATTATTATTATTTTATTTTATTTTAACTGGGAGGTATTGTTGTACTGTGGTTTATGAAAAAAAAAAATAATCACAGACATGTAGTGCAATTAAGCAAATGAATTAACTACTGGGTCAACACATGCTATTGTTTGATGTAAGCCTTGCATTCATCATACTAAAGGAGATGCAAGTCTGAAACGTTATGTATTAAAGATCTGCTTCCTGCTCAAAATACAGCTGTGGTCGGGTCAAGACTCCCTCAGGGATTTTTTTTCTTCTTCCCCCTCAGTCTTTTGCTTTTATGGCACGCTTAACATACAATTGTGGCATTCACAATTGAACTGTGCAGGCCTATTTAATCATAGTTCAGTACCTGGATTGAATTTGGTAGTAAACAGAATGCAGAAATTCAGTTTAAATCTTAATGCAAAGAAAAGCAAAATTAAAATAATTAAAAAAATCTAAGAAATGCATATAGCTGTTTTTAAACTAGAAAAGCAAAGTTTTTGATAGATAGATAGACAGATAGATAGCATACAAAACAAACAGCAAGTAGCAGCACATATTAACACAATTTTAAAAACAAAATGAAGAATGAACAGAAATACTGAAATAGTGTTTTCTTATAAGATATACTCCAATAATATTTGTTTTATTTACAATAATTTTTTACAGTGTATATAATTACTTTGTATATTAACAAAATAAGAACACCTATTTATTTATTAATTACAATTAAATATATTCTTCTTCTTGACATTCCAATTCAAATTCCAACTCATGAATAGAAGGGAAGCCAAATCTTCATCAGACTGTGCACAACCTTGTAAAACACTACAGATGTACTAGAGATGAGAGATACCAGATTAAAAGTATAAGACCACACAAAGTAATAAATCACAGAAGACACCGACAAAGTTTTTAAAATTCACAGCAAGGTCACCCATCAGCGCACAACACACCTGCTAGACAGCAAAACTGTCCATGACGAGAAAACTCAAAGCAGAAATAACACAGCCAAGCAGTAATAGCACGGTAGATACTCATCAGTCTCCACTTTCTTGCCCTGTAGATGTAGAGGGACTAGGAAACCTGAAAACTGCAAGGTGGTATCTACAAGCATGAGCGGTTTGATGAAAGAAGATCCAAACATGAAACAGGGAAATCTCCGTTTCATTCGAAACTGCCAGGCCATTCTTTGGGATTTACAGGAACTCCACTGCAGAACATCCACAAAGGCCCTAACTTGATTGGATCCATCCGATTAAATCCTGGAAATTGTCACTTCTGTGCCCGTCTTCAAGAGCTGCATTCGGGGAGATGCCAAGGCACAGCTAATTCTTAAGAAACGGTGAGAAATCCATGTGTCAGCCATTTCACTCAACTCTCTTTGCAGCCTCTTGTGTTTGATTGATCAATGGCATCTATTCATCCTCTGCTCACCACTGCCCAACCCCAGCAGGCTGTAGCACTGGTGGTATTTTTGCCATCATGTACATTTGTGTTTTGAAGTAATTTCTTTTAGTGTTTTATTCCGATTGCCATGAAACCATGCTGGCATGTGCACTGCCTTTGAAAGAAACCACAGGAGCATTGTATGTCCACAAAGACAAGTATGCTTAACCCGGACACCAACACCCTCACAAAGAATCTTGTGGCCATGAATGTGAGTCACACACATTTGCATCAGGAGGCAGAGATGAATTTTCCCTCCTTTCTTTCTTCCAGCAGGAAATCTGCTTATAGTGCCAATGTGCTTTCTACCTGCATTCCAATTAAATCAAGATGTATTTGCCTTTCAAAGCTTCTCTGCCTTATTCCTTTCCCATTGGAGTAATTGATGGAGTCCTCTGGTCCTATGAATGAAGACTTCCAACCCAGAGATGAATAGAAAGATGAATGCGTTGCCCTGATGAGGGTTGGGAGGAACAGCTCCAGGAGTGCTGACATAGTGACAAATACACTTGACCGTTCGCACCAACTCGCCCAAATCAGCAAGGTGAGAGTGGCAGAGGCCTGACAACTTCACAACCGCTCGGGTATGTGCCACTTTGCATGCCACCTTACCCAATTACCTGAGATAGTAGCTAATTTAACCCTCAGGTGAGTTTTCAGAACTGGCGGCTCGAGACAGTCAAGGGAAAAAAGACACTGTGATGATGTTATTAAGGGATGGTCATAAGAGAAACAAAAAAGCTTATCTTAAAACAGGAGCTTTTAAACATTTTTTGTATCCCACCTTCGTTAAATGCTGCCTCAAAGAATTTTGCAACACAGTGGTTACAACGAGCAACCAAGAAACGAAACTTCATTTAAAACTTGACTGTGACTTAAAAGGACAATAAAATCCAAAAAAAAAAAAGGAAACATGAAATCCTTTTAATTTCCCGCAAATCACATTGATTCAAATGATTCATGGTTCAAAAGTTGGTTGGGGGGTGTGGCTCCAATGTCACTTGATCCTTTAGAAAATCGTTCTATATGCATATGTCAGTGTTGGAAAACAGTTGTGTTGCTAAAATAAATATGGATTCTTTGATGCATTGTAAGTTTAAATCAATAGCATTTTATCTATCGAAAATCTTTTGAAACATTATAAATTGGCTTTACTGTCAATTCTGAATGGATTGCTTCTGAATGAATGCCCATGAATACACAATGAGAAAGATAAGGTATGAACACAGTATAATAATAATCACAAGGTAAATGACGGAAGGAATCAGAGAAACATTAATTTCATGTTCAAGACAACTGTCTCATTAGTACAGTACAACTGAAAGGGATAAATTCACCACCAAAATTTAAATTCTATCATCGTTTATCCCCATTACAAACCTTCCAAACATTTTTCAAAATATCTTCTTTTGTGTTTCCCCGAAGAAAGAAAGTCACGCAGATTTGAAACAAACATTATTTGATATTATGTCTTATTTTATATTTCTCTTTATTACCCTCTTGCTATACATTTAAATTGACTGTAATAACCTCCAAAATAATCCTTGTATTACACAAAAATAGCTTTGACTTGAATCAAAGTGTTCTGCTGGTGAAAGGACAGAAGATGTGCCACTGCAAAGGAGCTTTCAATGGATGTAATTTACAAGCTCTGAGAATGGTGTACACGTGTATTAATATGACTAATGAGTCATATATTATGCATTAATTTGCAGTTTTGCAATAGAGGAACTTGGAAAGCATCAGGTGCAGGAGTGATAAAAAAAAAATCTGAAGGTTTGGACGCCCTCCGCACTGAACCACCTGCCTCGATATGCCTTCACCTAACCCAGGCCTGCAGCATATCAACAATCACACTGCAGATATACAAATAACTTCTGTCTTCACAGCAAAGGCCTCAAGCATGACTGACAGAGGATGACCTTCTTCTAGATTACACAATTTTAATCTTCCTGCAAGTATCCAATAGTGACCTCTCATAATGTCTCACCTGCTTGCACATGACCATTTACTGTCTGTCTGAAGACCATGCATGTCAACCATTGTTTCAATTGATCGAATGACACCTGCACTCCCCTTAAGCTCCAGCCATATTACAGACCCACACCAGGCACCCATTTAATACACTTATGACCTTTGAGACGGGATTACAAATTGGAGTGGAATGGTGGTTATGGCATCAATGCCTATAGCCCTTAATAAGAAATTGCTGTTGTAAACTGTGATGAATGACAACTGTTTCCTGGTCTCTAAATTTAGAACCGGGAAAAACTAAACTGGTCTTTCATAAATTGGAAAACTTAAATTTGATTGACTGGCTTAGACAATAACATAAATTACTTGTTTACTACTAATAATATAATAATAATAATTATGGTATATATATAGATATATATATATATATAATATTATATATATTATATATCTATAGATATATAGAATAGTGCTGTATACCCATGCTTCTTACACTGCCTAAAAAAAAAGAATAATAAATTTCTCCCAACTAGCATACCAAACATTCCTCTAAGCAAGACCAAATTTTACACCGAGTAGGGTTAATTTGTTCTGTCAGGTATGAAGACATTATCATGTTTTGTGTGTAGAATCATACAAATAACTACATTACCGTTGTTATATCTTAATTATACCTAATAAATGAAAATAAATAAATAGAAATTCTAATAAACTGTCACATCTGGTGCAATGGCTAGTCAGTGCTGTCTGGGGAAGTATCTTAATTTGTACGTTTTTGTTCATCAAGTGCTGCAAAAATGCCAATTCATTTTTAACTCAGAGTATTATTTAAATTTGATATATATATTTATATCATATAGTAATATATGATATATATATCCTACTATTATATATTGACACCCTGGTAGCAACGCCAGAGTTATGCCCTCCAAAAATACAAATTCATCCTAGATTTTTTACCATTGCCTAAAGTTAAGAATGGTCCAGGATCTGTTCAGGGATTTATGACAAGATACACATGACAAGAGGTTAATATATAAAGAAACAACAAAGATTATGCACTTTACATAACATTCTGTAGCTGGTAATAGCTGCCGGACAAAGAAAAACATAAACACGCACATATATTTTCTATCTTTTTGTTTGGACCTTTCCTGAGGTTTATTTTACATGCAGAACATGAGGAATATAATTCATTCATTATGTGGCAGTATTATCTGGGTGGCCAAAGCCAGAGGGTAAAGCGAATGATGACAGATCGCAAAATTCTGAAGCCTTAGTTGACGGGTACAGTATTCGCCCGCTTCCTCCCCTTTCCTTTCTCATTAACAGGAGCATAAAGGTTATTTAGGGTAAAGTGGCGGCCCACACAGAATACTGTACAATGGGAAACCCCAGAGGGGAGTCAGATTGGTCAGCTAAGAGTCTGACAGAGGCAACAGCAGCTCCAGAAGCTCCGAAAAATGATGTTGTTAATACCCTACTCCGTTTTCTGCTGTGTCATCATCCCCATGATCTGGCAGGAGGCTATAAGGTGAATCAGCAAAGTGTTTGCAAGTTTTAAGAAAATTTATAGATATTTGAACAAACACCAACACTGAAGATGAATGGGAGAGCGTCTCTGACCTGAAATACTTGGCTTGGCTTTTTGTGAATAATGTGTCCTTCTTAAAAAACACATTAAAATAAGCAACAAAGTACTAGAGGACCCGCTGTCTTAGGACTTTCTCAATGATGTGTCACCATATGTGCTGTGCCCTGAGCCAGCGACCTAAAACGGGTTTTCTAAAAGCTGTTTAGCATTAGATAATGCTGAATTAACTTGTTGTGACTCATGCTAAGCAGTCCCAAGTGAAGAGAGTTAATATTATTGGATTTAGCAGCCAAAGAAGAGTGAATTACTTAAATTACAGTCCAAACGGTAAGATTAACAGAACGTATTTAAATCAATGAAGAAAACATTTATAATCTCTAAGGACGAATAGGAAGTTTCCAAAAAGCATTGGGATTGACAAAATGACAGTTGTGTTTATATGCTCTTGATAGAAAATAGTACTACAACCAAAACCATGCACAACACTACCCAAAATTATACAGGTAGAAAATGGCAAACCCAACACACTTTCGTTTTGGTCTTCTACTGAAATATACCAAATATGGGACTCAGCACTCTGAGCCAAACAGACCATAACACCGAAAGACTATTCTGCTGCAGGAGTCATTGAATGACAAGATAAGCCTCGTTAGCCTGTTTATTTCATGAAGGGGCCTCATTGAAGCAGTTATAATATTTATCATAAGATATTGTTACACTCAGACTAGGCAACACTGCTAGCGCCAAACCCATCAAAACAGCACTGCTTCTAAAGAAGATAAGGTAAACGATTTACACCAACTTCCCTCGCGAGAGAGAGGACGAGAAATGAGCCCCCGGAAGAGAGAGAAGGCGAGAGAGAGAGAGAGA
The DNA here is from genome assembly GCF_018340385.1 of Cyprinus carpio. Taxonomy (NCBI): domain Eukaryota; kingdom Metazoa; phylum Chordata; class Actinopteri; order Cypriniformes; family Cyprinidae; genus Cyprinus; species Cyprinus carpio. Next base: position 16,925,291 of record NC_056573.1, on the reverse strand, counting down.
GGTGGGGGTTTGTCTGTGGGTCGGTGTGTGGTGTGTGTGTGTGGGTGTATGCTGAGATGCTGATGTGACTTGCTCAGGAAGTTATAAAGTTCTTACGCAGTCAAATACTATGGATCAGGCACTGGGTCAGACAGCTCCTCATGACACTTGGCTTCAGTGGGCACAGATGGCACAACCACCATGCCATCCGGGAGCTGCGTGCTCGATGCCACGGGCAAATTATCTTCTGCCCCTACACTAGCAGAAGATAGAGGAGGACAATCTAATCAAACCACAGTTCTCAGGTGCATCCATGTGTCACTCACACCCCCACAGCTCTACATGTTCTGGCACATCCTCAGTAGCAAAAATTCTAGAGAAAAATATATGAGCAGGCCTTTCTTCATTGTTCGTTAAAATCACATATATTAGTGTTTACTGGCTTATTTAGTTGGCCATGATCCATTTTTTTAATAATTAGTCTCTTCATTTAGCATTTTAATGTTTCCAAATGTCTTTCAGTTTATGAATCAATTGGCCATGGAAACACCACCTTTTTTGCAAGTATCACGTCAATTTAATATTTTTTAAGACAGTAATCAACAATGTATTACCAAAATATATTAAAATATTTAGGCACTGGCTAAAATCCTTAAACGTAAAGTGTTTGCATGTTATTTAAGTGCACTAAGTGGCAAATAGCAATTTTTTTGGTGTTTTTTTTTTTTTTTTTTTTTTTCTTTTGCACTAGTGTCAATGTTGTTAGTGAGCAATTTATATACTTATACCTATTTCAAATAGTAGGAAAATCAATATGTTTCACCTCAGCATATTAATGTATACACTGAATAACAGTATGGGGCTACATATTCCGTGTAGATTGATTATATTTATTAAAATCATAAATTAATGCTGGCTTATTGTGAACTTGAGGTGGATTTGAACTTTTGACATGTCCACTCTTTGCACTTAGTGGAAAATAGACATTCTATTTATTTGTTAATATTTGGTTTAGATAAAATATAATTTAAAACGAGGATTGTAAGTGGAAGGATATATTTGAAATGGTGTTAAGAGATTATTTTCCATAAAATGCATCAAAAAAATAGCATGGGAAGCATTAAAAAAAAGGTATTTTTAGATAGCGCCGCTCAAAAGAGACAAAGAAAAAAGCAAAAACCGAAAAAAAAAGCAGTGCACAAAAGAATGACTATATCTAAATTAGATCTGCTGAAGTACTTGAGTCTGAGGAAAAAGTAGAAAATATAGTTTGGTTTAAAAACAAGAAGATATATATTATATATGCTAGATATAGTTTTTTCATTTCAACGTGATGTGAGCAAATATTAAGTATGGGCATTGGAGAGAAGGACTGATGGAAAGTGATAAACTGACACAACAGCAAAAAGACGCAAACCACATATGACACATGAACTCTGCATTCTGCATAGAAGCTCTGAGTCAATATCTCTCTATGTATCTTAAGTTAGATCAAGGTTAAAAGTATTCTGGGACCGAGTGAGACGTGTGGAAATTGAACAATGCGAAACAAAAAATGTATGTCAAAATAAAAGTATGAATAAAAGGAGAGATAGGACAATATAGAATAAACTCTTTCCTTTCGTTTTCCCACGCAAAATAAGCACCTAGAAAGCACACCAGGGAAATATTATAGATGTAACATAATGTCTCGATGATGCCTACAGAGCATCTTACTGTAGTAGAATGAGCAAGCATTCAGAAAAATTGTAACAGGAACATTACACAATCTAAATCTTTCTTCAAAGCAGTACTGTCATATCTAATAATTATAAAATGGACTCTTGGATGACAAAGACTTTATATTATCTCTGAATAAACAGCACTGTCTAAATAATTGCGGCATAAATGGGAGTGAAAAAAAAGCCAGAGGCTTGCAATATGTGCTTCATCTTAATATGAGAATGAAAAGTGGCTGAAGTGGAAACAGAATGTCATTTATGTTCGACAAACTGTTCATATACTGAAGGTCTACAGTGCTAAAATAAATTAACACCCATCCGCTTCCTGGCCCAAACTGACTCAAAACTGTTTTTGAGTTTTCTATTATATAAACGGAAAACAGCCATTTACTTGGCATAAATAATAGTAATAGCCACAAATTATTTGTAACCCAGAACATTACCAAATCAGATGTCTACTGATGTATATTAGATTTGTAGGTTTTCAGGGGCAAATTAAATCTGGCAATACAACCTCAAAAACGTTCCCAAATACGCCCTCTGGGTGCGCTGGAAGGTCCGCTGGAGCAAATTCTGCAGAAATTTCTTTTAGCACCGGGTGGATTTCCTTTCCAATCTAATAACATGTAAAAAAGTTGTTCCTCGTGTCAAACTTGAGCTCACACTTTAATAGATACTTGCATATTGAACACATTAATAGCTCTGCATTATTGCTTGTCAAAGTCACATCTGATAAACGGTTCAGTTCCCATGGAGCTGGGTCCAAGCTAAATAGAAATGTGCATTAAATTTAGGGGCCAGTAATTTTTAATAAAAAAATGATGCATTTGCGGCTCTAAAGTTTCTGATTTTTTTTTACCAGGGAACAATTGCGGTTATAACCCAGTGAATTAAAATGTGAGTTAATTTTGGTGCATAGTAATAATAACAATAAATAAAGCATTCGAACATATAAATGTATTACAAAAAATAAACTATTAAACAGACAAACTTGCATGTGCTGTAGAAGAAGCTTTCAATGGCAGTTACTTTCCTATTAGCAATTTTTCTAAAAATATAGACTGCATGACAGAAAAAGTCTCAGTCGCTGACCGACTTCATTAATCAGGCACATTGCAAAGAACGGATACATACAAAGAGGAGATTTCTGCACAACATCTAGCAGTATGGTAATTATAGATGAACATGCAAGTTTTATAAGATGCTCTAGGCATCACAGGTGGGATTATCTGTCTAATGAGAATAAGGTAAGTGCAAATAATCCAAATGGGACAATACAAAACAATTTTCAAATGTAAACTAGTGAACTGCTGTTGTCCAGCAACAGCTTATGGCAGATTATTATACACAGAGTATAATACAGATAGAAGATGTCTCCTTTAAAAAGCCATCTGGAAAATGAGATACAAAATCTCCCAGGCAAAAAAAAAGTATGTTAAGTTTTCTTTTGGTTTTACTAAGTAAGCTATGTGAAGTTGATATCCCATTTCAGGCGAAGATATATGAGATATCAAGTTATAAATTAATAGACTTAAGGAGATGATTTCCACATATCATTAATCATAATCATGTGGGGCCGAAGGAAGTCATTCGAACTGGCTTAAGTATTTTTTAGCTTGTTTAACGCAGAAGTGTGTCATGTCTGTACATGCAGTTGCCCAAACATCCCACAACCTGCCCAAGATGCGAAGAATCAGAAAAATGTTATACATTAATTTTTATATACTTATAATTAATAATGATTTTCAACAGTATTGCTTTTATATATTATAAGTGAAAGCCCGAAGAGATTCGAGAGAAAGACAAAGGAAAAAAAAGGGGCATTGACATATCAGACTTTCAGGAGTTTTAAAAATAATCCGACTTGTTCACAGCCTGTGTGTGATCTCTTAATTAATGCTGGAGAAAGGTAGTACTTTGAGTTCTTGCTGAGGCTGGAAACACACAAACTGGGAGCTTTTAACGGAGGTAATCTAATCATGATTCGCAAAGTCTAATGCGAACAAAGGGCACTAAAAAAATCATTGTTAAAAAACAGCTCACAAGCACACGAAGGACATGGAAGTGAAACGGTTAAGGCTGTGGAACGCCAAGGGAGAGGAAAGTAATTAGAATGCGCACAGTTTTTACGTAGCAAGTCTCTGATGATAAGACACTATAAGCTGGAAATGATACACAAAAGCATATGGAGGAGGAAGTAGGCACATCGGGGTATTATGCCAATGATCTCTAAAGAGACTGTGTCTAGTGATATTTATTATAAGATGTCAACAGAAAATGTTTGCATAATGGTTACTTTCTAATTTGATTATTTGCACTCCAAACACTAATAATTTTTACACAGATATGGGACTGACTGCTCAGCAAAGCTTAGAGCGGTGGCGCAGCAATGTCATAGAGTGGGAGTTTCTGCAGCACACGGCATTGACGACGCAAACATCCAGTGGGTAACCCACAATCCCGTGTAATGTTTTTGAAGAACGCACTTTGTGGCAAGCCAATATATATGTGTGTGTGTTGCGTGTTACAAAATTCAGAAATGTGCAGAAAAGTTTGGGTTGTCGTCCAGAATTTGTATGCCTCCCCTTTCATTTTCTATGTAGGCGTTCTGATATTCTCTGTATCTATCCAAGATACCAAAAAGCAACTGACTACAAAACACCCTAGATATGCCACAGCAACTATCAAAATAATCAATCCACCCTCTGAACAGCAAATACTTTTACAAACAGTAAGCTTTTAGAATTATTTTTTAAGCATAGACAGCAAGACAAAAAATCTAGGTTTGTCTTGACAAACTTACTAATCATCTTAATTTGTACTTTTTCCAATAACACTGAATGGAGGTGCTTGGAGAATTTAAAGCTCTAAATACTAAAAAGAATGTTCACAAATGTAACAAATTTCTGTTATTACTAAGATATAGAAAAGAAAGGGGAATATCTGCTTGGAGAATACATTTTGTGTGGCAATCATAAAACTGTACAAAAATAACACTAATGTATTTTTTTTGTAAATGTACCTGTAACATGTCAATTACTGCTTGGGGAGGTGCGATTCGACTGCAACACATGCCAGATGCTACATCTCAAAGACTATGTATAGATGGAAATGGTGAGCCGCGGGGGACATGCGGTTGGCTTCCAAATCACTTAAGTACCAAGCTAGGATGAACTAAAAAGCTAAATTATGCTGACAGCTGGCAAGCTTAGCGGGCTGGTATTTTTTGAGATGGAACTGACTGGAATTAACAAATTGTATTTCTGTCGCATCTGTGTGTTTAACGATTATAGAGATGCATGTTAGCATTAAAAAAAAAAAAAAAAAAACCAAAAAAAACCAAAAAGAGAAAACATGGGGGAGAAAAAAAAAGATACTTAGGGTTTAAAAAAAAAAGCGATGTTTTTGTTTTTTTTGAGAGAGGTGTTAATTTTGTCTCTATCAAAAACAAGAAATGAGGTATTTTTTTGAAGTCACTGGGCTCCGAACAATACTGGACACGGCTGACTTTCATTGTTTTGAACAAAAGACATGGAGGAAATATGAGAAAATGTTAAAAAAGAATATTTATGTTTTTGAATGGGGGAGATTGCTCTTTATATACACCAAGTCAGAACTTTTTTGACCAAACTACTAGAGGTGAACTGAATTGATAATCAGGGAATTTTAATGTAATCTCAAACTGTTTACTTTAGAAACACTTTCTAAGCCATAGATGATCACCGACGCAGAAAAGCAAAACTCCAGCAAATCTGTTCTCCTAGAATTTCTTCGCAAAAGAAAGGAAACATCCAGCTACACACCACTTGCTGCAATACAGGCGGCTTTCAAAATGAAAGCGTACTCGTCATGTCACAGGAACACCATTAACATAAAAAAGCATTAAACGGGGAGGCTAATAAATGCGTTGGCTTTTTGGGCGGGTTGTCACAGGAAATGTGTTGCACCTCACGTTCCAAGATTAAAGCAGCATGAAAATGTAACCGTACCTTTCAGATACGAGTCGGATCGTACCACACAGCTGCTGTGTGACAACCCAGACTTGTGGTGGTAACTTTTGGTGAAGTGCCAAAGGAAACACAGAGCGCGGCGAAGTTTAAAAACAGAATAATAAACAACTTCAACCTCTCTGGATGGGTTTTATCTGGTAGTTGTTCTTTATCTGGCAGAGTTACCTCTGTAAGCACTGTATATGTTTAATTCCTCCTGAATTTATTGAGTGTACATTGCATGCAGTTGATGTAATATGAAAATATAAATCATTTGCCATTTTACATCTCACTTTCTCTTTGACAGAAGACTCTGGGAGAATTCATTAAACAGTTCTGCATGTAGTATTCTCGTGCAAAAAAACAAACAAAAAAAAAAAAAACAACAACAAAAACACAACCTGTCTTGGCACTCACAATTAATTAAACATGGCACTAAATATGTTAAAATGTAACTCTAATATTTAAGTCACTGTCTTTCTTTTTCAGTGCAAATACCCTTCTTATAAAAACAATATGCAGAAAAATTTCCTATTTGTGCTACTACTGCAAAGTGGCAAAGCATTTCTTTTGAAAAAAAAGATAATTGAAAGATAGAAAAGACAATTATAACTTGGCATATACACTACTGCTCAAACGTTTAGAATCGGTAATGTTTTTTTCTAATTGTTTTAAAAGAAGAATCTTATGCTCACCAAGGTTGCATTTATTTGATCAAAAAATTATTTGTTATTAATTAATTATTTGTATACTTATAATATATATGTGTGTGTATTTTGAAATGTAATTCATTCCTTCGAAGGTAAAAGGCTGAATTTCTGGTCTTCAGTGTCACAAAGATTCTTCAGATCCATCAGAAACTATACTACTACACGTGTTGGATTTGGCGCTCAAGAAACATTTCTTTTGTATAATCATTAGTCTAAAAACAGTTGTACAGCTTAACATTTTGTGGAAACAATGATACATTTCAGTTTCATTGATGAATCGAAAGTTCAAAAAGAGCAGTATTTATTTGAAATGAAAAATCTTTCATCTGTCAAGTTGACCAATTTAATGTTTCCTCATTGAATAAAAATGTATTAACTCACTTCTTAAAAATAAATGAATAAACAAATAATAATAGTAACGATTGAACTAAAAACTTAAATAGCAATCAGGAAATCACACCAGATGGTAGAAGCTGTTAATACTTCATATCTGAAATTACAACCAATTGTGTGCAAATGTGTTGAGGTGTCAGAAAACATATTCGGTGTCGTAATGTGCAACTTTAAAAGGTTGGATATTTTTTTTTATTTTTAGTAAATCAGGACTTAAAAACAGCCGAGAAACACTGACATCAAATAAATGGGCAAATATTAGTGAATACTATTATTGTTATGGAATTCACCACAATTTCATTTCCTGCCATGCGCATTCGAGACAACACCATTTCGACTATTTCTTGGGTCGGAAATTAATTGTCAAGCGCACTCGATACCCTACGAAGGATTAATGAAACTTGCCGCTGCCCTCCTTTTGTTCAAATGAAGATCTAGTAGCTATAAGCTGGACAAAATTAAGCCATATTAAACCAAACTTGCTTACGCGTCACCTTTTAATTTGCTCCTCGCCATTCCACTAATTAAGAGTCGCGACCCCGGCCCAGGCCTCTCAAAAGGCGGCGAGAACTGCACAGAGAGTAAATCCTGAAGCATGGCTAGTGTGCTTTTCACAAGGCTTGGTCTAAACCCAACGTTCTCTCCGGGTGCCTCCAAATGCGATCAGAGCTTTATGAGATTGGGCCCTTCTTGACTAATATTAACTCTCCCCACTATTTCTCCATCAGTCAGGCCTCCCACCTCCCATACCGCACCAATCAAATCATGTGGAGTAAATGGATAAACTGCTGCAGGACACTGTGTCTGTAAGTGTCCGTGTTTAATTTTCAGGGCCATCAATGACTTTGCATGGTGACTTTAGGTTGAGCTGACCACCAGTGCACAACACAGTGCTCTTTTAATTAGAGGAATCTTCAAAGTGTCTTTGTGTTGTAACTAGATAGAAATTCTGCTGTGCTGTATTTCACAGGGAATTGCGCTTTTATTAAATTAGCCTTGATGATTGGATAGTGTGACTGCAGTGCTTTTAGAACTACAGAAACTATATTTTCCAGACAAATACTGTGTATACAGCAGACTTCACAGAACTATACTGAACATACAAGTTTATGCTATCAATAGTGTAGCGAGAAAAAAAAAAAAAAAAACAAGTTCTGTTTGGTTTTTTTTGGGCCATACAAGAAAAGTCCTTTTTTGTTCCTTCAAAAGAAAGAAGTGCACAGAGGTTTAAAAACAACACGAGGGGTGAGTAAATGGTGACAGAATTTTCTGTTCTCATTTTTGGGTGAAGTATCCCTTTAACTTTACTTAATTATAAACTGTTTGTTGTCCTATGTGGAATTATATGAATGATATATGTATGATGAATTATATACATATAATTATATACATTATATACATCACCTAGGTTGCTTGGCTAAATAATAAATAATTCTAGATTATGAATTATATATTTATGTACTAGGTTGCTTGGCTAAATAAATAAAATAAATAATTCCGCATTAAGAGTTACAGGCTAACGAAATGAAAAATACTTGGTGGAAAGAATTTAAATTCACTTTGGTGTTGTTAGCACAATAGATATTGTGCCAAAACAGCATGAGAGAGACTGTTCCAACAAAAAACACAATTTCACTAAAACATGTAGTGGGTGAAAAAAGAAACTCTGCACAAACCAGAATCCCTAGTTAAGGCCATTCTTCTTGCACTGGCACATATTTAAACATATGTTTAAGGCATACTGGTACATGCATACATGTTACAACTAAATTGTGTATAGTGATTATTAATAAATAAAAGTATTAGAGTTTTATAATATTAGTATTCCCACCATTACACAGAAAAAACCACTTAAGTCTGTTAAGATCACTGTACATCTCAGTACAGGCTCCAGTGGAGTATAATTCTATTTTCCGAACTGGACATAGGAACTTCTGATTTTACCTCATTTCAACATTATCAGCACGATATTGCTATTAAAAATGGGTAAAAATAAGTCATCTGTGACCCTTAGCACTGGTAAAATCAAGCACATAGTAAATGTTCACCTGAAGAAGCCTTAAGGATCTGTCCTGATCGTAATCTCTTTGGTGTGGTTATTGTAGCCGTAGAAGAGGTCCACACCACAGTTCTGGTTGGCCGGGATGTCAGCTGTGTCCCCGCAGTCCACTCCCTCAGTGCAGGCTTCTGAAAGCGGCTGACATGAGCGACCGTCTGCTCCTCTCTTATAATCTTCAATACACCTTCAAACATATGGCAATGAGAAAAAGATATGAGCTAAAGGAAGAGAAGAAAGAAGAGTAGACGTCTGCCCAAATAAGATTATGCTTGCCACTATCAGTCAAATGTTCAGATGCACCAAAATGCAGTGGCATTTATAGCATTATGAATTCCTAGTGTGTTATTTGTCCCATAGGTCTATTTTTTACTTTATTTTATTTTTATTATTTGTTATTTTTCATTGCTTAATGAAACAGAAGCAAATGTGAAGTACTAGTTCAGCATTCAAAACTACCTAGCGATACAGGTAATGATCTCACAGCAAAGCATCTGTCAAGAATTTAAGATTGGCAATTTCTTTTTTATTTACTGCAAAAACAGTATCATTTTAATCTAGTGTGACAGCTCACAAGGAGTCGTTTATATTTAGGGACTTTGAAAACTAAGCTGTCACGTCTACTCTGTACTATATGAGCAATAGAGAGAAAAGCGGTTGTCAGTGCATAAAAGCTCAGTCTCACTTTCTTGGTAACACACTACTGTTTTACAGGAAACTGTCATCAGCGTAGGTGAGACACATCCTCTGGTTGAAAACATTCGTAACACAGACAACGATTTAAGTGGCTCAGATTGCCTGTCACATTATCAGGATCTCCAAGTGAAAAAGAAAATATGCACATTTGCCAACTTTAGTCGAAGCTACATGGCCTACAGCTGCGAATGATCTCTGAGACTATGAATAGGTCAGGAAAAAGGTTGTGTGTTAGCAGGAAATCAGATGGCGCTATTTATTCCGCCATGGGGATCATATCTGTACAGCGGCACATAAAAGTCTGGAGTTAAGGAATGGTTAATGTTATGTGGTGCATGTAACAGCAATTCCACCAAGACAAGACAGGACAGAAAAATAACATATATATTTTTTTAAAGGTTGGATAAATTAAAACTCAGTCTTCAAAAATAGCAGGTAATAGACATTCAGTCTTCAAAAATATCAGGTAGCAAAGACATACAGTCGTGGCCAAAAGTATTGGCAGTGACATAAATTTTGTTTTGCTAAATTTGCTACTTAAGTTGTTGTGGTGTTCATTCACAATGTGTCTAGATTAAGTCACTGCCAATACTTGTAGAAAAACAATGTGAATGACACCCTCAACCGCTTAATTAGCAAATTAGCAAAACTCGAAATTTATGTCACTACCAATACATTTGGCCATGACTGTATAAAGCACATACCCTGCTGTTTGTTTGTTTGTTTTTGTTTTTAAGCATGGACTGTGATTCATGGAAAAAAAAAATGCCTAAAAATAGTATTTTATCATAAAGTTTTTATGTGTGTACAAAGAGTGTTGTAATCTCACCCGCAGAACATCAGGATGTTGTAGAGAGTAGGGTCCTCCTCCAAAGGTGCCAGCTGCTGAAGGCACAGCTGTTCACAGCCCCCATTTAAAGCCGCAGAGCAGTCAATGCCAATGTGGTGGTCATAGCAACCGGTGCCATCCTTCATGGGGCTCAAACCAGGAGGACACTGAGGAAAAAAAAAAAAAGTATAATAAATAAAAATTACTTTTACACATTCTCTGATCTTTCATAATTTCCCTTTATCTTTGGTATATGGCAATTTCAGCATACATGGCTGGATCACAGCCATAAGCAATAATAAATAAGATGCTTATGGAGTTGCCGTGTGTTACTCTGTGTACTATTGTGTCTTTGGATTTCCATGTAAATTGTGTTTAAGACTTGAAATCTTGTTTTTGCTATATATTATAGTGTGATATATACTTTTTGTTAAAAAAATTAAATCGCCAGTTTTCCAGTATCAACAGGATTTCAGGAGTACCATTAGACATGATGTACAGTAGGTAGTAGGACAGATATACTGTGTAAAAAAAAAAAAATCTTCTACAAGTTGTAAATAAAACAAAAATAATTGCAGTAGTCGTGGCCAAAAGAATTGGTAGTGACATGAATTTTGTTTGCTAAATTTGCTACTTAAGTTGCTGTGGTGTTCAATCACATTGTTTCTACAAGTATTGGCAGTGACATAATCTAGAAACAATGTGAATGAACATCAAAACAGTTTAAGTAGCAAATTTAGCAAAACACAAAATTTGTCACTGCCAATACTTTTGACCACGACTGTTTGTTTTACAAGTAAATGCTATTTCAGTCTTTGTGTTACTTGTCATTTCTTTGTAAGTTTACTAGCAATTTCTGAGTGAAAATTGTTTCTACACCATTATTTTTTCATATTATATGTGTGTGTGTGTGTGTGTAACATGTTCATTTTAAAAATGATATTCCCGAACACTGAAGTTACGCTACCTTCCCAACTTCATGCCTGTTTTCTCTGTCTTTTCCCCCCAAGCTAGTGATGCCAAGTTCACACAAAGTTTTCTGTCAGCTTTTGGCTTCAAAGGGGATTTGACAGGTTGATTTTTACCTGCCTGGAAAATGGGATAAAATGTGCCTTCACAACTTAAGTTATAAGCTTCATATCGTCTTTCTTGCGGCAGGTGCCCTTCAGTAGATTCAAGATGCTTACATGAAATAGCCTGCAACAGTTGAGAAAGATTTTCCTGCAAAAGAACTGCTTCCTAGGAAGATATATTTTGTAATGGGAAAACAAAACAATTTAATTTCTCCAGTATTTTGGTTAGAGTGAAATTTCTACAAAAGGACAAGCTTCTCTACAATTAGTCCTTCTCTATTCAAAATCATTAGAATGAGAGGTTGAAAGGGCATAATTTTCGATCACAATGGGCGTTGATTCAATAATTAAGCAACTTTTATAATAGAATGCATTAAGAGAAAGTAAAGTTGTATACAAAATGAAACTAAAGACTCTTTTTTCCTATCTTACAATTAAATTGCCTAATACTTTTGGGCTATTAATACAAGGTTCTTGAGGGAGTAAAAAAGGAAATGACAAATAAGTCCATCACAGCATGAGATACACCTTGCCATCCCGCTTTCCTCAGTTTTCTGACCGCCAACTTTTCACTTTGACCTCATTCGTGTTAGGGATCAAAGCCCAGATGTTGGTAATGCATCTTAGTAGCACATCTTGTCCCTGGATGCATCTGTATTGATTATGTCAGTTAGCTACAGCTGACAAGACACCTGATTTATTACCAGCAATGTAGAGAGCGCAGGGCACCGAGTCTCTTAACTCATCTGTGGCAGATTCCTAAAATCACAAAGTCCCAGTTTGATCAGCTGAACAGAGGACATCACTGAGGAAAGGGGAGGGTTGTTCAACAGAAAACATTTTTCACATCATTTACCGTCCTCATTTGCCATTATGGCAGAGCTTTAAAGCTGCACCATGCAATAATTCAGTAGTTTTTACTTTATTTATAAATATATTTATATTATAGTTTTGCTTCTAAGTGAGTCAGTTAAGTAAAAATAAATAAATAAATAAATAAAAAGCAATACTTTTTGATTTTACCACTTGTAAAGTCAGAATTTTATTTCGGATTTCAGTATAGGCTTACCCCCAACCCAAAACCACTTCTTTTTTTTTTTTTGGCCAAATGAGCAATGTCTTTTACTGACTCTTCAATGCATATAAAATCCATGACACAAGATTTTTGTACATTTGTACTTATTTTTTTTTTTTACTACAGCCTTATTAGTGGGCTAAAATGTGAAATGCCTCAGTGCCAAGATTGATTCTGCCTTCTGTTCCAGTTTTTTCTTTGTGACCATAGATTTAAAAAGAATGGATGAGTCAAAGATTAGTGTTAGCAAATGGACAATTTATTATAATTATTTAAAATGCACTGCTCAGAATTGAAGAGAATGAGCTTCCAAGGAAAGCGTACATGAAAATGGCTTGAACATAGCTTGTCCAAAGCGCAGAAGAAAAAAAGAAAAGAAAAAAAAGGCCAAATTTGTTCTGGAATGCCCTTGCATCCATCTCACATTGAATAATGCAATTCCTAGTTCAATATTATTACAGTCTTCTATCTAAACTCAAAGCATCCTTGATTGAAAAGCACTTTGTAGCACAGAGGACATAGTGAGACAGTTAATGATGCCAGAGAAGTCATGAAGGTTTTAAATTTAAGATAAACTGAAAAAGCCCTGAACTACTGAGTCTTTTAATATCATTTCAAAATCGGGATATTTCTAGTCCCACAGCTTTCTGAAGCTTAAGAGAATTTGCCCATGTGATTTTGTCATATAGAAACAAATCCCTTTCAGACTGTCAGCTATGCTGTGCAAATCTAAAAATTGCAAAAGAGCCAGAAATCAGGGAGAGAACAAAGGAGACAGAACAATTGGCAGATGTGTATATATACTTTTTTTTCTATGTAAGAAAAGGAAAATCCCCCCAAAATGTCACTGTTGCAGATAAAAACAACTGTAATATTGTTCTAAACATGAAACCACAGACATATTGTTGATTATATATAACACAGACATGCACTGCATCTGTAAATCTGAAAACTGGCATGAACAGTTGCTATAGAAACATACAAAACGCACACACCACATATGCACAGACACACACACATCTGGTTTAATCCTTGTGGGACTCTCCATAGGTGTAATGGTTTTCTATAATGTACAAACCATATATTCTATCGCCCTTCCCCAACCGTACACCTAAACCGACACGACACAGAAAACTTTCTGCATTTTTACATTCTTAAAAAAGACTCATTCTGTCTGATTTACAAGCTTGTTTCCTCATGGGGACCTCAATTTAGGTCCCCATGATGGCATGAGTCCCCATGAGTCAGTGTGTCCCCAGCGGGATAGAAAAACGTGCACACACACACACACACACACACACACACACACACACACACACACACACACACAAACACACACACACACAGAAGAGAATTCAACATTAACTGGGCTGAATTGTGCCAATGTGGAAGACTGGCAAGTGCTTTGTTTCTTGTCACATAAACCCATGCAGAAAACCACAAGGGATCAGATTTACTGACATACTTTTTAAAACGTCCATCATTGGAATGTGTTACTTTCAAGTGTTATTTTCACCCTGATAATAAAACAACCGATAATAAAACAACAGTTTTCCATTATTCTAAACATGCACATCTTACAGCAATTACAGCAATCAGCAAATCAGTGTAATTACAATTCAATAAGCTTAAATTAAAAAAAAAAAAAAGTAAATCAAACCAGGTTTCAGAGAGCCACAACTACTGCAACAATTATTTGTACTAGTAACACTAGAATAAATGAAGTAAAAAGTTATTATTATTCAACAAATTGGTGTTGCCTTCCTGATGAGGTATCTGCAAATAGAATATTTTTCTTTTTATTCAGTATGCCAGTGCCAGTGCCATATCTAGTTCGCTACATTAGCATGGCCAAGTTTTCCTGTTGGCCTAGTCTGTCCCTATATAGCTGATAATCACAGAGATGGATACAGTCCGTTAAAACCACCTTTTGATCCTGGAAAGAAAAAAAAACAAGAAAAAAAACAGTGGCGTTTCCTCCCTGCTGTGCATCTGGATCACTCTTTCCAAATTTGAACTCAAGAGACCTTTGCCAAGTACTGACTAGGAACTCAGAAGTGCTTAACAGCCAGAACATGACAGGAGACAGAACAGCTTTTGGGGGGATTGTGAGCAGGCTGTCAAAGAGAGATGGAATGCATCAGTAAGAAACAGAAAACTCTACCTCCAGTGGATGACCTCAACTTAAACTTGCTCTCAGCAGTCAGGTTTGTAATGTGTCTGTTGTTTTCTGTGTTAGTTTTTCTTTGACCTTGTTTTCCTTAGATGTATCAATTATGTCATTCTGTTCACCTGTGTTTTAATTATCTCATTAGTGTTTAAATACCCTTTGTTCCTTCTAGTCTCTATCCATCTTGGTTTGCATTTATGTTTGGTTGTGTTTTATTAGTTCTCCTGTGTGTTCTACATTAAAACCCTGATTCTTGACATTTTCCCTCATCATTCACTTTTGTGACAACAGAACTGTGACTGTGAAGTTTATACTGTAATACTACATTATACTATACTGATTTTTTTTCCCCCAAAGTATATAAAAAAGCAATATATTTCTACATACACACATATACAATATATGCAGTGTTGCTTGAAAGTTTGTGAACCCTTTAGAGTTTTCTATATTTCTGCATAAATATAACCCAAAAGATCATCAAATTCAAATTTTCACATGATTCCTACAGAGAGACAAAGAGAACCCAATCAAACAAATGAGATGAAAATCCACCAAAATTAGATCCACCAACAAAGAACCCTTCAAAAGTAAGACGTGTAATAGTCTGCGGGGATTTAAAAAACCTCAGGGTAACTTCAAAGCAAGTAAAGGCCTTTCTCACATTGGTTAATGTAAATGTTCATGAGTCAATCTTCAGGAGAACAATAAACAACCATGGTGTGCATGGCAGAGTTGCAAGGAGAAAACCACAGCTCTCCAAATAGGTCATTGCTGCCCGCCTGCAGTTTGCTAAAGATCATGTGGACGAGCCAGAGTGCTATCAGAGAAATGTTTTGTGGACAGATGAGACCAAAATAAAACTTTGTGTTGGTTTAAAATGAGAAGCGTTATGTTTGGAGAAAGAAAAAACATTGCATTCCAGCATAAGAACCTTATCCTATCTGTGAAACATGGCGTGTGGTAATATCATATGGTTTTTGGGCCTTTTCTGCTCTATATGGCCCAGGGTAGATTGCCATCATTGATAAAACAATGAATTCGAAATTAGACCAGCAAATTCTAAAGGAAAATGACAGGACATCTGTCCGAGAAGTAAATCTCAAGAGAAAGTGGGTAATGCAACAAGATTTTGACCCCAAGCAAACAGGTTTCTACCAAAGAATGGATAAACAAAGAACAAAGACGTTAATGTTTTAGAATGGCCAAGTCAAAGTTGGGACCTTAATCCAATTGAAATGTTGTGGAAGGACCTGAAGAAAGCAGGTGATAGGAGGAAACCCACTCACACCACAGAGTTATAAAAATATAATAATAATAATAATCCAATCTCCAAGTTGCTTGACAAAAAAAAAATAAAAAAAAAATACATAAAATACAATATTAGAAACAAATAAACAAAAAATGGTAAAATATAATTTTTAATTCATAATCATTATTATTATTATTATAATAAATTAAGAGTTTGACATTAAACCGCCATAGAATATATGTGTTGAAATTCATTGCCATTCTGATTTTATACACTACTAACAGATACTGTACCAGCATCTGTCAGCATCATCAAAAAGTCTGTTGAACATGCCTGGCTGGCTCTCTTAGATCTAAAGAGGAGCCCATTTGTTTTTCATGTGGATGGCTGGCTGGACGGTGGGCACCCCTCTGTGTCCCACAAAAGCACTCAACACCTAGTGTGCTGGAGGGAAAGGAACTAATTAATCACATCATCATTTAGTGATTATCAGAGTATTTCCAAACTAGTGCACTGTTCCTCTCCCCAGGAGTGCCATACATCAGCTAGACAGAGCAGACCGGAATGAGCCCACTCACGCAGACTGCGATATTAAAACACAGAAGCAGCAGTGGCACTGCTGTCCTCAGACAAGGTGTTAATTGATGGGGGGGGATGAGGCTCTCTGGGGGGCCTATAGCGAGCACTTTTGATTGGACAGATTGAAGCATCATTTTTATAGCTTCAGTCATCTGTTAATTACAAAACATCAAGCTACGGGCTCAACAGAAGGGTGTGTTATGATAAAGAAGAACAGGATGAATTAAGAGATGAGATTTCTGTAAAATACTGAGGCCATAACATCTGTTTCATTACCAGAAGGTTTGGTGCTGTCTGTCAAGCTTTACCTGAAGGAAATATCAGTGCTTGCAAGTTAGTAAAAGTATATATGAAAAATAAATGCAAGACAGAAGTGATCAATCAATTTCAATTCAGTATGCAAATACATGTGAGAAAGATGGCCCAGCAGAATTAAGTGCTGCAATGACCTCATCTGTCAGTCATTTCCTAACTCCTCCCACTCATCCTTTCTTGTCAATCTGCAGTGACCTATGAATACCTCCTGCTAATGTTATTATTTTGATTTTGCGGTTACATCGCCATGGGGGCATAAATTCTTCTTTACAATTTATTTATTTACTTTAGCCTCTCATGAGTATTACAAGACACAGAAACGCATTGAATTACAGTGTAACGTTTAATATAATCTACAAATATGATTCGAGGGTCATTTTATTCTTGCATAAAAAACAGCAACAAAGAAATAAAATATTTACAAATACATTTGCATAAGTAAGATCTGTATTAAGTCAGAATAAAATATTACATCAGATTCGCACAAAAACCAAAATAAAAAAAAACAAACTAATTTAAAGAACTGTGAAGTTGGTAAAACACAACAGAACTAAACAAACTACACAAAACTAAACTAAATACAAAAAAAAAAAAAAGAAAAAAAAAAGATGCATGACAGCCATTGTCACTCACTATTCAGAAAATACAACCAATGCAAATATCTCTCAAATGAAACAACACGATGGACTGGAACGGGAACAGTTATCCAATAAGGCTCATGTTGGTTATGTACCTGCACAAACACTGATTCACATGTTCATAAACATGAGCAGGAGATCATGAATGAAGTGAGCATCAGAAAGATGGATGAGAAACAGCACTTTTCATAAACCCTGGCTGAAACAATCCTCCCATCAGCAGGGCCAGCCAAACACACTAATCATGGTGCATGCCAGAGTGAGAAATCAAACACTTTAAGCATACCTCAGCCAGATGGTGAGTGAAATCAGAGCCCCTGGCTCATTTCATGGCTGCTTAACAGCCACAAGTGAGGACAAGAGAGTGAGTGTGATGTAAAGAAAAGAAATGAATGGAAGAAACAAACACGATTTTTCATGGTAAGTGAAATAAACTCCTTCGGGCAGACAAAGAAGGCCTAACTTATAAAAGTAAATGCTTTTTATAGAAGCCGAGTACAAAACGGTGTTCTTTCTTCAGATTTGCATAAACATTGTAAAGTTTATGAGGATACAGGTTGTTAGATCGAATAGAAATGGCTTTTTTATCTCTTTTTTTGAGTCTATGACAGAATGTAAACAAGTAAACAGAGAAGGTCTGTATCAAACGAGAGATAACAAAACAGCTGGAAGAGGTAAGAAAAGAAATGGATTCCAAAGGGTGACAAACATACAAAAATTAATATTATTCATGTACAAACTTGTACGCAAATTTGGCAATATGAGATTTCTACCACTGGAGCAATTGTAATATGAATATAAAACTAACAATATATGGACTTCTCAATTCTCTTCATTTGGTGGATTTTCTCAACTTATATTTAATATATTATTAAAAAATAAGACAGGCAACAACAACTCACCACACAGCCAGTGGAGTCCAGTTTGCGATCAGAAATGCAACGGAAATTTCGGCTGCAGCCTCCATTGTCTTTTGAACAGTCGCGAACCGGGCCAAAAGAGTCGAGCAGCACTTCCAGACTGTCGAAGGATGAAGAAATCATCAGCTCCTCCCTGATGAACAATGTCGCATAGAAAACTCAGTTAGTAATGGCAGGTCAATACTGCAGACAACCTCTAGCATGTTTAGTCATTATTAGGACAAGGCATGATTATAGTCTGCTTGTTTACTATATTATATTCACTTTATTCAAAAACAAATTACATAAATATATCAAGAACTGGATACCAAAGAGGCAAGTATTGTGAAGTTGAAAATGACTATTGTGTTTTCCCTAAGCTACTATAAATCCAGCTAAAGGGAAAAGCTTTCCAAAGCAGCAAAAGTAAACAACAGCACTGATGGCTAAACCTTGAACAGATGAACTCCATTGCTCTGACCTTGGTTTTAGCTGTGTGGCTGGAAAATTGTATTGGGTGATATTTATTTTTTTCCGTTCTGAAGCACTTGAAACATCCAAATATTTATCATTACTATGAAATATGAATGGGCAGTGGTCATGATGAAGGAGCAAACCAGTGACCTTTTATTGTCTAATATATTTTAAGAGTATGAAATCACCAGGCTGCAGGAGAAGTGAGTGCTGTGATAAATGTATTCATAGTTCTGCTACTGTGATTTCGGCTTCAAGACAGAAATACTGCCTTTATGTTCCAAGTTTTGTTTTTTCTTATTATTTTGTTATGAAGTGGCTGATGATTCTTGTCTCAAAGCCAAGTGGAGACATGGTCTGTCAGTGTTTAAAAAAATATGCAAATGGAAATCAAATGAGTGCATGTATAAATATAAAAACAAAGAGAGACAGAGAAAAAAAGTAATTGGAGGCTACACTTTCAGGCATGTCCTGAAAACTTAAACTGATAATAATAATAATTTGTATCACACTATTTTATGTTTACTTGTAAAGTAATAAACAATTGCATTTCAGTTTTTCATGACCTTTTCCACTTCTCTCCACCATTAAATTATTTAACTGTCTAATGTTGCTGCTGTTAGTTTGCTTAATTCTTCAGATTCATAAAACAGTCTGTGCTGAAATGTGTCACTTATAATGTTAAGGTCTGAATTAAATGCATGGGAACATTGTTGACATTGTTAAAAATAAAGAATGGAATAAAAGTATCTATCCTGGTAAAAAAAGATCAATGATTCCTCATAAGGCTTATTTAAAAAGAAATTAATCCATTAAACATTAATAAAATTTTTCAGCATCACAACCACTGGAGATTCTCAGTAAATAACCATCTTACTTAATAAAGAACACTGCAGAATTCACCTCAGGTTCCCACTCCCACCAATCTTAGCAAAATACTAGGAGTACAACAGAAGGCAGACCTTTTAAAGCCATGATGTGATGGTCGCTGGGGGAAGATGTTATCGTAATAAGGCAGAATATATAATGACTCCCGTTCCACGGTAATGAGGGCACTTTGAACAAATTGAGACAAATCTACCTCTGCGAACAAAGCATCTCAATTGGCAGGGCTTAGAACAGAAAGTCTGTGGAAGCTCTAATTAGTAGCTTAACTCCAAATACAAAGCAAGCATTTTTCAGACTAGACACTGCAAAAGTGCAGCCTTTTCTTATTCTTTTCAACAGCGGCAAGAAGTAATTAAAATGAACCTTCACTTAAGACTCTAATAATGAAGGCCATCCAAATAATAGGATTCATTCTGTGACAAATGTGATACATAATACTTTTTAAACAAAAGCTAAGACACTAATCAGTCATTATCTCTGATACTGGTCTAAAGCCTTCATTGTAACTGAAGATGTTGCACAATAATAATAATAATTTTGTTAAATTTTGCTTTTGTACAACAGCTCAATAAACAAGAAGTTAATATTGAGTAACGTATATTTTAGACTTAAATATTTTAGTATTGCTTTGTCTGATTTTCCTCCACCAACAAAAATAGTTCTAAATAGTTATTGAATAATTGCTGAGTGAATAATTAAATGATTTGTGTGTTCTTACAGTAAATGATTCAGTGTTATAAATGAATAATTTCATAGAATGAATCAATGACTCACTTGTTTCATTCCTGAATGAATCACTGTGTTCGAACGAATCGCCTGACTTAATGATTCACCTACTGGTGTAACTATGTAACCTGCAGAAAGATTCAGTTGATGCACATTACTTCAACTGTACATTAGTCTGTCAGTTGTGTCATTGTACATTACATTTTAATTTTAATAAATATATTTTAATCTATGAGACCCAATGAAACTGATTCTTAACATCTAAACTTTAGCTTTATTGTATTTTTGTTTTAGACATTTTCAATTTCAAACGATATTTGGCAGGCCCCCTGTGGTCTTGCTGCAGATCACCTATGGTCGTGGACCCCTGGTGAACAATTCTGCTGTAACATAAATGCAATGACCTTCCAAACGTCTCCTTTATAGACACCAATACAGAGTCTACACTGTATTCTCTCTAAACTGATTGTTCTATGCAGTTCCAAGATTGCTTTTCTCTGGATCAGATTAGATTATTGGAAGTAGAAGCAGTGTACTGATTCACTTGCACAACAGTAGTGATATGTGTTTGCTGTGCTTGAAATGAACAGATATTACTGT
The DNA here is from genome assembly GCF_018340385.1 of Cyprinus carpio. Taxonomy (NCBI): domain Eukaryota; kingdom Metazoa; phylum Chordata; class Actinopteri; order Cypriniformes; family Cyprinidae; genus Cyprinus; species Cyprinus carpio. The sequence goes on along the minus strand of NC_056573.1, from coordinate 16,904,232 downwards.
ATGATGTCCAAAGTCGACAGCTATGGTAATTTTCCAAACAAGCAGTCTCTGACTGGTGCAGGGAATTGCAGTCCATAGACATTCAAAATATCATAAAAACATGTTATTATGCTAATATTTAATTCTCTAAGGAATAATTACAGCTTTAACCGTGTTCAAAGATGATCAGTGCAAGTAATGGCGCTTAAATATATAATTTCCCTCTACTTTCACAAGTAGGCTATGCCAAGTCAATAAATTCTAGACTTAATTCCAACCAATGAGCCAGTCAAATTATTTAATAGCTCATATTAACTTTGTTGGAGTTATAAAAGTTGTTTTTTTTTTTTTTTTACTTCAGTAGGGTTAATGGTACCCCTATGGGTTTTGCATGACTCAATTAAATAGCCCTTAAATGGGATAGTTCATCACGACATTAAAATTATTTCATCATTTACATTATTTACTTTCATAATTTTATCTTATGTTACAATACTGATGCCATTTTCATATTTGGGTGAATTATCCTTTTAAAGATCAGGCAGTACATTATCTCTTTGTCGAATGTTTATTAACATGGTATGAGTTACTTCAAAATATTCAAGTGCTCTGAAAAACACTTGGAATTGAGGCAATATTCAGCAAGCCCAGGGCCAAGGGACCACATGACCTGCCAAATTTTGTACGATGGACCCTGTGAAGCTAGCCACTCTGCGGGAGATCAGTAGGACACACTTAGACCTTTCAAAGGAATAAAAACTAAGATAGAGGAAAGAAAAGTTCACTTTCCACCACATATATATTGGTATTTATGCATATAGTTAAGTAACACCTCCATGAACGTGTCTTTAAAAACAAATATGAGGAAAGACAATAACAGCCAAATGAACAACAATGGAAATAAACAAGTACTGTATGTAAGTGTGTGTGTGTGTGTGTGTGTGTGTGTGTTATATGGACACTAAGTTAATTAGAGACAGGAATTACTGACTACATTCAACTTTAACAGTAAGGCCTCTTCTAATTAACATCAGACAGTGAAATATACTTTTTTTTCTGAGGATAACAGCAGCATGCTTTATAGGTTATATCCAACTTTATTATTTCTTATGAACAAAACCATATCTATAATTGAATTTCCAAAAGTAACTTCATTTTACTTCTTTTTTTTTTAAAAAAAAACAACAAATTATAGCTCTCGATGGCGCCGCAGACGGCTGCTTCAGTGCTTGGCTCTCCAGTGTTTGTACTGTTTTTGTTCGTTTTTCCTGTTTTTTGTTTAACAAACACGATCAGTTTCACCAGGGAAGAACTGCTGAACATTCGGCAGAACACACCACAAGATCTTTTACCGGATTTCAATTATTCAGACGTTTTACTGAACGTTGTTGTCGGCGGAGCAGCGGCGCTGATCAAACGCTTCAGGACGCGCAAACGGGGGAAGCGAGCTGGTGCGCTCGTTAGACTCAGGAAGCGCGGATTTCGAACGCCGTTGCCTAGCATCCATCTGGCAAATCTCCGCTCTCTACCCAACAAAAACGGACGAAATCCTTCTGCTCTCTCGGACAAATAAGGATTTCTCACACTCTGCTGCTCTGTGTTTCACGGAAACCTGGCTCAATGACGCCATACCGGACAGCGCGCTCCATCTGCCAGGCTTTCAGCTGTTCAGAGCGGATCGCGACGCAGAATCAACGGGGAAATCGCGCGGCGGCGGGGACATGCTTTTACATCAATGAACGGTGGTGTACAGATGTAACTTTGTTAAAGAAGATGTGCTGCTCAGATCTCGAAACACTCTTCATTAACTGCAAGCCGTTCTATTCGCCGCGGGAGTTTCACTCGTTTCATTCTGGTGAGTGTTTATATCCCTCCGCAAGCGCACGTAAGTCCGGCTTTACAGAAACTCGCTGACCAGATCACAGAGACAGAACCACAACACCCGGACTCTGGTTTTAATCATTCTTGGGGACTTTAATAAAGCCAAATCTCTCCCGTGAACTGCCAAAATACAGACAGCATGTTTACATGTCCCACCAGAGACAGTAATATATTGGATCACTGTTACACCACAATAAAGGATGCATATCACTCTGTTCCACGAGCAGCTTTGGGACTGTCTGATCACTGTCTGGTTCATCTTATACCAACCTACAGGCAGAAACTTAAATCTGCCAAACCTGTAGTAAAGACTGTAAAGAGATGGACCAACGAAACAGAGCAGGATTTACAAGCCTGTTTTGACCTCACTGATTGGAGTGTTTTTGAAGCTGCTACCACCCGATCTGGACGAACTCACAGAGACCGTAACATCATATATTAGTTTTTGTGAGGATATATGCATTCCTACCAGGACTTATTTAACATTCAACAATGATAAGCCATGGTTTACAGCAAAACTCAGACATCTTCGTCAGGCCAAAGAGGATGCCTACAGAAATGGGGACAGAGTCTTGTACAATCAGGCCAGGAACACACTGAACAAAGAGATTAGAGCGGCTAAAAAGACCTACGCTAAAAAGTTGGAAGACCAGCTTACTTTCCAACGACTCAACTTCAGTGTGGAGTGGACTGAGAGCCATCACTAATTACAAGACACCATCCTCCTGCACTGAGGCTAATCAACGACTTGTTAACGACCTGAATGAGTTTTATTGTAGATTTGAAACCCCCAACACCCATTCTGACCATCTCTCTACACAACCGTTAACACCTCCTGCAATCCCCCTCTCCACACCTCCTGCTCTTCAAATCTGTGAAGATGATGTGCGCCAGGTCTTCAGGAAGAACAAAAGAAGAAAAGCACCAGGCCCAGATGGCGTTACACCAGCCTGTTTGAAAACCTGTGCTGACCAGCTGGACCCCATCTTTTCACAGATCTTCAACAGATCTCTGGAGTTGTGTGAAGTGCCTTCCTGCTTCAAACGCTCCACCATCATCCCCATTCCAAAGAAACCCAAGATTACAGGACTTAACGACTACAGACCTGTGGCTCTAACATCTGTCGTCATGAAGTCGTTTGAAAAACTGGTTCTGGCTTATCTGAAGGACATCACTGGACCCTTACTGGACCCCCTCAACATGGTATTGCACTTCAAACAGGTCTGTGGATGATGCAATCAACATGGGATTGCACTTCATCCTGCAACATCTGGACAAAACAGGGACTTATGTGAGGATCCTGTTTGTGGACTTCAGTTCGGCTTTCAACACCATCATCCCAACAGTCCTCCAGACCAACTGACCCAGCTCTCTGTTCCTAGTTCTATCTGTCAGTGGATCACCAGCTGTCTGACAGATAGGCAACAGCTAGTGAGACTGGGGAAATTCATGTCCAACAGCTGCTCCACCAACACTGGTGCCCCTCAGGGATGTGTTTCTCTCCCCCCTGCTCTTCTCGCTGTACACCAACGACTGCACCTCAAAAGACCCCTTTGTCAAGCTCCTGAAGTTTGCAGACGACACCACACTCATCGGTCTCATCCAGGACGGTGACGAGTCTGCTTACAGACAACGCGGTTGAGCAGCTGGCTGTCTGGTTGCAGTCTTAACAACCTGGAGCTGAACACGCTAAAAAAGTGGAGATGATCGTGGACTTCAGAAGAAACCCCCCTGCACTCCCCCCACTCACCATCATGAACAGCACTGTGGCTGCAGTGGACTTCATTCAGATTCCTGGGAACCACCATCTCTCAGGACCTGAAGTGGTGACAATCACATTGACTCCATTGTTAAAAAAGGCCCAACAAAGGCTGTACTTCCTTCGCCAGCTGAGGAAGTTTAACCTACCACAGGAGCTGCTGAAACAGGTTCTACTCAGCCGTCATTGAGTCTGTCCTGTGCACTTCAATAACTGTGTGGTTTGGTTCAGCTACAAAATCAGACATCAGAAGACTACAGAGAACGGTTCGGACTGCTGAAAGGATTATTGGTACTCCCCCATGCCCACCCTTCAAGAACTGTATACATCCAGAGTGAGGAAAAGGGCTCAGAAAATCACTCTGGATCCCTCACACCCAAGTTACCCCATCTTTGAACTCTTGCCATCTGGCCAGCGCTTCAGAGCCGCAAATACCAAGACAGTCAGGCACAAGAACAGTTTCTTCCCCCAGGCAATCTACCTCATGAACAGTTAAATGTTCCCCACTTATACAATAAAAATGTGCAATATCCTTATATTTTTTGTTACCCCCTTCATCCTAGTACATCCCTGCATCTTACTCAATCCAATTCCATTATCATTTATAGCACAATTGTTTATACACTTATTTATCTGCAAAGGGTTTTTATTTTTTATTTTTTTGACTGTGTGTTTGTTGTCTTTTGTGTACTGGAAGCTTATGTCACTAAAACAAATTCCTTGTATACACAAAAATAATCCGAAACAAAAATCTTACCTATAGACTGCATACAACATCTGAAAATGTTTAAAAGTTCCTTTAAGCTGCAGCTACCATGATAATTTAATGTGAGACTAATCACAAGATTAATCAATTTTAAGTTAAAAACAAATTAATCAAATCAGCATGTGCCCTTTGGCAATGCATTAGGCCCCACTGTGAGGTCTGAAAATGTCAAGCCACATCATTTTTTGACACATTAAAAAAAATAAATAAATAAATAAATACAAAAAATACAAGTTACCTCATTTGGTCAGACACTTTAATGAGATGCAGTTCAATAAAGAGGCTCAGTGGAATCCTTTCCTAGTAAATCATCCTCATATTTGACAGCTCACAGTTGACTATAATGTCAGGTATAGAGGCTAAATTAAATCAATAGATGCTACGCAATTATATTCATTAGTGAAAAGAAGAATCTCAATAGGATTTCAACTAAAGATACAACTAAAAGGTTAGGATGACATAACTGACACAACTGGATCTTGACATCAGTGTTTTAGAGCCTTATTTAACTCACAAAGCCTTTAAATGTATCCACATAATGGATTTAGTTAAAAAGTTAACACTGAAAACACAGAAGCTACTTAAAAGTCTGGAACCACAGACACTGAACAGACATGTTGCTGTAATTCACTGTAATTGTCTAGTCAACTTAAAGACACCCAAGATATCCAAGATCAGTAATATTTAATTTGTCAAGCTCAGTTGCCTTTGAGGTTTTCCATAGTGTTTAGTTTAAGTTTTTTTTTTTTTTTTTTTGTAAAGTTTAGTTAAACTTTATCTACAGTATAATGAAGTGTTTTCTATCAAGCGCATGTAATGTCTGTCAAAAATCCACATTTATATATCATTATCTTTGACAATTCCTTGTGAAATATGGCATTAATGAATAATAATAAAAAAAAAACAGGAAAATGCATACGGTTCAACTTTAAATTAAGCATTGAATTTGGCTAACTGCATCCAAAGAGGAACCCTTTGCTAGGCTCTGCCCACCTTGGTAACTGTTACTCTCTCAAATAAGCTTTAAAGCACATCCCATAGAAATCAAACAGATTTACATGAACAGTGCAGTTTTAAAAGTGGTGAAAAATGTATTCAATATTTGTGCCAATGCAGTTATTCTTTAAAAACACTGTCAAATAACACAGAGAAAACATTTATAAAACATACTTACTGTGGTAGCTACAGAATGAACTCTTTAACCCTATTTTGACCTTGCTGTAATTCACTGTAATTATCTAGTCAACTTAAAGACATACACACACACACACACACAAGCAATATATATATATATATATATATATATATATATATATATATATATATATATATATATATATATATATATATATAAAGCATGTATGATAAAATGGTGAATGAACAGTTGCTAATTCGGGTAACATTTTTTAAGACTGCATTATCATACATTAATCTGACGGCTGGAAGGCTGCTCAAGGATTGGTCCAAACCATTTTAAAATAAGCCCTAATGATTATTTAATTTGCCCTTGAAATTTTTAGGCAGAATATGAACTAATGCATCTCAGTATGTCATAGTGTTCAGCTATTCTTCTTTGTAACAAGCTTGAAACAAAATTGAAAATGTCATCTCCTACCTGACATCCACTGCGTCCTCCATGACAGTCATATCTGTCTTGCACTTAGCAGAGGGGTTGATGGCCAGCTCAGCTGGAGGAATGACAAAGCTTTTGCTAAGTGGCAGCCACATGCCTTCTCCAAGAGTGTATGTGAATCTGAAACACAAAAAGGCAAAGTGAATATTTCAGAAATGTTTTCTCTGCCAAAAAAACAAAAACAAAACAATTTCCATCATTCAGCCTGTTTCAGGCTGCTCCATTGTGAGACAAGCTACATTGTGAGACAAGAAAACTGGTATCTGGATGACAGTAGTTTTACAATTTAAAACAAAAAGAAAGTCCATGAGGGTTAAATTGAAATTCTGGGAAGGAATCTAAAAATAGTAATGTCCAGGGTTACAATGAATGACACATTTTCACATTTAAAAAAGAGAAATGTTAGTGTTCATATTTGCAGAACGATTTCTGACAAGAAAAAAATCCATACCTGTACATCCTCATGAGAGACTCCCACATGTATCTAAAGACTTTTATGCATTTGGTTTATTGTATCCGCCTCTGCACAGTTGAGCAAGACTTTAAAAAATAATATATTTTCTTACTGATCCATCTAAAGGTTCAAACTGATTGTTGAAAGAAGAAGAAGAAGAAAAAAGCTTCCTAACTTCTGCTCTTACCCCTGCAAATACAAATATATCTGCATTTTCAGTTTGACCCTCACTCTGGAACGGTAGCACATTTTAAAACATTACTGGAATGCTTATCTGACCTTGAAAACTCCCCCCACGCCCCCCTGGTTTTAGTGTTGAGAGACGTCCAGGCAGATAAGATCAACTTGTGGGTGGATTTCCATAGAGGACTATAAAAACAAAGCAAATGAGCATTGTAAAATAATGCCCAGAACAGAAGGTCCAAAGAGTTTGTAGGAGTAATTGAAAACTGGCATACAGTATCTGCAAGCTAGCTCTGTTTTACGTCAATTTGAAGTCCTGAGGTTTTGACTTAGTGCCATAACACTCAATAAATAAATGCAGTTCTGTCCAGCACTGACTTGCATGCAATGGAAAAAGTCTCTAAGACTGGTCACAATGTCTAATGTGAACACCAAATAAAACTGGAAAATCCAGACTAATTTAACCCGCAATTAAACTGGAAAATCCAGACTAATTTAGGGTAGGCAGGAGACACACATAGCACCACTTGATGTTTAACATTGGACAAAGAAAACATAGGACAGACACTTTAAACACTAAACTAAAAGGGTTATAGACGAGACACACCTGAATCAAATGAACACAATCAAACAAGGGAGAAACTGGGTCACAGGGAGCACATTGGGAGCAAAACACACAGACAGACAGTCATGAGTATGAGCATGATTTATTTCTTTATTTATTTTTTTCTGTGAAGAATAGCCAGGATGCACTTGAATGATTCATTGATTCAGTAACTCACTGATTCATTTCTTCATTCATTTATTTTCCCCTCAGTAAATCAACTATCATTTTATTCCACCCATGCATCTCAAAAAGGCAGCATTTATACAGTATGAGCTAAAACAATCACCTCAGTAAATTCTATTTGCATAAGATGCATTATGCAAACAAAAATACTGTCTCATTACATTATGGAAGCACTTTTAGTTTTCCAGCATTCAAAGATGTGATTTAAACCTACACTGTAAAAAATAAAATGCCATTTTATCATTAGTCACACATAGCCAACTAAGAACAGTGAATTGTGATGAATCTACATAAAAAACACTTGTTAGACTGTCAATATTCATCCAAATGTTGTCCAAACTAGGCTAACTGAGGCAAACTGTTTTATAATTAATAATGATGCTTATTTGTTAAGGGTTTATGAGGACCCAGTGCGTATTGTGGCATGAATAAATTATGCAGTTACTGTTATATGAATATTGTTTTACTGTTTGCTGACATTATTTATGCTGCTGTTATTATGTACACTATCATTCAAAAGTTTAGGATCAATACGTTTTTTTCTTTTTTTTATTCTTTTGAAATAAGTCATTAATGCTCACCAAGGCTGCATTTATTTTAAAAATATAACCCCTAAACTATAACCTTGAGATTACCCTCCTCTTGTGTACTATAAAATGGAACTCTCCATCTGCTGCTGTTTTTAATACAGCGCAATAAATTGCTTTTCTTGATTACAGTTAAGTCTATTAAATTTGCATCTTTTCCTATGTGTTTGAATAAATAAGCCACTACCAACAACCTAATTTATTTCGTTTCCCTAAAGTAGTTTCAAATGCAGGTTCATCAATTAGAGTTGTGCTCTCACTGTGCATACAAGGCTGTACCAGCATCTGAGAACTCAGGATAAAAGCAGTTGATGGAATCATCAGTTGCCTCCAGTGAGAGGTGATATCCACGTTCCTCTATAACAGTTATTATTATAGATTCTGGACAAAGAAAAATATGAGCAATCAATTAATCAGCTGGCTTATTTAACTCACATATAAAACCTCACAGCAATGCACTAACATTAAGATTCTTAGTTGAAAATGAATTTAAAATTATAAATGAGACTTCTTGGAAAAATAACTTTCGTCATTATACTATCATACTAATCAGTTTTGTCATTATACTATTATACTATGCTCATCTCTAAATTAGAGTGACTTTTCAATAACATCTAGACTAAAAAATTGTTTCAATAAAATAACAATACATATTATGCATATCAAAATAAATGTACTGTTTTTCAGAAAATGTTCATATAAAGAGGAACTTCATTGCATTTTAATGTAAGAGAGCATTCCTATTAACACATTTGTTACATGAGATGTGTTAAATACCCCAGTACTGGTGGATAGGAAAGAAAAGCTACTTTGAACAATTTTATTAATGCACCGATAACAAAGGCACTGTCACTTCTAAGAAAAATGCAAAAGTAAATATGTGTTTATGCATACATTTTGCACTTCTAGAAAATGCAAATGCAATTGCATTTGAATTCTGACCACAATATGCTGTAATACACAGCAAGCTTGTTTTCCAGTTGTGCACATCAGTCTGGATTTCTCCACATGAATCTCATCACACCTAGGCAGGGTGTGTGCCTCATCAGCTGTAACCACAAGCTCATTTATGTCAATATATCATCCATCATCAGCTACCGTTTACATTCAATCCAATTAAAAACCTGGATCATTTCATGTGCACACAGCGTTTTTTTTACTTGTCAATATGCTGTTAATGGTAAACTGATCTGTTAAATTCATAGTTTCTTGTTAAATTTTGGAGGCAGAAATTTCAGTGCAATCCATACTCATAGATGTTTCACAATTCCATGACAGCTCAAAAAGATGTTTCTGAACACCACAAATTTGCTGAAACCTCACCCAAGCATTTTGTAATATGTACTGTAGATTCAAGAGAAATGGGACGTGACATGAAGCTTGACACATCTGAATATTGTCGCCTGCTAGTGTGAAACGGCTTCAATTGAGTTTTACAGGAAATGTTTGTAAATGGATTATCGAACAAAACACAGAAGCAGGGATAAAACTCTCTCCTCACAGATGGAAGTTAAAAGGAAAAAACACATCTATCAAAGAAAAAGTGAGGGGACCTTTTAAAATATGTCAGCATAAAGACTTAATAAACAAAGACGGAACCTCAGAACCAGGATGGAAAAGAAATAACCATAAAAAAACAGTTCTGTTAAAAAGCAGCAATATTCAACATATTGATGTGGGTAGCAAAGTTTGCACTGGAAGTTTACAGACACAGTAACACATGATTTAAGTGTAAAAGGTTCTTACTTTCTATCTTTGAATGGATTGCAGATTAGAAAGTATAAAAAAAAAACTAAACAAAAAAAAAAACCCTCCAGATTAAAAAATACTGATGGTTACTTGCACCATAACATCTCTCCAACATCTCTCACTCTTTTACTTTATAGTTCCACTTTTAAAAGTTTAACACATATCAGCCACATTATTTCTGAGTCTGATATTGAAAGCTAGATATATAAATGAATAAGTGAAGCATTTAAAATTGATTACGGACTTCCCTATTCATTCATGGCACAAATCAATGATGTATGAGGAAAAGTTCTGTGAAATTGAAAATAAATCTTTCATTCAAGTCGTCTCAAACATTCATGCCTGTGCAGGTTTGTTTGGAAATAAAACATTTAATTGTCCCAATGAAATGTATTTGTTTGGTGGCCCAAAGCCAAGGGTTATGAGATTTTACACCTTTTGGGGTTATAACACAGATTCCAATTACAAGATGCCCTCCCGTGTTGTTTTCAATTGAGAAAGAAAACTGGTTCATAAGATTTGTAAATAAATAGCTTGTTATTTTTCCAATGAATTAGGTTTGAACAATCAAAGGACTTCAGAATGTCATGGATGAGATCCATGAATAATTCAGAACATGAAGATTATGCATGGCAACTGAAGGTAACCATATGTTGCTACAATTGGATTAGCATTGCTAAATATTCCAAAACATACCCTCATAGATTGAAACATCTCCAGCGCATAAAGCAATGCACTGATTAGTCTTGAGGTCTCCAGTTATACCCAGGGGTAAACATCGTCTAAAATCCCCGCCTTTGTACATGGATGATTTTTATTCACAAAGAACCACATTCAGTGGCCCTGTGTTAAAAGTAATTACAGCATTTTTCTATTTTCAAGTTTTTTTGAACTGTGAATAGAGCTCTTTGAAGCTGAATAAAGAAATGTCATCTTAGCCAAAATGACAAAAATAAGTATACTCTATTTCACAAGCTACTCCGTCTCAACAGAAACCTATTACATACTTGTCAGCACCTGTTTTTCAAAGCTTATTTTCTGTAGTCATATAAAATAGAATGCTATATTTATTTATTTAAAATGACTTTGAACTAACTGGTCCTATTTTATGTATATATTGTTCATTGCACTACTTAAACGTACCTAATATTTTTAATATTTAAACTCGGTCATAAGCTTTATTGTACAAATAAAGTGATAATTTTTCTTACCTAAAAATGCGATCAGATGGCTGCTCTCCCATCACCAAGTCAAAGCCACGTTGGAAAATTGTGTAGGGCCATGGGCTGCAAAACAGAAAGGGGAGAAAATCAAAAACAAAACAAATAATTCTGCTTTAAAAAACTGTACGTCATACTATAGACTCTTCATTCATTGTTAAACAGCTCCAGTCTTCACTAAAGCCTCGTGACCTTTAAAATTGAATGACTTTGTGATGAAAACATAACCATCTTATAAAAGGGAGTTCCTTTGTGAACTCACATCAAACCAATTATGTTCCCAATATGAATATCACAGAAATTCAACTAGCAGAAAGCTCTTTGTAAAAACTGTGACCTGACAGAAGCATCTCCGTCAGTCAATGTCATACAGACATGAGCTTGACTTTGTGTGTGTTTATCCAAAGCTCTATGTGAACTGATGGAGATTCATGCAGAGAGGGAGCTTTGGGGACAGAGGCTGTCACTGCAGTATAGGAGAAAAGACAAGGAGCTGATGTCTTTCTAAATAAGCTGTTACTCACAGCAAAAGAGCAGTCACAGTCTGGTTAGACTTCACACCACAGATCACCTACTGCTGTTTAAACATCAACATTTGTACTGCAGCATTCACAATTCACAAGAGAACCAAAAGCAGGAGCATTCGGAGAATCCATACACAGAAAAGTTAAAAATATTAAAATAATAATAATAATTAAAAAATAATAATAATAATTATGATGTTTGACAGTATAATTCACCTTGACAAGGTAAACGATAAGTTATCATTTTTAGGGTGAACTATTCCCTTAATATATAAAATGAGGAATAAGAAGCTATGAACATTTGCAGGAAAGGGTTTAGGAAATATCTTGGCACTTTGAAACTTTAAAAAGCACTTGGCAATGGACTTTCTTTTCCACCACTAAGTGTTAGAGTCAATTATAAACTGTTCACACCTTCACAGCATGGCACAAAAGGAGCAAGTACATCCACCACTATTCCACTCCCCTAAGGCAATCTTCCTGATTGTTCCAATTTGAATTCTAATCATCGAATCCATCTCACCAACCATCATCACTCCCATCTCCCTCCCAATTAAAATGCCAAGGATTTCCTCACCCTCCAAGTCTTAATCAAACTGCTCCAGAGCGACAGCCTCAAACCCAGATGAGCATGTGAAACTCTCCTCAGGGAGGGTCTAATTAACTTTAAACATCTTAAATACAAGTCTTTCCGGGATTAGAAACTTGTGCTCCTAACATTTGACTAACATTCCTAACAAGTGTTTTGACTGCAAAGTAGCAAAACACCCTTTTATTTGTGCCTTTCTCTAATAGTATCTGTGCTTCATCCATCTGTTGACTTAAGAGGTAGCAGGTTAAGTACACTCACACTTTTACCTCAGATTAATGATACAATCTGTTTCAGATGCCGTTAAGATTATATTCAGTCCCCTTCAAAAATATATGAGGGCAACAACAAAAGTTTTGAAACTAAAAGAATTTCAGCAGAATTTCAAAATAGTTATTTCTCTTTGATCATTTTAACAGCAGCACTTGGATATGAGGCACGCAAGACACATAATTTCTTAAGCATGTAACGCAATATACTGAAACGTAAATCACTGTCATGCAAATCTAAAATGACCCAGAGCTTCGCTGTGCTAATCCCTTTTCCAATTCCAGAGGAGGAAGAGCATCATGCCAAAAAAAAAGCTAATTAATTCAAACAAGTCCAATTTAATTTCCCTACAGTGCATAACCTGGCTGGCTATCGGCAATGGAGACGTTTTTACTACAGATAAGAATCATGGCCAACTTCAAGGTGGCAGATCCCTGTTTGTAAACTGGTATGGTACTCCCCCCTGATTTGGGCCCCATTCATTGCGAATACAGAGCTTGTGAACAGGGTCCTTCATGTAGCCATCGAAACCGAGACATTCTCCTGCAAGCAGACGTAAATTACATTAAACCATCACTGATAATAAGAGAAAAAAGATTATTTAGTATTATACAGCTGTGCTTGTCATGTGTCCCTGCAGAACGTCAGTTAGGATGGTATCAGCTTTCTGCCAAAATACCATGTTACTACTGTAAAATCATCATACATAACAAAGGGGACTTCCTTCAAACACGGTAAAGAACTATTCAAAAAAAAAAAAAAAAAAAAGGATGGGAGCCTCACTTTTTTTCCCAGCAACTTGCTGACTCCATGTCAATTAAAGAACTGAAGAAAGACTTGTCCTTAACTTTTAAAAATGTGCCTAGAGACACTCAGTTTTTTCCATTCTTTTGTGATCTAGCTAGTTTTCCTTCTTCCATCCAACTAGTTTTTAAATGTAGAGAAAACACCTTTATGAAGCTTTCAGAATAGTTTTAATTTTTTAATGACAATTGTGGCTAATATTCTCTCTATAATAATTTAGTTTTATTTGATCAACAGTCACTGTAGCAGTCACTTTTATTTTTTCCTCAAAAATAAATTAAATAAAATAAAGTTAAAATAATAAACACTTATTTTGTTTAATTTTTAGAACATCACAACCCCAGATATGTTTTTATTAATAATTGATCATACTACATTATACTGTGTCCAGTACATTTGTGTGTGTGTATGGTAGACCTCTGAAATGAAAAGGCAAAGTCACTTCTCTGGGTTTGTCTGTTCTTCTTTTTGTTCAGTTAAATTTTTCTTCCAGCTCTGTTTTGATATTTTCAGTTTGGGGGCATATGGAACATAATTACCCTTAAATTATCAAAAAAATGTATTTATATATTTAAACATATATAAATAAAATTATGCATTATATAAATACATTAAAAAAAAAGACATCAAGTTTACACATTTTCACATTGCCTCAAATATAATATTTATAATAGTATAAAAGTATATCATCTTCTCTTCAGATCATTGGTCAACAATTCTAAGTAAATGCAAGTAGGATGATAGTCACAAACCTCAGCGGTGCACCTTTCATTTAACTGAGCTGACTCACAGACCATTGCGTTTTTTAAGGCTATTTCAAGGTCATTTAGATGCAGGAACTCATGTTTTCTGAAACCACCTGACTTGTTTACTTTTAGTCCATTTCCACCAGTTTAACCCATTCAGACTAAGGTGTGAAGCAGCAGCCTGTGAAACATGGACCTACCGATTTTTAAACCTCTATGGAGTAGTTTGGACTTCTCACGTACTTTGCCATTACCCCCTTCGCACTGTCACCATACTCCGATCTGTAGTCTAATGTCTCTCTCTATGACAGATCTTAATTCACCCCCTTCAGGGTCAAGTGAAAAATGACATCATTTTCATGTTTAAATTAATATGGTGATTCTCCAGACGTACTGTTGTGACTGTGTTGAAGCATATATGCAGGCACAGCAGATTCCCTGTGTCAGCCCTCTTCAGTAGTGCTCATGGCTCAGACAAGTCTAATCTCTGAGCTCAGCTGAATCAGTCTTGTCAGGCCAAACCACAGGCATGTCGGTCATGATTTGGGTTCATTCGACTGATAAGGCTGCACCCTAAGCAGGACATGTATGAGCAGACTGATGCAAATACAGAGGGGCACAGATCAAGGAAAAACAGAGCTGGCAAACATAGAAACAATTGTGTTATGAGTGGGAGGACAATATAATGAACAAGGCTAAGGGAAAACATTTGCTGACAAACCTGCACAGTGGCAGTCCATCAATACACTTGGACAATGTCAGTGATTACGTGACTTCCCAGAGCTCTGCTAATGCAATACAAGTGACCTTAAAGTCTGCTTTATGCAGACTAATATTGCATTTGCAACACAGATGCTCTGACAAACAAGAGAAAAAATTATTCTTGGGCAACTGTATGGTGTAAACGATGCTAAATTGGGAGAGAAAAGCCAACTAATCTGGTATTTTTTTTTTTTTTTGTAGGGTTCTACAATACATTAAAAGGGATCTACAATTATGAGATAAATACACAGTTGCTGTTGCTGTATTAGCAGTTAACTTTTCTCTTTTTAAACTTGCTAAAGCCTATATTAAGATTTTTCACAGCAAATGTATCATTTTATTCAGCACGGAACCATGAATTCAAAAGTAACTGTAAAGACATTTACAAAATCACATACAAAATATTTCTATTTCAATAAATGCTGTTCTTTTGAAGTTTTCTATTCATCACAGAATCCAGCCTTCACAACAATATTAAGCAGCACAACTGTTATTAAAATTGATAATAATAAGAAATAAGCAGCATATTAAAACGATTTTCTGATGGATCATGTGACACTGAAGACTAGAGTAGTGGCTGCTGAAAAATCAGCTTTGTCATTGCAGGAATAAATTACATTTAAAATATATTAAAATAGAAAATTACTTTTAAATTGTAATATATATTTCACAGTATTTCTGTTTTAATAAATGCATACGTAGCATATGTATACATAAAAATAATATATATATATATATATATATATATTAGTGTGTGTGTGTGTGTGTGTGTGTGTGTGTGTGTGTGTGTGTGTGTGTGTGTGTGTGTGTGTGTGTGTGTGTTGTCGGTCATAAACACTTTATTTGATCTATTATTGATCATTAGCACATTTTGGCAGGCCAAGAATAAGGTCTAGCACTGCAATTATTTCCATAGTTAACTGTTTTAGCTTTGCCAAGGTAATTTGTAAAACTGAAATTAAACTTGTACCGTAGGTAAAATAGCATTTATCAATTCAAATGAGATGCAGGGAGCCTTTTAGGACTCTGGGTGGTAATTACAATTTGCCAGGAAACGTACCCAGTGGCTTTGTGATTGACTGATCATTGAGGATATCCAGCAGGCGCTCAGCCAGTAGTGTATGCATAAAGAAATACATACCTTGTTAATTTATCTCTTCATATATGCTGTAAATGTGGAAGAATTGATAATAAAGCAGACTTTGACTTGACAGAATATATGCAGAAGCAGATTTGTTCCTATACCGGAGAGTAAGGCATAAGAGGTCAAAAAACCCTACTCTATCATTTATAGCCTAACTATTTATTGAGCATTGTAGATGTTTGTCTTTTTTTTTGGGGGGGGGGGGGGGGTATGGGGGGGGTGGGGGGGGGGGGGGTGGCGATGGGGGGCATTCTTTGGTATCGTTGCAAATGTTGCTAATTATGAACCCAACAGGAAGTATTAAAAAAAAATAAAAAAAAAAAACTTTTAAGCTGTTTAAAAAATCAAAAATTGTATGTGGACCTACTCCAATGTTCATTAATTTATTTCCTGGGGTGTTACATCTCTACATGACAGAAAGAGATTTGAAGCATTAAAAAGCATAAAAAAAACCGTCAAAACTTTACTTATTTATATGTACACAGCATATGGGACCAACATGTCAAAATCACTTAATACCGTTGAAAACTGTACTGCGGTCCTGCATGGTGACATGCTGTACACTCCATCTGAACTGTTTTGCAAATCTTTTAATTAATAATTCATTATTGTGCATGTCGGGTTCCAAAAACATAGGTGATGAAATTTATAATTTTTAACATAAAAGAACAACAACACATGTATATCCAACTACCCTTCTGCATTTAGCATATAATATCCAGAATGAATTTTTTTAAATACTTTTTACCAGTCAATTCAAACATCAAACCTATCATGTGAAAAAAAGGCATTAACAACGTGCAATACCAGAGAAAGGCCGTATAAAGTATAATGTATTATTGTTTCATTTTTTTTATATACCTGGGTGCATGAAGACTTAGGCAGCTATATATTTTGATTGAGATATCTGGAAATTTTTTATTTGCATTAACTTGACAGTACATCCTATTTTTCTAAAGCACTTTATTTGTTAAATCTATATATTAAATTAATTTGTCCAGAAATACAAATTAACTTTTTCAAATACAGCAAATGCTGTCCAAATAAATTAATTAATTATTAAATACACTTTGTTCATGTTCAACTATTCTTCAGCATTTCAGCATGTAAAAAACTAAAACTAATTATTTCTACCACTTTGTCCAATCTATCGAATACTAACTTACCTATTATGAGTAAAGGCAAACGAAGTATATGTTGGCTTTTAGTGCCCTATACAAAATACTGCTGACTTCTCCAGTGTTAAAAAAAAATCACTACTATTGGATTTAGACAGATGAAAGTGACTATGTGGAATTGACTTATTAATGAGTTTTTAAGTCCCAAGTAATTCCTCTCTTTCCGCAACCACAGACAGCATCTGTAGGGGATCTATTATTTAGTCAAATTAAGGACATGAAAGTGCAAGGGGATCAGGTAGCCTGAGACCACAACATCATGTATTCTTGTTTAATAAATGTCCCCTGAAGCCTGATGGGAATGGAGGGAGGTGAAAAGGGTCTCCGAGAGGCCTGTTATCAGTCCGATTCTCATCTCGGCTTTTACACATCCTCTGTGCCTCTGATTCACAATCTTTTTTAAAGTGCCACACAACTCCAGTTATTGTCGCTACACATCCCAGCTTTAATCAGTATCTCCCTCTCCTGTTTGATTGAGACAGTCTTACAGTTTCCCTTGAATATCCTCCGCCGCCACGAAGTCTATCCCTCACCCCCCCACACCGACAGCACAATTGCAATTATTGAACAGTGGCAGTACCAAGGCCTCATGCTTTAGATTTCATTCTGAGGAAAGCAAGGCAAGTTCCCAGCGGTCCAACTTTGATTCATTTAGGGTTGGAAGATGCACTTTTCCAGTGAAGCTCCTCTTTTTAGTTATGGATGCAAACAGGATGAATGATTACAATGTTGGACTGATTCCTGCTGCAGATGATTGGGAAAATAGCTTTAATGTGAATGTATTTCTATTCATTTTGATGTAACTGGTGTGTCTGTTGACTATGTTTTGCATGACTGAAACAACTATAAAACTGAAAAGATCAATCTCAGCTAACAAAGTTGCAGTCTTCTGTGGTATTTATTTGTAACCCCCCCCCCCCACTCCAAAAAAGAAAAAAAACAAAAAAAACTGACGAACAGAATAAAATAAAACAGAACAAGGCATTTAAAACAGAATAAAATAAAACAGAACAAAGTGCACACCTAAAACCAGTTGGGGGATAAACATAAAAACAGACTCAAAAAAGCAAAGGTGGAACATAGTGCTTAATTAACTGCTAAGCCACTACAAATATGGTAACCAAGGCTTTCAAAACCCATACAAAGGGTATGACAGTCCATCTTTTTCCAACCATTAAGCCCAAAGACGGCCCTTTTCTATTATCATTGTACATTACACTAAAAGACGATGATTAAAACATCTGGAAACATTTACTTTTGCATTTATTTGGATGCATGTATTGATTTTTCAACCTAACAGGTTAATACTGTATGTATAAACCTGAAAAGAAACATTTTTAATTTAATTAAAATTTATTTGTATAGCAATAAATATTGTTCTATACATAGTAAATTATGACCGTGACGTTTAGCCAAGTATGCGTTCCGCATACTTGGAATTTTGTTGCTCTGCAATTAAACCCCGATCCAAGTGCACCACCTACAGCAGTTGGGGGAATCCTTGCTCAAGGGTCCTCACCTCAGTCATGGTATTGAGGGTGGAAGAGAGTGTGCTGTTCATGTCACCTTGCCCCGCCACCTACAACTCCCGTGCTGGTACCAAGACTCAAACCAACGACCTTTGGGTTACAAGTCCCAACCTCTCTACCATTAAGCCAAGACGGACCTATGTCTAAACACAACTGTCCCTTGTGGCACACAGTAAAGATATCCTGCGAAAATTTTGCAAATTAAGAATGACACACTTAACATACTCAAATTTAGCAATAAAGAAGCAAGTCAACACTTACAGTATGTGCAATATGCAATAACTAATTATGTGCAATTCTGTAGTCTGCCGCTAGTCGGTGTTGACCTAGTCATGAAATTCACATTACCTTTGTTGCACTTTTTCTAAAACTGCCCCACAAACTGTAATAAGAGTAAGTGCATGACATTAGCTTTATATGGTGAAATTAAATGAAAGTGAAGACAAAGTGAAACTGGGACCATTTTTTGCATTCAGAAAGCACATTATAAGCAAAACTGTAAGATCTGGATGATGGTCTAAAGTTGTTTTATTTCTGGAGGGTTAACATATAACTCCAACGTTCCTGGAATCTATCAAGTATAACCTAGAAAATGAATGAATCCCTGGCTCAGAATATCCTGACAGTTAAGGCATTCTATTTGATCTGTGCTTTGCCTAATTTATGTCTCAGCCAAGAAGAAAAAAAAAAAAAAAAAAATAAAAAAAATAATATATATAATTATAGTCATATCTATATTTATATATATATATAATATAGATATAATATTATATAGTATATATATATATTATATATATATTAATCCAGGTCACTCAGCTGTATAAACCCAGAGTCTTCTATTCCAAAGATTCATTGCCAAGCATATACTGTCCTCACAAGCTCGTCGCTCAATTAGCTTTCATTACTTAATACTGTTCACTCAAGAGAGACATCTTCAGAGAAATCTGCAAATGAAACGACATAGGAATTTCAGAGCTAAGCCTGTCTCTCTCCTGTCCCTCCTGCTCTTTACCAGAAGGCTGTGTTAAACAACTGCAGTTTTCAGTGAACACATTGATTTTACACAGTGGAGGGGAAGGGCATTCATTCACTAGGGCGAAGGGGTGGGGAGAAAAAAGATTATTTTATGATTATTAGGCACAGACAAAAAAAAAAAAAAAAATTTGTGCAAATTGATAGTTCACTCCAAACATGAAACTCACATGTCATTTTTTAACCATTGTTGAATTTCTTTCATCTGTGGAACACAAAATAATAATGAATGTGAAGAATGTTTCAACTTTTTGGTACAAATAAAATCAGTGGGGACCAAAACAACATTGTACTCCACTGGTTTTTCATGGTAATGGACAGAATACAACATTTTACAAAATAATCTTCCTCGTTGTATTCCCACAGAGGCTAAAAAAAAAGTTTAGAAGACATGAAGGTGACTTTTGTGATGATTTTGAGATGACTTTTTCTGATTCTCCAATGAGCTATCCTAAGTATGTCCCCTCAGGTGGTGTGTTTTGCCTCCTGGTGTTCATCAGACTTTCTAATCTACATGAGCTGTGTTAAGTATCAGAATCATGTCAGGGTGGTGTTTGTCCCTGTATCTGGGTCCCCATTGGTGCTCACAGGGGTCCAAGGAGACCGCGGCCACACAGATCAATTGACCCAGGCGGCCACTGGCATTCTGCTGGTAGTACAGCAGCACCTGGTCAAAAGCACACAAGGGTGGGTTCAGCCAATGTCAGATGCATCCTCTCTGGCTGCCCTGAAAGCAGCAACAAATCTGGATCCCTGAAAGAGAAGAATCAGAGAGGCACCCTCTGTTTAAAAGTTACTCAACTCATTAGTGAACTCTGAAATGACCACATTACCCAGAAACAGCCAATTTTGTTTTTTAGGTGTTTCATTAATATGAAACATAAACTTGAAAGCTACAAATAGACTCTATATGTTTTCTTGTGGTTTCAAAAAAACATGTGATTCATTCACTGATTTGGCCCTAAAAAGTGACTGTTTCACCTTGTTTTTCCATCTTTTTGTAGCGTTATAAGTGAATTACTGATGGTCATTTATTTTTCAGCTGATTTTGTTAACCGACCGTGAACCACTCTAATTGTTCGCTATATGATTTGTTCGTCAAAATCAACAGTATACTTAAGAGACTCAAGAAAGAGTGTTAAGCAGCATGATTGTTTTTTAACCCCACAACCTGTTATCGCATAAAACTGTTTTGGACTTTTTAAAGCAAAGCAAAATCCTTATAGCTTGAATTGTATGCATTGTATGCATTTTTTCTATGTTTAAATATGTCAGGCACAGCTGTGGATAAGATAGAACCAGTAATGAATAAAACATCTCAATGGGACAGTGTGATGTATTCTGAATTATCCCTCTGAATATTTCAAAAACCATGAAAGCCACATAGAACGGAATTCATTCCTTCAAAAATCAAGTCAAAAAGTTATCAGATCTGCTTTGACATCAAGTTTTACCCTGTAATACTGGTTAGACAGTTATAGACACGATCTCTTAAATCTGGATTTTTATTACAATTCAAAAGGCGAACTGGAATCCTTCAAGTCTCCTCTTTTCAGATTTCTTTCTTCCCACTTAGACATCTATGTGAATGTTAATCTACCCTAAAGCACCAGACCCCATAGAAAAAAGAGCTCTGCATGAAAGAAAAATGGACAGATGAGCAAAGCCAGTCATAATCCATCATCTCACCCAAACTCTAGAACTGACAGCTGAAATGCCAATGAGCTGAAAGGAAGATAGAGAGAGGAAGAGCAAGAGAAAAGAGAAAAGAGAGTAAGAGAGAGAGAGGAAGAGAGGCCTGTAGTCTTGGACTGCCAGGTGCAACATTGAAATTCAATAACAAGCTCATCCAACACAACATAAACTTAGGTCCAAAGCACAAACAGAGGACCCTTGGGGAAAGCGGCTATTTGTTGTTTACAGTTGGGTTACATGTGTGTTTTCTGGGAGTGCAGTTCTAAGGGTGTACTACTATCAAAGTAGCCGCTTTTTAGACTAAATTAAAAAAAAACGACAACGAAAAAAAATATATTTGTACTAATTAATAGCGTGACACAGCTCAGTTTTTTTTCCAAAATACTGTATGCTATTTCGTTTTTTATTTTTTTCCCCAGGTCACATAGCTACTTTTAGCTAGTAGCTAGTAACTTTTTCTTCCAGTCACTGTTACTCCCAAGTAGCAGTGTAAGCTGGGACAAAATTGCCTACCCGAACATCACAGTTTTCTCCCCCCTCATCGCTCACAACACAGACAAGCTGGCTAAGAAAAAATAATCAATTCCAATAGTCCGGTTTGGTTTGGTCCTCGCCATTCAAACCTCGTCAATTGAAAGTCATTCCCTGTAATGGATTCAGGTTGATTCGTTGTACTTGAATGGGGGCTTCAATCATGGTTCATTATTGAGATTCGCGAGTCACGTTTTGAAGCAAAGTTGTTTATTTTAAACTCTAGTTTTAGGCGTGAACACGTGTTTTTCATGGTTTGTTTTTAGGTTTTTTTATAGTTTGTATTTTAAACCTAAACAATATGAATTGGTAGGGTTTTAAGGTTGTTTTGGATAAGTCACATTTAACAAAACCCGATATCCAAAAAAATTTGGGACCCACTGCACAAATTGTTGAACTAAAAAAAAACAGAGTTCAATGAATATATAAGTTTGTCAAATTTTCCAATATTTTTCAGAGTTATACAGACAGATGGACAATATTCAAACTGTTAAACGGAGGAAATGTATCAATTTTTTACGTGGAAAAAATAAGTTTGAATTTTAATAAAATTTCATTGCATCGAAAACTCATCTCAAAAAAATTGGGACAAGGCCCATGTTTACCACTGTGTTGCAGTCCCCCGCCCTTCTATTTCTTTGTTAATAATCAGTCTGGCAAACGTCCTTTGGGTACATAGAAGGAGACAAGTTAACCCATTTCTCAAGTTTTATGGAATAGTATGCCAACCCTGTGTTCCTCCCCTTTCTTATCTAATACAGGCTTCCTAGTTTGCTCAACTGTCTTAGGTCCCGTCTTTGTTGCATCTTTCCGCTTTAATGATGTGCCAAATGTTTTCTAAGGGTGAAAGACTCTGGACTGCAGGCTTGCCATTTCGGTAACCCGTGATCTTCTTCTTCTACCTACTCTCTACGCAGCCATGATGTTCGTAATGAATGCAGTAATGTGGGTCTGAGCATTAGTATGTTTGAAAATTCAAGGTCTTCCCTTAAAGAGACGACATCTGGATGTGAAGCATATGTTGTTCTAGAAACTTGGCTATACTGAACCTTTCAGCATTGATGGTGCCTTTCCAGATTTGTAAAGCTGCCCATGGGCCACACGCACTCCCATGCAACCCCATACACCAGAGATTGCAGGCTTCTGAACTGAGTGCTGGTTTTTCCTTGTCCTTCTTTAGTCCGTATGACATGCGTCCCAGTTTTTCCCAAAAAGAACTTCAAATTTTGATTTGTCTGTACCATAGAACACTAATATAGCCTAATTAATAGACTAATAGCCCTATTAATAAGACTAATATTCCCCCACCCATTCAATTAAGACTAATAGCCCCATTAAATAGAAGGAAATGTTGAACCTCAATACAATGTCTCCCACAAATGGTTTTAAATAGGTTTGGTTATTTTAACAATTCTTATTTGATACATACACTTAAAACAAAAAAAAACAAAACAAACAAAACAAACAAACAAACAAACAAAAAAAACATTAAATATCAGATCAACTTAATGCAGAATTGACTTTGTGTTTGATGATCGCCATCACGTTTCAAGGATCAAATACAATATATCCAAGGTGCATAATGAAACACGGAGGGGTGGATAAAAGTTGGCTGCGGTGATAGTTTTTTGTGCCATTCTAATGAGTTTAGAGAGAAATATTAAGCATAGGTGCCATTTGGTCCTGGTGCCCTGTTGCAACCCTAATAATTCTAACATTTTTATATCTACAAAATATATTTGCCTCATTCAATTACATTTTTTATAGGATTTGTCGTGAAAGTGGGGCTTTCATAATAATTTGGATAATAATCATCTCAAGTTACCTAACATGCTACAGTGAAAACAGCAACACCAAATGAGGCAAAATGTTTGTCTGAAAATCTTCTGTCAAAATTAAAAAACCGTTAGTCTTTTCATTTGAGACTCTTTGTAAAATGCATTCACTAGATTGTTACATAGTGTACAGTGCAAGTACATGGTGTATAGCCCAGTACATGATTTTGAAACTCAACTAGAGAACTATGCGTTCGCTTCTGATTGTTCTTTGATGCTTTCAGCACACATTTGTTTGGCTTTTCACCTAGAGACAGAGCGAGAGTCGGCATGACGTTTGCTTTAATACAGTATGAAGTTTGTGAGGGGTAGACGGGGGGCCGAGGAACCCTGCTGCTCAGGGGCCAGACAGTGAAGCAGAGCAGGTGGTGAGATTTACCGTCTGCAATGAGGTGCTCTGGAACGTGGAGTATGACTCTGACGTTGAGGCTACAAGAGAGATGAGACGCACAGACCAGGCCGATCACACAGCTCCCCACGCTGATCAAAGTCAGGGATGGTCTTGTTGATAGGCAAACTCCGTGGGGAACCTAGAGAAGAAAGAAAGAGAGAAAGCAATAAAAGAACGATGCTACAAGACTGGAAAGTTCACATTTTTATGTGTACCTTGGAAAGGCACAAGGGAGGCAGTTAAAAAAACAGCCCCACATCAGGGTTGGGTGGTCCCAATGAAAGGAGCACTGGATCAAACCAGCCAGCCAAACTCTGGGAGCAGCGGCAGCTTTGGCACAAATAGAGCCGCGGAGAGAGAACGCTTTTAACCTTTTGAAGCCGGCTTCTTTTAGCTGAATACTGCAAATGGCAAAATCTGAAAAAGGTGTTTGTTTTGAACCATTTTTTTTTTTTGGAATACAGCCAAACTGGTTTGGTGTAGTGCTGGCCTGTACATCTGTTTACATGTAAAATAAAGGCACACGACACTGTACCATATATCAACACACAATATGACAAAACACAATCCATTCACAATGTATGAGGACACAATACTGATGATCAGATATTGTCATCTACAGAGTAGCGTCCATTAACACAAGTGACATTTAAAAACTCTGTTAATAACATCTCAGAATAAACCTATGGACAATAGCATGCGGCACAACTGGTGAAACAGAAATGATATAACATATGAGAGGAAATCAGATGATACATATACTCTATATGAAGAACCAAAGTCTAAATACAACTGACAACAAACATTTTTAAACTGATTATGCAGCATATGAAAAAAAAAGAGTCACAAAGGAGTTACAAATGACATCCGTGTAAGACGCTTAGCATTGCAGCACATCAACTACAAAAGGAAGATCTCTCCCATTTTGTGTATTATTAAGATTAGATACTTAAGATATCATCATCTTAGATATTGATGTTATCTGAAACCAGAAGGTTGACGTTTTGACGAAATGAAAGACACATGATCAAAAGAAAATGGAAAGCATTGATTTCAAACATTTGCATGCATCTGCCAGAAATATATACAAATGCTTACAAAAGACTGTGGGCAAGTCTTGAAATCTAAAACTACTGCTTTTATGCTTCTTATGTATTTGCGTATTCATCAGTTATGTATTGATTTTATACTACAGGAAGTTGGTGCTTTCACATCTTTGTCAGTTTGGACGTACAGTAGGTGAAACATACCGGACTTGGTCCTCTACTGAGGACCACATTTTCAAGGACTAATTACAGCAAACTACTTTAAAATAATTTATTTTAGATAAGAATATAATCTGGCTTTTTTTGTCCTCCTGGCCCTCCATCCTTTCTGTAAGTATTACGAGAACTATGAAGATATAAATGCCAGCATTTAGTATTTTAGGTAGGGGTTAGAAGCATAAGTATGTATATGTATATAGTCAATATAGTACTTAAAAGTAATATTATACTTTTATCTTAAATTATGTTGCTACTTATATATATTATTATAACATAGAGTTCTATAAGAGATTTATAAGATAAAAATAATTGGCACAATGCAAATTATAGATTTACTATACCTTCACTTCACTCAAATAATACATTACATAGTAAACACCATTTTTTATTTTTTATTTATTATACAAAAACGTATGCAAAGATGTCTATCAAAATCAACAAACTGCTCTCAACACCCAATCATAAGTTTCCCCGCAGCGATCTAGGGAAAAAATGCGACAAGCCATGTCCTATTATTAACTTAAGTCCAATTAAAGGTGTTGTTGCTACAGCTGACTTGTAGTGTTTTTGACAAGTACAGGGTTTAAGCGTTTTTTGTTAATTAGAGGGAGAAAGTATTAAAGCAAAGTGATTGTCCCTGTTATGTTGCCTTTCAAAGTGGCAGCTCCTCAAGAGTTTTAGGGAGCTTTGCATTCAGTCCTGGGACTCTGTCAGAACACAATGTACCGCTCCTCGAGGGGACATACAGCGGAGTTTTTAAAAACCAAAGAGAAAAACAGACTCTAACCCATTATGTCTGACATGTTACTGGCCAACAGGTTTTGTCATACGCTCTCTTAGCGTTTAACATACACACATTTGGCTATTCTTAATGTTTGAATAGTGGTCTACCAGATGAAGCTGCTAAATCTTAGGTCCTTAGTACTTATAAGCGTGCGTTTAGGATTCCGACATTCATTTCAGAGAAGGTCCATGGAGTCTACAAAAGGAGGCTCCTGAAGATTCTCTTAGCAAGTCACAAAAACTTGCTCAGCAGAGGAAACCTCAGTCCATTTGTGAGGAACAGTAAAAAAAAAAAAAAAAAAAAAATTATGCATTCTTTATGGCTTTCCTGTACGGGTCGTTTTAACACAGTGTTTCAACTGCAATGGCAAAGCTCACATGTGACGACATGCCTCTCATCGGTGAGATAGTTTGTAAGGCCGATGCTTGCTTCACAACTAACACTTTGCTTGGTTTTCTGAATCACAGTGTGACATGAACACCAAATGGCCACAATCATGAGTCGGTTGCAGATTGAAAACCCATGCGATGGGTGTGGAAGTCCCTCCTTACCCCCGGAGCCCCACGCAGTGTTGACGTACACCGTTTCTCATACCTCGGCTGCGACGGGCGGCTGCGGTTTGTTTTGGATCGGTGTAGAAGGTCAGCTGCGGCTCACTGTCCGCCTCTGTCCCAGAGTCACCCGTCCGGGTTCAGGAACATGTTGAACCCGCTGTAGAATTCACACCAAAACCATTCAATCAACTAATTCATCAAACCAAAACAAAAATGTGTAGGCCCACTGTAAAGTTTTTAGACAAAACCTTCAAGTTATTCTGCATGTAAAATAACCTTAAACAATGTAACACAGAAATGATGCTGATCCCAAAAAGAAAAACCATCAACATTATTATTAACTGACTATCCAATTTAAATATTAGATTATTTTCAAAGTCAGTTTGAAAAGAAAATATACTGATTTTACCTAAGACATAGACAAAACATTTACAAACACAATGCCATTCTGAGGGTTTTGAAATTAAACAAATGTGACATGCAGATTTGTGTGTGTGTGTGTAATTGCCAATAGCCCTTTGTTTTACTCATCTAGCATTATTGATTAATACAGAAAAAGTAATTATAAAGAGCTACAAACCACAAACAACAGATTCATTAGAAATATCAAATTGGAAAGTAATTTTGTATCTTTTTAATGAAGGAAAATCTTACAGATAAAATGCAGCAAACCACAGCAAAAAATGTATGCTATTTAAGTTTGAATTGTTCAGGCACTTCACACCTATTGTTCCAAAATTGAAAATTTGGGGACAGTAAATAAGTTTTACTGAAGAAGAAGTCACTTATGCTCACCAATCTTTGTTTATTTGTTTATTTTAGTTTTAATTATTATTATTATTATTTTGGATTAAATAACACTCTTGAAAAAACATCCTTGCTAAAGAAATGTAGTACTTTCTTTAAAAAAAAAAAAAAAAATCAAAATTTGTTTATATACAAAAATGAAACTATGCAATGTAACTGACATACAATGATAATTCAAAATACAAGCAGGGGAAAATATTTCATAATATGGTATAAAGTATAATACTGTTTTGACACAAAAACGCTTATACTATGAGGTTTACAAAGCACGTAAATGATATATAAAACACATTAGAAAACTGTATAATTGCAAACATATACTGTACATCACACATAGCACACACCAATGTGGACATACAGATAATAAGCCAGTTCCCATACAGTTAACTGTCGTTCTGTGAGATGTGCTTCTCCTCTCAGAAGAGCATTTGGGTAAATTATAAGTAATGACAGAGGTAAGGAAGTGTACTGAGATAGAGGATGCACGCGGTCCTTGGCTCTTTTCGCAGTGCACAAAAGACAACAATTTTACGCCTCAGAGCTAGACAAACACTTTCAATTTGAGCCAGCTGTATGGAATGAACCAAACGAAAGAAAAGACTTTTACAACTATAATTCCCATACCGCCATAAACAACTCAGAAATATTCAAAGCTGTGATGCATAACAACGACAAAGGCAGGTCACGAGAACAGCAGGAGTTGTTTTGGTCCTACAGTGAAATCACACAGTCTTAAAAGAGCACAGCTCTGAAGAAATAATTATTATTATTTTAGCACATCACTGCAATACAGTGATATTGAATAACAAATCAGACTGTTTCATAAGTGCAAAGATGGATGCAAAAAAAAAACAAAAAAACAATGTGCAAGCCACTTTTGTCCTCAAAATGTCTTCTAAAAACATCTACACTGTCAAAATGATTTTACAGTAAACATTTTGGAAAGATTCACTAGGAATTGCTAATTATGGGGTTTTTTGTATGGCGCTGTCTGCATTGTTTCTGCAACCCTATTTAGAAAAAATAATTATGAGAATAAGGTAAACGTTAGCTTATATAATTTATTTATTTATTATTATTTTTGTTTTTAAATGGAAAACTCAAAATAAGAGACGTGTTTGCACTAAAGAAACAAACACTTGTGGTAACCAAGCGATAAAAAAATACAGTAAAAAAAACACAGGTCTTGTTAAGATATTATTACACAGTCTAAAATAAACTGTTTTCTATTTCAATATATTTTTAAATGTTATTTATTCCTATGGCAAAAGCTGAATTTTCAGCATTATTCACTCCAGTCTTCAGTGTGACATGATCTTCTAGAAATCATTCTAATATGCCTATTTTAACTGCTACACATAATATTCTTATTAATGCTGGAAAATAATGTATTAATGCTGTCTTAATGCTGAAAACAGTTGTAAGCCCTTTTCAAGATTCTTTGATGTAATTTAAAATCCAAAAGAACCACATTTATTTGATATAGAAATCTTTTGTAACATTATAAATCACTTTACTGTCACTTTTGACCAATTCAATGCTGCTTTGCTGAATAAAAATAGTTCTTTCTTTCTTTATTGTGAGATTTTTTTACCCTAAAACTTTTAAAATACGAGAATTGCATTGTTTCACACAAGAAATCTAAAGCAACACAACTGTTTTCAATTTTAATTATTCCAAAATCTGACTGCCAATGTAACATATATTTACATTTAAAGGCACCGTTAGTGCATGGTTAAACTGAAAGCTGGATTAATAGACTCCAGGCTTTGTGCTTAAATACCATGCATCAGTTTAGTTAATTCAAACCCTTTTGTTTCCGAAATGCCTTAAGAGCACAACAGTAAAAAGTGTCTCAGCTTGATTATATAGTGAAAAATCTAAGCAAAAAAGCTGATGCAGAGGGAAACACCTGGCATTTAAGACTTCAAACGCTAACAACCATTTCGAAATGACACACACACCACGCCAAAAGCCTCTTTCTGTCTTCGTAACCAAATGAGAACAAAAGACAGCACCTTCAAAGGAATTAGCTGTAAGAACCTCACAGAGCCGGTAAGGATTGTGCGCTTAGCCTCCACAATTAGGCAGGGGCCAAAGGTGCAAAGGTCCGATTGATTCTGTGGAGAATAAAAGATGAGCTTGTTTAAATATTCAACACGGAGCACCAGCACCTTCTCAGCATGCAGTGCTGGTGCACATGGCTCCTACAAACAAAAGAGCTTATTTGTTACAAGCCAAACAGATTGGTTTTGAACTCACTCATTTTGCCAAGGTCTTGGAATCACAGTGTCACCCGAATGAAGCTCCAAAATTAGTAAAGGTGAATTCCACACACCTATTCCAATAAAGTTACCTAGAGATAGCAGAACAAAATAAACATTTTATAGTGCCGGAGAGCACCAGTTTTAATTTGTCTAAGGAACAATTCGTGTTTAAAAAATAGATGAGGGGACAGAAGGAGGTGTGGAATGAGAAAAAAAAAAGAAGCATCTTGATGGTACATCTGTGGCACTCCACACACGTTCTCCTCCAGCGATGGCCACGGGATGTCCTAAACATATCCTTTTAGGCAGCGTTCGTGTTCGTGGTTTGCTCTTGAGAGCTCGCTCATGAACAGTGATACCAAGGGTTTGTATTATAAAAAGACAGACAAAGAGGAAACATCTAGCACGCAATAAATAATAAAAAAAAATTAATAAGGACAAACAGGCAAATATCAGGATGAAAGTATGAAAAAGCTTATGGAAAATTCTGGAGTTGGCTATTTTTGTGAGTTGGTAGAAAGAGCTGTTAAGAGGCCATAACCCAAAAGTCAGATTCAAACCCTTAGAGACCAAAATCAGGCATAGTGGACTTAGTGGATTGGTATACACCATGAAGGCTACATAAATAACGATTTACAAAAGGTTGAGGATCTGTAGAAGATTATTTCTGACATAATAATCGGTACAACAAAACGGAGGAGAAACACCCAAACTCTATGGCATTGTTGAAAAGAATCAGCAGTTCTTCAGTTTAAAATACTGTAACAAACTATTACTTAAAACTATACACAGACAGTAGGGTTTATGAGTTGTGGTTGACAGACATGCCATTCTTGATGGTTGAGGAAAATACATACTTTTAATCAGGCAAGGATTGGATTAAATTGAACAACAGAACAGTGAGAGGAGGGTAGAGCCATTTTATAATGTCACAAAAGTTTCTATCTTTAAATACCTGCTGTTCTTTTTGACATGTTCGATTCTTTGAATAATCCTGAAAAAAATGCATCACAGTTTTCCTTCTTACAAAAATATTATCATACCAAATTACTAATATAATATCAAAAATGAGACACCAAATTTCAGCATTTTAGAATGATGTTCTGGAAGCTGAAAATTAAGCTTGCCCCAGAGGAAAAAAAAAATAATTACATTTTTAAATATAGTTTAATAGAAAATTTTAATTATTTTAAATTATACATAATATTGACACAATATTTCAGTATTTTTTTTTTGGTCATATAAATCTCAGCCGTGTGACTAATAGTAAAATGTACTGGATCCATGGGTACTCTATCTTGATGGTAGGCTGGTGAAATTGTCCTATTAATGAGAGAGAAAAATTGAAAGATCGAGTGAGTAGCATTCGAAATGACTCATAATACTCACCAGCTCTTTATTCTAGATAGGACTGAAGGCTTCTATGGGAGTGCAAAAAAAATACCGTAATATAAATAAATTATAATATTCATTTCTGTACAATGCTTTTAATGAGGCCATAGAATTGCATGAGTGCACCTTGGACAGTTTTTTTATAAGTTATTACCGACAGTGAATGCACAATTCCACGTTGCCTTGGGGTATTAAGAACTGGCTTGGTGACTGTAAGGTCAGTATAGAGGACGTGAGACGTATGCTGGTACTGAGTTAAGGAAGCTATAAAGCATAGAGCCTAAGAGGTTCAAGATATTTGCCCAGTTCTAGGAAAAATCCACGATTCTTCCATCAAGGCTGCGCTACCATCTTTCACTGGACAGACTGCTATTCGTGTAAAGTCAATCTAAGGAAAGGAATTAGTCCCCCGTTTAATGCTTTAGTAAATTATTATAGGCTGTTTCTCCTAAAATCCCTCACCACTCTCTAAACCAATAGTCGAGAAGCACAACAAAGCCAAGAACATCCTCATCAAAGCATCCAGTTTTTGGTGGCCTGATCAAACCAGCAATGGATAGCAAAAGAGAGTGGAAGACAAAACATTTGTGTGTGGTTATGATTACAGAGATAGACGTGGTTGGAATGAGATCTGTGTAGATGGAAGGGGATATTCAGCTTGGGTGTAATGGCTCAGATTTCTTAAGGTTCTGTCTTTATTATGGTTCTGTGGTCACGGTTTCAGTACAGTTCGACTTAATGCCAATAAAAAGAAAATGTGTGTGTCTGTGTATGATGCCCAAACATACACTACAATTCCAAGGTTTGGGGGCAGTACGATTTATTAATTTGATTTATTTTTAAAGAAATTAATACTTTGGTTCAGCAAGAATGCATTAAATTGCAAAAGTGACAGTACAGACATTTTTGTTCACAAAAAAAAAACAAAAAAAAAAAAAATCATCTATTTCAAATAAATGTTGGCGATGCTGTGTAAGTTTTGTATTTATCAAAGATTTCGACATGAAAAGTTTTCTACAAAAATATAAGCAGCACTGTTTTAAACAGTTTTATTTCGAAATGTTTCTTGAGCACCAAATCAGACATATTAGAATGAAGGATGACACCTGAAGACTGGAGTAATGACTGCTGGAGTAATGACTGCTAGAACAATCAGCTTTGCCTTCATTGAATCAAGTACTTTTTAAAATGTATTAAAATAGAATGATAGTTTATTTAAATTGTAATACTATTTCACAAATATTACAGAATTTGGTTTATTTGTGCATTTTGATTGTTTTTACTGTATTTTTACAAAATGGTAGTGTAATTTGCAATAAAATTGATTGCTGCAGTTATGTGTAATATAAGTGACTTTGAAATAGTGTATAGGCTAAGCAAGCAGGCTAATCAGCTAGCTACATGACATAAAAAACAACAGAACAACAATATATACCGAACCATGGATGGCAAAACCGGTTACAGGAACAGCTTAACCCCTGATACCCAGACTCACCGTGCAAAACTGCTTTTTGTTGGACAGACGCTGGCGCTGGGTTGGTGGAGGTGTTGTGTGGGAGCAGCGTGGTTTTGCTCAGGTGGTTGCAAGGATACGACAGGACTGGTACGCTTATGAATGTTATCCTTGTACTTGCTCATTAGGGACAGTTTTGTACTATCGCGGCCCTGATAGAAAAAGGTTAAGCAATTAGGGATGAAGAGAGAGGCAGTAATTCAGATGAGTGGCAAAGTATGTCCACGTCCACCAAGGGCATGTGGAGACACTTTTATGTAAACGTCGTAGCAATACAGAAGTACATTCACCAAGTGGTGCTATGTGAAGGTCTTCTTTCAGGGTTATATGTTAACTAAAAGCCCATCTTCACATCCCAGAAGCCATTCAGGATATAGACATTTCCTTCATATCACCACCATTATCGCAATATCGGCCATCCCCCCTGGAGTTAGTAGGCCCCCTTCATAATGAGTTAAAATTTGCACAACCAAAGAACAACTGGCACTGCAGGGTTTTTATTGTATTAGGCAATTACTGTGACAGCATTACATCACCCTCCTGCACAGCATTTAGGGGTCAAAATAATGGCCACTTCAAGGCAAACATCAACATCATTCCACAGACGATAAGGGGTGGCCATTCCAAATTCTTTTGTGTCGAGATCGTGCCAAGTAAGTCTGGCATATACCTCAGGTCTGGCCATGACTTGCCTCTATTCTGACTATAGCAGAGCTTTAAATGGTGCTATGGGTGCCGTGAACCCACGGCCAAATAAGCAGTTTTGCTTAGCAGGAATATATAGCATCATTACTTTATTATTTTTCTGGTAAAAAAATGGCTTTAGCTAGCCAAATAAATGAATATGTCATGTTGATGTGCTGAAAGCTGTTTTGACATAGGCTGGATGCAATTTCTAGAGCACCCATTTACTCTAGGCTTTCTACCGCGAGTCACATATATCGGTGCTGGGCGAGCTCTGCTGCTGACTATTGAGCCTCGAGGTGAAATAAATATTTTCAGGGCCAAAGCAATGTGCAAATGATGTGCTAGCAATGCAATATTAAATCACACAGTTTTAGATAAAAACGTCGTTAAATCAACGATCATGACACATTATTGTGGGAAGAAAAAAAAACTATTTCTGAGGATTTTTGCCTTGGCGTGATTTTTTTACCAGCTATTATTTTATATTATTAATCTTTAAATCAAATGTAGGAAAGCACTTGTACATGCTTAGATCATATTCATTCACTATTGAATTCGAGGCCTGGTTGCCAAGTTGTTTATATATTTTTCCTGATAAATTAGGCTCTGAATCATCTTTCTGGAATTAGGAGGTGAATTAATTTAGTGGAATGCTTTAAAGCATGCTAGCTAAATAAATGAAGGTAACTGTCTGAGGTTTTATTGACACTTTGTAGCCCAAATAAAGCTGGGCATGTTAAAAGGGTATGTCACCAAAAATTAAAATTATATAATTTACTTCCTCTCATGTCATTCTAACGCTAGGCTGACTTCTCTTCATTTAACCCGTCTTGTCTCGAACGGCGTGTTCGTTATCGTAGCGACCACAGTATCGATAAAGGTCGAACCATAGCTTTGTGTGAGAAAAGATCATGATAAAATCATGACATCCACTTACTCTTTGTACGTCCACAAGATATCTTCCAGTGAATCGGTTGATCAGTTTACTATGCCATGAATACTTTCGTCACCCAGTCCTGGTGTGGGTTTTATTTATTTATTTAGTTATTTATTTATTTTTGATGAATTTATTTATTTTTAGGAGCTCCGCAAGCGGGCGGCGGCACATCCCCGCCTCGGCGGTGCTTGAGAGAGATTGCAAATTTTCAACTCACAGTTGGTGGATGTAAAAAACGTTGTTAAATCAACGTTCATGACACACAGGGGAAAAAAAAAAAAAAAACTATTTCTGAAGATTGTTTATTTATTTTATTTTTTAATAGCTATTATTTTATATTATTAATATTTAAATTAAATGTAGAAAGAACTTCAACATGCTTTGATCATATTCATTCACTTTTGAATTCAAGGCCTGGTTGCCAAGTTGTTTATATATCTCTGAAATTAGGCACTTAAATCAAAAACAGCTGATATTAGTAGTGGTTGAAATTAATTCTAGTGAAATGATTAAATGTCCCACGTCTAATCAAAACATGATGTAAGGTTAACTGTACCCTGACGTTTAATTGACATTTGTATAGGCCACAGGAAAAGATTGGGGCTATGATAGTTTAAAGGGTACTGTCAACTCCCAAAATCTAAAGTTATAATATTTACTCCTCTACTCATGTGCATATAACAAGCGTTGTTAAGACTTCTTCTTCATATAACCACAAAAGGAGCGCAGCTTTTTGCTGGTTGCTCTGTAACAGTGTACATTACAGCCACGACTTCGGACCCCTGAAGCGATTCAAGAGGATGTAGAAAGCACCATGAAGAAGGTACATTCATAAAAAGTTGTATTTTAGTATATTGTTGTGGATATATATCCAAATCTTCTGAATAGCCACTACGCTTTGAATGGTGGGAAAAGATGTCAGATAAAATCTATGACATGCCACTCCGCGCTCTGGGGCACACGTCCACAGATCATACACTTCAGTGAATCGTCTTTTCGAGTCCAGGTTGTACTATGCACCATGTGAAATATCTCGTTCGCAGATCATAGCACGATTTTGTCAATTAGTTTTATTTATTTATGTTAGGTTATGTATTGCTGTTAGATTTACATTTAATTTTATTTTTTTTACCAATTGACTAGCTTATATATTCAGCAAAGTGGAATAAAGTACATCGCCTAATGTTACAAAACATTTTCTATTTAAGATAAGTGCGGTGTTTCTTTTGAACTTTCTATTGATCAGTAGATTTAAAGAAAACCCATATATCATGGTTTTTCAAATCAAAAATATTGCGTAGATACAACTGTTTTTCACCAGTGACATGTGTGAATGGTTTCTTGAGGCAAATGCAAGTAAATCATCATATTCGAATGACTTCTGAACGATCGTGACCTGACACGAAAACCCCCCATCCCCTGAGTAACACTGCTGATAATTCAGCTTTTCCATCACATTAAATCAATCTATGTTTAATGCAAGTTAAACTCAATGAATACTAATAAATACACAAAAGCTAGTCTCTCGTACGATTACTAAACTCTATTCAAATTTTTATTTATAAATAATAAGAAAACAAAAACTATTTTTTAAATAATAATCATTTTACAATTTATGGCTATTAAACAAACACTACTGCATTTACTGAACTCCTCACACAAATACAGACTTGGTAGTAAGCAATAACAGCACACAATAAGAATAAAATCAATACGCCATCAAACACTGTACGAACCAAGCCTATAACTTTCAACCAGCTATTGTGCTCATCATCTAAAACAAGTACAAGTGAATCTTAAATAAATCAATGTTAAAATTGACTGATTCACAACAGACCATTGCAACAATATCAACACTTTGAAACAAACGTACTGGGTGATAATGAAATTATATATAATATTTCATATTGTATTAAATTAACTTTTCTTATGATTTAGTTTACGTTTGCTTGTTTGGTTTTCTTACTATCTTCATTGTGACCTAGATCTGCTTTATGCACCATCAAATACGTATCTATTCAAAGATCTCGTGTGCTGATACGGCTACACATACCATCCGACTCGATAGTGTAGATCCATGCATGAGCTTTAGTCCATTAGCAAAAAATGCTTGCAACCCGTTGCAGTGAGTCAGAGCCGTTAGCGTGTGCCACACTGACTAGGTGCCAGTTCTACTACACCAAAAGCTCTCATCTCCTACGACTCTTGGTGAACATCGCACAATTCATGAGCCACAGTTTCGCGATCGCTAGCAGTGTCATGGCTATAGGTGCTGTAAACCAATAACATTACTCGTAAGTCAATCTAAGTAGGTGAGTTTTTTTCTCTCAGTACCCTCTGTCCCCGCACCCACGTGAATTTCTCAAACTTTTCCCCGGGCACCTGTCCACCCGAGCCATCAGCACAGTGGGGATGTAGTGAATCTCATTGGCTTTGCTATCAGCACGCTAGCGTCTTTTCATGCGTACTGGACATTTACTGTGGCTGAGGTACAACGGCGGCCTTTACACCAGCGTCTCACGAGTGTACAGGATCAACACCAAGCCAGGATGGATAACAGAAGAGCAATCATCCAACCACCCCTACCAGACACAGAGAAAATGGGAGGGAGGCACGTCAACATGGGGCAGAGACATGCAAATTTATTCAGAGAATAATCACACACGTTCACAGCTTCAATGTTCTTGGAAAAGGTACAGCCAAAAGATAAAAGGGTTTTTCCAAGAGAACCATAGAGGATTGAAGAAACCTTTGTGCATCTTTTGGCCCCAGTATTAGCTCAAAATCCACAATTAACTATTAATACTAATTCATAATATAATTTCCTCCCAAAATTATATAGAGCATTTAATAATGTTGCTGTCAAACTGATTCAGGTACATTAGGAATCGCTGCAGTCTGCTGAGACATGAATTCACATTTTAGCACTTCCTCCCTGAAGTCAATGGTGGTTTTTTTTTTTCGAAAGTTAACACAACACTGCATCAATATATTTTGACCTATGACATAAAATACATCAGTAATACCCCCTTTTGTTTTTTAAAGCTTTTTACTTGAAAAAGGCAGCTGCTATCAAGTGGCTAAATGGTACTTTCAGAGGTTGTCAGGGTCAACAGCCATCATCACACTGAACAGTTAAACTCATCTACTCACAAGTCAGCGTTTACAGCCTCTTTGTATTTACAATAAAAAAAAAGTGAAAAGTGAAAAAAAAATGTTGTTTTTGCTCACTTCTGACATTGAATAAGTACTTGTAGCTACATGAATAAGTATGTAAAGTACGCTTTACTCCACTACATTTGGCACTGATGACTAATGAAATTACCTGTTTACATTTCACAATGGCACCTAACTTTTTCTGCAGCAGTTTTTATCTGCTACAAAAGAAGCAATAATCACCATCGACTAGGACTTCTTGCCCTTACTCACCCAAACTTGTCAACAAGGTTACTTTACACAAATGAGCAGGTATGTGAACTCCGCAGGCACTGGTGGTCAAAAGTATTCCACTATTTTACTCAAGTCAGAAGTATAGATACTAGGGTTTGTAAAAAGACTTTCTGTCAGCAGTTGAAGTATCAACTCAGGCTTTTTTATACTCAAGTAAAAGTGTAAAAGTACTGGTTTCAAAACTACTTAAAGCATAAAAGTAAAAGTAACGGAA
This sequence comes from Cyprinus carpio, assembly GCF_018340385.1. Lineage (NCBI taxonomy): Eukaryota > Metazoa > Chordata > Actinopteri > Cypriniformes > Cyprinidae > Cyprinus > Cyprinus carpio. The sequence continues at coordinate 16,866,331 of NC_056573.1, read as the reverse complement.
GGAAAAAAAAATCCCATTAAGAACAAAAGCTTAGGGGCCTATTGTGCACTACCCCACCTCCTCAAAAAACATTATTCTAAAGGCCATAGGCCATATATGACTATAATGTTATATTAAAATGTTCATGTTGAAAAATTTGGGATGCACTAGGCTATCTGTTGTTTTCAGTCCGCATATATGCGCCATTGAAAATGAACGCAACTTTAGTACAATGCAAAATGCATTAAAGAACTAGAGATATGATGACTAGTTGCCGCGATAAGAAATAATCGTATAAGGTGCAAGAAAGTCAAACTTCAGACGCATGTCATACAGCTAACGCTTTAATGAAATGGTCTCTAAGATACTACTAACATTAGTGCTGTCAAAATTAATGATTTAATGCAGTGACTTACTCTAAAAAATCAAAATGGAAAAACTTAATTCATAATCCTAATACCTTCTGTGTTGATAGCTTCCCCCATGTAATTTCGCTACATATGCTGCTGCTAGGTCAAGTGTTGTATCATGTCCTACTTAATCACAGACATTGTCCAAGTGCGTCGCGGTCATCAGCAAACGCTAACTTCTTATATGTCAAACGCCTGCGCGTAACCGAATCTATTTAGCAGTACTAGGCTCAATATAATTCGGTGACCAGGATCGGAAGAAGCAAGTCCACAACCATTTGCGATAAATGATCCCGTAGTGAGAAATAATAACTTTTGAAGAACATATTGTATTTTTTGCATAAAATGAACCCCAACACTGGCCTTAGGGTCTCCGTGCTGGAGTGTGGTGTAGTTTGTGTCATGTGCAGGTGGTGGTGATTGGCGTTTGAAACCAATCGAGATTGTCGACACATGTTATATGTATTATATTTGCATCACATCCAACCACAATTAGAGGTCACTTTGTATCCGGATGGCGCGATTTATCTGGTTCGGGATTTTTTTTAGTTTATACTATTTTATTTTTTTTCGAATGATCCCATAGCCCTGGAATCAAAGAAACAAGTGTGAAATGAATTACGCAGTAACAACCTATTTTTAAAATGTAAGGGAGAAAGACTGTACAGCATAATATGCAGTGAACACTGTAAGGAGTATAAGTAAAAATTCAGCTGAAAAAATAATTACTAGCATAAATATAGATATCCCCCCCAAATTCTCTATTAGAAGTCATAGTAATAAAGTATTGTAGTTTTTTTTCACTTAGCACCTCCGGCTCACATGTTTTTTCAATAGTATATGATGAGGAATCTACTCTAACGTGAAGTCGAAACAAAATATCTGCTACATGTGGGTCGCTTTGGCTAAAGCAGCAAGGAGGAACTAATTGAGCCTTTCCTCATAGTTCTCTTCATTCTTAAGAGGCAACAGACATATCTTCAGCTGTTTCAAGTACGTCTAAAGTGTTATCAACCTTAGGCGGTCGTCGAAATGGAATAGATGCACATAAAATGAAAGCCAAAATAGTTTGTATTGAAATTCCATTGGTACCTTAACAAGATTTTTTATTGTCTCAGATTTAGATAATATTTCTATAGATATAGATTATATATAGATATATATATATCTATATCTAGTATATATATGTTTTTTGTGTTTTTTGCTGGCAGAAGAATTAGGCCAAGAAAGTGGCTGGGCCATGTTGTTGTTTACAATGATCAATCTTTGAGCAAAAAAAAAAGGTCAAAACAGAGAATGGTGGTGGAAGGAACCATAGAAGATCTCTGTTTTATTGGCTTCCATACAATCTCTATCAGCGCACCATTCCGATTATTGGACATTTTTTATCTGCTCAGAGCTCGGTTGCATGCTTGACTCGTAACGCTCCGGAGACTTCGTTGTTGAATTCTCATGATATTTTCTTCATTTTAGAGTTCTCAACGACGTGGTCCATCAGGATGCTTTTTTACTCACTCAAACATCCTTAGAAGCGATTAAAAGCAACGAGCCCCCCTGAAAACATGAGAACTTTTTTGAACGACTATAATCCATAAATGACCCAATGGGAAAGAGAACGTGTGAGAAATAGTGGAGACTACTCTTTTTTGTCTCAATCACGATATGGTAAGCACTATTGTCCACAGTGGTTTTGTTTGTTTTTTTTGTTTTTTGCCTTTTCGCTTTTTGCATTTGCTTTAGTCATTCTAAATTTTGTGTTGATCGTTCTTCAGGGACTGCCGTCCTCTCTTTTTTGTGTGCATTTTACTGCTAATGATAAATATAAGGTTACCTATGTTTCCGTGCTGTCATACAATCACTGGTGTCATACAAACACTGTCCTACATCAAACCACTTCAATTGCACTTGTTATTAACGGTCCTTTAGATGTGAAATGGTCTGTAGAGATACTCATGTACATGGTGAAGCTTAAGGCCAGTGACATGTGAAGAAAAATACAAATAACACTACAACATACAAGTCTTGTGACCATTATCAAATAGTCTTCTCACTAGACAGAAATTAGGGGTAACATTAAGCCATTGAAATGAAACTTTGGGCCTTGAGGTCTCCTGCTTCTCTCAACTTGTTTCTCCTGAGACAAAAAAACTCTAACACATCATCACAATTCGTAACACTTACTTTGAAGCTTTAGAAAGAGACTCAACAACTTTACACACTGTGGCCCAGATTCTTTCTCCCTTAGCTAAGAGTACCGCTCTGAATCATCTCAACATTGTTGTCCTTCACCATTAAATGGTTAGAGAAGATGATCTCAACAACCTCAACACACTGTGCTTCCAGATTTTCGCCGTGACGAAGAACCGGAGTCTCTCAAACATATTGTCCACGTCCTCATCAAGCGAACGTGGGAGAAGAGTGAGCGCATACAGGTGGGCACTACACGGGGGGACATGCAAGAGTCGGCTCCGTGTGAGATCCGAGAGAGATCTCGTAGCGACTTATTGTGCATAACATGGTTGAGAGTGAACCAAGGGGTGTACAATGTGCGATAGCTAGAGCGAGGTCGCAAACAGGGGCACCGACGGTTCCTGGCCCAAAACAGTCGCCCAGATGCGGATCCCCTGCGGCACGCACCATAAGATAACCGGGCGGCTATGCCAGTCGGTGCGGCCACACCAAACGGTGGGGTGGTTTCCCCCCCACTCACAGTCCACCAACAAACACTCAAGTCGCACGTCCAGTAGCAATAAGATAACGCTGCAAGCGAGCATCTCAAGCATAGAGTGGGAAGGAAAACCGCAGGCGCGGGGCGTGGGCCAAGCCGGGAGAACTGAGGTTCTCCGAAGCTTTGGAACCGGGTGGAAAAGTAGGACAGCCGTCGCCAACCCAGCGCCAGATGATGTCCTCCCCCACACCCAGTCGCCACCCGGGCCCAGCGCACGGGACCACAACCGCAGAGATCGCACCGCGACGGGACAAACTACTGACAGGAGCATGCCCGGCGAAGCACGCGATGCTCTTAACAGCGGTGAAAGGCAGCAATCAGCCGCCCCGAGAACTCTGACTACTCGAGCTCCGAGCTCCAATCATTAATGCTGCTCATTATAATATCAGGCATAATAGGTCAGTTGCTAACTGATGACGCTATGTGCAATACTGGCGAGCTTAGCAGACATACGCCCTCCACATCAATCTCCTCAGAGAAAGACAGGCATGTCCGTGCCTCTCACCGGGGGAAAGTACCGTGACATCGGGCAGGTTTTCCGAAAAATCCCAAGAGTGGTTGCTGCGGAATCTGCAATTGGTTAATAGAAGACTAGATAGGGAAGTGGGTTGCCCCGCCGTACCATATCGACTGTCCACCGGATCCAACAGCCGAAACCCGCTAAGCACAACCGCCACCCCTGCTTCTCGGGCAAAAAAGTGAGCTGGGACCTCCCGCAGCCGCGCGAATACGCCATTGAAGGCTGCCATCCTCAAAGGAGACCCCTTCTGAAGATTGAAGCAAAGCGGGATACACAAACACTCAGCCATCGAGCAGCCTTCAACATGCCCGACTCGAGATCATGATTACTGCCAGTAGCTTCCAACTCTCAAGAACGCAGCACCAACACACAAACTATGTGTGCTCCCCCTACCCTCTCTTTTTATGCGGCGTGGCATGAAAACCACAGACAGCTGAACGCTGCCGTGCCATCTCACCCAAAACTTGTCTGGACTACGAGCTTGTGACATAATGGAGCTTATCAGTGGACAAACAAATACTAAATAAGACTCCAAACATAGCGACTGTTGTGACACACACAAGAGTCGCTTGCTACGAAAGACGAAGGCAGTTAATTCCCAAAATGGCTTCTTGCCCCCATGCTTATTAAGCCTTCCTGGCTCTGACTCACCCCGCCTATGACGTTTTCGCCCGCCCAGTGGACTGATGTACACACATGATTCAGGGCCGGCCTGTGGTCTAAATGCTGATCAGGCTGGATGCCGCTTCACCAAATGTTCCCCGCTTGATGCACTGCTCGAGTTCCTGTTTGAAGACGGAAACTATTCTTCATTTTACGATCATTCCAGGCTGAGCCAAAACATGTGTTTGTTTTTAGAAAGAAACTGGAACTGCAGTAAATTTGTTTAGTCCGTTGATTGACAAATTAAATCAGCACGGTTTTCTCAAGAGTATTAACAGTTTCAGTTTTTCTGGTATGTGCAGAGTACATAGATGTGCCAACTTACGGGGAAAAATAAAATAAATGCATTGATAATTTCAAAGAGCACCAACGCTGCATATGGAGATACTAGTTTGTCTGTGCCAGTATTTACAGACTAATGACCATGATTAATAACTAATTATTGGTGACGGCGGGGGAGGCGGTGGATAAACCCATTTCCCTCCTTTAAGTCACACCTACCATATGAATATATAATCCTAACATAGCTGCAAAAGTGACTCGCTCTGAATAAAAAACCCTAAACGGCCCAAATGGTGGCCCACATACAGCAAACCAGACAATAGATATTAGTTTTGGGTTATTTTGATTTCCTTTTGGTCCATCACTTTGAATTAGCCAAACAAGCAAAATGTAACTTCACTGCGGAGAAAATTTGAAAAGCTGTATGTTACAAACGGCTTAAAATTAGACCAGCATGGGATAATCTCTTTATGAAGGGAAAAACTCTTAAGACTAAATAAAACAGCCCAGCCTAGCAGCGACGATGGATCTAATCGAATCAGCCAACGGATCTCAAGGATGCTAGTGGGAATTACTGGTAAGCACCATTCTGATAGCAATTTTCATTTACACATTCATGCTGAGCCAAACATTGTTTGTTTAGAACGAACTGGACTGCAGTAAATTGGAGTCATTCTTACCCAAATTATAAGCACTTTCAAAGTAGTACATAAGTTTTTGGTGTGCAGATGTAGAGGGCCCAATTACGGGGGGAAAATAAAAAAAAAATCATTATGAATTCAAAGAGACATGAAAATATGGAGTACTAGTTGTCTGTGCATTTTACAATTATGACAATGATATAACTAATTATTGGGGGGGGGCGGTGGATAACAAGTTCCTCTTTAGTCGCTACAAGACAATATGATTATAATCTACATATGCTGCTAAAAGACTGCTGGATAAAAACCATACCAAAATTGTGGCCCTACATACAGCACCAGATCCAATAGATAAATTAGTTTTGTGTTATTGTGATTTCCTTTGGTTCCATCACTTTGAATTAGCCCAAACAAGCAAAATGTAACTTCACTGCGGATTGAAAATTATGAAAGGCTGCATGTTACAAACGGCGTAAAAATTAGACCAGCTGGGATATCTCTTTATGAAGGGAAAAAACTAGTAAAGACCAAATAAAACATCACAGCCTAGCAGCACGAGGAGACCTAATCGAATTAGCCAACGGATACAAGTGATGCTATTATTGGTGTCGCATTCTTAGCAATTTTAAACAGACGTCCCTGTAAATCATCAGTTCCCAAAACAGATTATATTTTGGAGCATTGTTGTCATTTCCTTGGCAAAAAAAAAAAAAAAAAAAAAAAAAAAAAATATTATATATATATAGATATAATATATATATTATATATATATATATTATATAGAGTTTGTTAATTCAATGAACTCAGATTAACATAGCATGTGGTTGAAAACAACATGATATAGTAGAATTTCAATTTAATTTTTTTTTTTAAATAATTTATTTACATTTAAAATATATTTCCTGACTGAATTTGTATTATTAATGAATAATTTAAATTAATGTTAGTTGTTTAAAAAAAATGTTATGCCTTTTGGTTGTATTTACTAAACTGAACATGAATAAAATTTTGAAGAAAAACTATGCAGAGGATGATGGTTCTGCATTTCTTCATGATAAATCACCTCCTGCTCCACCGGTAAAAAAAACTCAATGCAAAATGTGCGTCACAATCTTTTGTTTAAGAATCTCATTGACTTTTTTTTATTCCCTCTGAAAAAGTATGAGGATGATAAATAACTGTGATTTCTTAGGACCAAAAGTTCTGTTTTTCTTGTTTATTTCTGCATGAGTGTGTGTTTTGTGAAATCAAGGGACAACGGGCCAATATTAATGATGGGGTCATAGTAGGACATTTTTTGCAGATGGGCCTTTATCTGATCTAGGTGGCGTTTGCAGAATAAATGAGAAAGGCAAGATGAAATGCCATTTCCGCTTAAGGGTGCATGTGGGCATAAAACAAGGCATTATCAAGCACTTAAACTCTAAGTGCGTTTAGTGAAGAAGAACCCACAGGCATAAAAGGGATTTACTAAACTGGTCAAGACTCCCATGTTTTATTGTCTTATTTATTACACTTCCTCCATTAAATGCTATTTGGTGCAAATTTCCTCCATCTTTGACATCCATGTACAAGCATGGACAGTCTCCAGAGCAAAAAAAAAAAAAAAAAATTGGAAAGTGTGCATGTATGTCACTGTTATTTTTTCACTGACATATTATTACAATATTTGTTAGATTTTTTAAATAGATTTCCTGCTTTCAATTTTAGTAAGTTTTAGTAATTTTTGTGTTTTTGTCATTTTTATTAGTTTTGTTAAATAATATGTCTACATAGATTTTATTTAGTTTTAGTTTATTTAGTTTTAATTATTTTAGCATATTTCTTATTCTTGATATTTTAGAATTCTTATTCTTCTTGACTTTGAAAATGAGAAATGTTGTCCAGGCAGCCAGAGGCGTGTCTACGTGGTGGCCAGGGGTGGCACCGGCCCCCCCTGAAATTTGGCTGGCCACCCCAGGTGCCCCCCCACCAGATGTCTTGCGATAGACTTGTTTTTAGTAAATTTCTAACTGCATCTGGCAGTGGCGGATCCGGGCATATGTAGCTGCCTAGGGCCGCTTTCTTCTCCTCTTTATACTTAATTTTAGGCGGTTTCTATAGCGTGATAAATGACATATCGAGAGCGCATAATGTTACGTGATCCCACGTAATGCGCGAGCACGAATCTCCACTCGCAAGTGGATTTCCTTCACTCACACAAAACTGGATGTGTGCTTTTAAATATACATTGTTCTTTTATGAATTGGCTCTGCTTTTGCTCAGAGATTATGTGTATGCTCAAACGTTCTTGCATCACTGAAGACCAGAAGCGTTTTTTTTTCTAATTCAGATGAGGAGTAGGCTTATCTCATTAAATGGAAGCAAGCTGATTATAGTCAGCCTTCACTAGTTATTTATTTTATTAATAGCCTACTTATTATAGTTAAGTGCTTAAATTATAAATATGCATTTATTCAATTGTTTTATTAAGTGCATTTGTATTTTTGTTGTTTTTTGTATATAGTTTTGCAATAAAAGCGTATTAACAGGTTCCAGAAATAATCATTGAGGATGCCTTTAAAATTAGCGAGTGTGCTCTACCCAACAAACATGAGACGTCTATACGACGTGCAGATCAAGTCTAAATTGCGTCGGTCGGTCTGGACCATATCTGGACGTCTACTCGATGTGCAAATCCGGTACATATCTGGACGCCAAACTACGACGTCCCTTGGACGTCGATATGAGGTTCAAAATTTGACCGTCGGGCTAAGGATTTTCTTGGACGTCTCTGCAATGTGAAGAACAGGTTCAGGAAATCGACATATAACTTTTTTTTATATATATACATATAAACACAACAAAGCAATCCTTTGATTTCTGATTTAAATATAACATGTACCCTATACTCTTCTGAAACATTTAGGTGTTAAAAATGATGTAATATATAAATGTTTAAAAACATTAAACATTTATATATATAATTACATAATGTGACCATATAAAATCTTACATGGATTTTATTTATGGGTATGTTTTGTGGTATTTTTCACTGGAGCATTGACAGAAACAGCAGTTTACATCTGTATTAGATCTATAAATTAAATATAGTTTAATTAAAGTTATAAGTCTTAATGCCCATTTTCACATATTTTCTCCCCCGTCTATTGCTTTGGTCATCATTGTGTCAATCACTGCTACTTCGAGAGTGAATCCCACATAAATATGCAGATGTCATTCCCGAAACTTTGCAACATGTGTGTGGCTGAAAAACAAAGTTCTACATTTTAAATGGATCATAGACTAGAAAGCTTGCAAAGAGTGTTCATTACCACTAAAAAAGCTGTCACTCTTTGTTTAGTGAGTGTATACACAATGTATTTTATCATACATCGTGCCGCAAACCATAACCCCCCCAATATAATATTACAATTATAATGCAAATATTAGTGCACACATGATTTAGTGCACCATTATCATCACCATCCTTTCTTCTGTGCATGGGTGCAGTGAAGACCACCAAGTGCACTGACGGGAGGTTGTGCATTTAAGAGGATGCATATGTAGTACTAAATATTCATAGACTTTTCATCTTAATGTCCATGTAAACTGCATTAAAAAAAACGGCGAGTTTCAGATTGCAGTGTAACCTGAAATAACTATTCCAGGAGCGTCAACCTCGAGATTCATTTTTCACCACCTTTAACATTGCTTGCCCCTCTTTCCAGCATTCTTAGCCATTGGTTATATTCATGCAGCCTAGAGCCCTTGGGAAGGAGCTCAACACAAAGATATATCATTTTCCTCTTATGGCTGCTAACAGGGCAGAAACTCAAATCTCCAGCAGGTCTGTTTTATAAAAATGGAGTTGAGCTTTCAGGATGTTTACATCTTTGAATCCTGGTCCTGCCTATAAAGATGCACAGTTGGGATGGGACTGGGCAAAACAAGAGGATGTAATGTCTGAAACTATTTCAGAAAGGTCAGCATTTTGGAACTTAGTGTAGCTGTTGAGTTCAGGAAGCAACTTCCTTTTTCAAAATACTTACAATATTATCAATTTTGTCTAAGTAAATAAATCAGCTTCATATAGCCAAAAAAAAAAGTATATAAATGTAGCCTATATGTCATATGTATGTGAAAAAAAAATAGATAAATAGAGTGTGTGTGTGTATATATATAGATAGATAGATAGATAGATAGATAGATAGATAGATAGATAGATAGATAGATAGATAGATAGATAGATAGATAGATAGATAGATATACAGGGTGCGATTTGTGAAAAAAACCTGGGGGGGGGGAGCTTTTGAAAATTTTTATGAAATGTTTTTAATACAATGGAAACTGTATTTAGTGTGATCTCAGTTTAATAAAAACATTGTAGGCCTACGTTAGGCCTATTAATTGTAATGATTTAATGTCTACGGTTATTAAAACAACTAATTATATAGAGAAAGCGAGCAAAGAACACAACAGAGCTTTTTGAAACTCTGAATATCAGTTAAACAATTGCGTTTCAAAGCACTCCAATCGGATCACATATCACGAATCATTTGATTCAGATCGGGACTTCAAAGAGTGTATCGCAAATCATTTGATCAGATCGGGATTTCAAAACGTGTATCGCGAATCATTTGATTCAGATCGGGACGTCAGAGGGGATTTGCGGGATGTTTTAATGTGTGTGTGTGTGTGTGTGTGTGTGTGTGTGTGTGTGTGTGTCAGGATAAAGGAAAGAAGCATGTGTTTCCTTTTACATACCTTTTCCTCTTACATACCTTCAGCTCACAGGGTGTTGGTCAAGTAACTATTTTATTGGGTGCTAGCCAACGTGAACAAAATTGATTTCTGCTTTATTGCTTTAGCTCTTCTTCGTATCCAATTCCGTATCCACCTTAATGACACCTCGCCAGTTTCCTCTGAAACACTATCTCTAATTATTCCCAGAAGAGAGGGAAATTATACAAACATACTTCAGATAGGGGGGGAAAAAGAAAGGAAAAAGAATAGCACTGTTTACCAACCCTTACGAAAAAGAAGTTTATTCAAGTGTGCTATTAGTATACTTATTTTAAACTAAAAATAGGAAAGTATACTTTTAGTTTACTTTTTATGTACTTCTCAGAAATGGGCTTTATGTACTTCTAAGATATATACTTATAATGACAATTAAGTATACTTGACTTATACTTACAAAAAGTCAAAATATACCTGAACTTTACTTAAGTATACTTAATAAAATAAACTTGAAGTATACTACTTTTTGGTAAGGGAAGAGCTACATCAGCACAAGGTGTGATGTGCTATTTTATGGGCGATGGGGAGTAGGAAACAAAGAAAGACTTTAATCACATCGTAAATTCTGGATTTATTAGCTCAGACCAACACACACACTCAAAAAAAAAAAAAGAAAACTGTCTGAGAAATTAACCCAAGGTACAGGTTATTGCCGCAGCAGCAAGGGAAGAAAACCAAAAGAATCAACATGAATCCAAGATGTCACTAAGGGTGTGTTTCTGGTGAAAACGAAATGTGAAATAACAGATGAAGCTTCTTATAATATTGAAAGCGATGAAATCTTATTGTAAAATTACTTGATGAAATAACACAGGAAGCTGAGAATCTTTAAGGATGCATTAGTTTAATCAATACTGTAATTACGTTAGACTCATATATCTTTCAACCACCATTCAATAGATGACGTCTATGGCTTATCAACACACTTAGAGTGTATGCAAGTTCAACTCAATGAGATAGAGACTGTCTTTTTTTTTATAAATACAGTTGCCCCCAAAATATTTGGCCACATATCACACTTAAAAATGTATGAATGTCATTACATTAGATACAGTATAACAAACCGTAGGCAATTACTTTTCAAAGTTGTAAGTATTCTTTCTAATTTATATATACAGTAATAAAATGTAATACTTTTAAATACAATTTATTTATTTTTTTTATTAAAGTTCATATTAAATAATAGCAATATGAAAAATATAGTATAAAAATGCAATGACAGTTGTATTTATGTCTTAAAGGGACAGATAATAAACAAAACATGCTATATAAAAACCATGATATTACCAGTTCATTCCCCTAACAACAGAATGCCACATATACTTTGACACCACAATAAATGCATTGCCTATTTTGAGGGAGCAATAATACAGTCTGTATTTTTTTTTCTTCCCCTAGCTCTGGTTGTTGTTATTAATTTTATGTTTATAAGACAAAAAAAAATATATAAAAATACTGCATCTACTATTGTGCTAAATCTGGGACAAAATACCATCTGTTTCTGTTGCCAATTTGAGGATGGCTGTCAGGTGCTGTGATATAGATGCAATGAGAACTGTGTTACGTGTGATGCCCGTCTTTTCACCCAGCATGTGTAAATCACTGCAAGGGCATGGCATAGCTGAGCTAGCCATCCGCAGAGAGATAAACCACTGGGGAACAAGCTTCAGGCTGGCAAATGGGAGAAACGGGGGTCAGAAAAAGTCTATGGATGTTCAGGCTTGCTGAGTAGTGCAAATTGCAGCTTGTAAAACGGCCAGCTCAGTGGAGGGGGAGGTGTACCTCAAAAAAGCTCCCTGTTGAGAATACCTTGGAGAACATATTAGTACGAAGCGGGTGCAGAACAAGGTGGAAAAATAGCTCACTAAATAGCAGTCCCACAAGTGGCAGCGGAATGCAGTATTTGATTGTAGGTGGGATTTGGTGACTTGTTCATTTGTGGAGACCCCCTGTTGACTCAATTGCTTGTCTATTACAGAAGCCCAATGACAGTGGCAGGAAAGAAGGTAGTTGCTCTTCGACAGCTTGGGTAAGCAAGCCACTGCTGCTTTTAATAGATTACACATTACCCCTAAAGAGAAGAAAAATAAGCTGAAATGAAAAATAAAAAAAATATTTCATTTAGAGCGTGGCCTTTGTGATGGCAGCTGGAGATATGAGACGAAGAATAGATGGTTATGATAGCACAGCACAAATGACAGCACAGCTGGGCTTTCATCAAGGCACATTTGATGAGTGCTTATCCATCCACAAACCTTAAAATATCACGGTGAGACAGCAAGGCTGGCGCTGAAGACCACCGCGCACCACTGAGCTGAGCAAAAGCCCCAGCTGGCCCGAAGACCGCCACGTTATGGCTCACAATAGACATGGATGGGTGACAGGTGTCTACACTGGTGGCTCACTCTCTTTGGGACTGGCATCATTGCCAAGCACTCAAGAAAGTGACATGATTTTAGGGGGTACTAGGTTTAGGAGCTTGCCCTCCGGCCGAGACGAGTCAGAGCCAGAAGGGGATGCAGCGTAGGTACCATCTGTCGCAGAGGCTGCCCGTCGCACCATCAATGAAAAACTCCCACTCTTCTCCCACCTTGCAATAACACAGTCTGAGCTCTGAAGGCTAAGAACAATAAAATGGCAAAATCAAATGGATGCAAAATGTTTTGGGAAAGAAATTTAATTCTGAAGAAGGCTTTTTTTTTTCTTTGCAAATTTAAACACCTTCAATTTGGTTTGTTTTCAAGACTCAAGGTCATCTGATAATTTCACATTCTGCGAGCATCACGCCATGTACAGCAATGCAGCTATGACCTGTTTTGCTCAGATTTTAAAATAGAAATAATCAATCACTTTTCTGCCTTTGAACAATGCCCTGAGAAAATACAGTATCAGAGGGCAATAGAAGCAAATGGTTGAATTTTTTAAATAACAAGGCAAAGATCTCTATCTGCAAATGTTCCAGTTCAAAAATTAATTTGGTCTAACAACAACCTTTATTAGCTTCTACATCATTTCACCCTATACAACCTTAATGTCAGTGGTGTCTCAATCGTGCAGTGATCGCACAATAAATCTTGTTGGTACATCTGTACTCTGAATAATTAAGTAATTAATGACCGGTACCCAATCTTTCATCTGTTTACAGTTCATGGACATCAAAATACAATACATTTGTGTTTAAATATGGTGCTGTCCTTCATGATACGAGCATAATGCCCTGAGAAGAGAAAATTGTTTGGATCCCGTTGCCTTCCTCAATTAGGTTGAATCATCTACTGACTTCCTGCGTCTTGCCCTTAGAATACTAATAACTATCTTTGTGGGGATATCAACGTCAAAGTCTGTGTTTGAGATGGGCGGCATGCAATATTCTTCAGCTTTTGAGGGATCAAGCAGAGTTCGCTCAATAGAGGAGGTTTCCCGGAACTCGGAGGAATCATATTCCGACAGGGATCTTTCAGTAATCAGTGGCTTTGCACAGAGAATCAACTAACCATCCAAAACAACTACCTTACTGCTCTAATGTGCAATTACAGGATTTGAAATTCAAGCAGCAAAGGAAATCCAGCAAAGCCTGGAGCCACCATATGTTCCTTTTACTTTATATAGAAATAATGAGCCATTTGTGCATTTCCTATTAAAATATTTGCATACCAAACACTTCACTTGAATACTGACTTGAACAGCCTATTCATCCAACCTGTGTTCAGAACTCTCCATTCATCTGAGATACACAGCTAGTCACCGCTAACCCTGCCCCCATACAAACCCTACTGCTGTTCAGCATTACAATTTACAAATATGGATTTTCCACTAATTATACTGAGTGTGTTTAAAAGCTTTTAAAATTCTTATGCCCTGAAGAGGCTTCGCTCCAATTGTTCTGAGGGTAACTACTTCTGGGGATGACAGGAGTACAACGATCTGAGAGAGGAGAACCATGAAGCCAGGAGGTGTAACCACTAATTGACTGAATCCGAACAAACGCTATCGTCCTTTCTATCTCACATGTAACTCAAACTTTTCTTATCTACATAATGTTTTCTTCCCTGGCTCAGTCCACACTAAATCTGCACCTACAGAACTACAGATGTTTTTTGTTTTTTTTATTAAGTCAAATTAAAACTATGGAAGCTTGTTTCTGCCACTGGATAAAAAATCAAAACAGTAATTGCAACTTCTTATCTCACAATTCTGACTTTTTTTCTCGCAATTGTGAATTTGCATCCCACAGTTCTGACTTTTTTAATTGCATGATGTAAACTAGGAATTGTGACTTATAGGGCTGACAAAAAAAAAAAATAGAATTTCAAATATTCATCGAAATTTTAAATAAAAATCCACATTCGAATGCATAAACGTTGCATTCAAATTTTTGGTGTGTGTTAAGGAGGCACTTATCAGTGGCACACGAGATGCAATGATGATGCAAGTGTCATTGCATTTTAATGTTATTGTTAGCCTATCCAGTTGAAGCCACTAGATGCAGTGCCGCTGCGTTTTTGATTACAAATATTGTGGGAAAAGAGAACATCAATGCGGAGAAGATCTTGCTTACGTCCAAACTGAAACCAAGCCGTTCACACAGAACGCATATTTCGCGCATTTTCTAGAGGGACATCATATCACCATTGCATTCGCGTCTTGCAAAAGAGAGCCATATGTTTAGAAAGCCATGTAAAGTTAATGCAAGTTCAACTTAAAAAAAAAATTAAATCTCACGATTTAATAAAGTGTTTTTTCCCCTGCACTGCAACTCCTTTTTTTTAAATGAAAAATGTACTCTGTGTGATTGGCTTTTGGCCCTTTGTATTAAACTATGAATACCTACATGATGGTGTTTTATTTATAGTTGTTTAAGCAACTTAATTTCATATAATTGATTTATAAACATTATTTTAAACATTGTGCACTTTTTTTTTCACGGATAGTCATCTTATTTCATGCTCGATGCGCCCTCTTGTGGCCTCTGGAGGAAAGCCAAAAGCTTTTCTTTACCGTAACTGAAATTATGCATTTTAAATTTGAATATAATTCGAATTTTGATAATATTTAAGCACAAAATTAGAATTTAGGTTTTTAGAAATTTTGACAGCCCTAGTGACTTACAATGTCAGAATTGCGTGATATGAACTCGCAAATGTGTTACAATCAGAATTGCGAGAAAAAAACTTTTAGAGAAAAGTTTTTGAGAAAGACAGGCAGAATTCTGAGTTTATATCTCACAATTCTGAAAAAAAAAAAAAAATATGTAAGATATTAACTCAAAACTCCAAGAAAAAAAGTTAATTTTGAGATAAAAAGTCAAAATTATCTTTTTAATTTTTTTTATTCTGTGGCAGAAACGGGCTTCAGTTTAAGACAGATTTAGAAACTTTTTGTTTTCCTCATTTGCTAACAAATTATTTTTAAATATAGACTTTATTATTTTACTCTTGTCCAAGATCCAGAATTTCAATGTTACAATTTTGAAAATCATCATTTAACTACTATGACAATATTAAAATATGATTAATTATATATTTATTGTGTGAAAATGATTTATGCACATTTTTACACAAACTACTGTTCCCGAATTCAATCATTTCCATCACAAATCACAATTCGCATTTAGTGCATAGTGGATTAAAACCAAAACTTAGTGTACTCGGTTACCATGGAGACAACAGTGTCAGGGAAGTGAATTCATGTGATGAATTATGAGAGATCTGATGTGTGAAAAAAAAGAAAAATCTTGTACAGACTGCTTAAATTGTGTGTCTCCAGTCAATCTGTTATTTTCTCAAATTATGCATAAGTGTGAAATTATTATTTAATTGTCAGTATTTAGGATACACAAAATACTAACTATGAAATTAGCCTTACAAAGACAATGGAGTCTGACATATTAATCCAAAATATTTAAAATGTCATTTTCATCACAAAACAAAAGTGAGAGTTTGACCTTTTCCCCCCGCAATTCACAGGGCCAAAAGTGTCCATTTGAAGCAACACCCTTACCCATATCTGGATTTTAAAAGTTTCTGCAATGAATTTTGTTCAAATATAAGGTAGCATTTAATTTTCCTTATTTGACATTTAAAATAAATCAGAATAATTAGTGCAGAAAACATCAAATATTTAGACTAAGTGTGGGTTGCATACCATGACAGAGATGTGCAGGATACGAAGCTCCTCCTCGGCAGAGTCACTAGCGGGGTAAGCGGTGGCCGCCGGGCCAGGCAGGTTCTGACTGCCATCCTGATGGTGGATGTGGAAGAGCAAAGTACCATTTTCCAACCACTGCTGCCTCCAGCGCACCAGTGGGATGTCTTCAGAGTTCCCAGAGATCTCTGCAAATATAAACAAAAGAAAATCAGATTCAGTGAACATTCTGTGTTGCACAGTGGCACAAAAATGGGGTATGCAGTATATGCAGTTCATATGGGCACCATTTTGCCAAAATCTTTCTGTGGAAATCATCTTTAATAAAATGTTATAAATAATCAAAATAAAAAAATAAAAAAAGTCACGTTTCTGAGGAGTCAACTGAGAAGATTCTTAACAAGGATGCACTCCTTTTTTCACTCCTGATGAGTTTGTATCCTTCTATGTACAAGCTAGTTTTGGGGCTTTTAGTCACTGACTTACAGCGGTTGCACCCCTGGTGTTGCATTGAGAAGTGTGTGATGGTTTGCAGGATAAATCAGAAATGCTCATGCCATGCAAATACAGTATATGCAGTATACTGTGACCATACATTATTCATACTGTATCACTCCAGACATTTTAGGAAAAGCAAAGCAAAGCAATTCAGCATTCAAGCTTCACTTTAGAAATAAACATAAAACAGCCTCAAGTCCGGTTAATGGATGCAGAGACAGATGACTTCAGCTTGTCAGAACAAATACACATTAATAGGAATAGTGCTACTGGATGTCACATTAACCAGTGATTTAGGCGGATAAATGATATATAGGCTTTCCTTTCAATCACAGCTTAAAGCAAACTAAACATACGCTCTTGACACTGAATATAGTCTGTTTATAAGTAAGGACAGAGGATTTGGATAAGCCTTGAAAATAAGTAACATGTCATTTTATGATAGTTTATTGAACTATAAGGGTGGGGTCATACACTGGATATGTGTTTAGAATTTTTAATGACTGCTGTAGAATTCTCTTTTTGTTTGTCTGATTTTTTGTTTTGTGTGTTCTTAAGCACTGATGTGTTGCTGAAACAAATGAAAAACAAAGCTTTTGACCTGTGCTGGCTCTTATACATTAGTAATATTTTACACAAAGGGGAGGCAGACATCCCCTTTCAAAATAGTGCTTGCAGACTGCAAATCGAGGAGAACCCCTGACCCACTTTATGAATGTTATAAGCACAGGCACAAGCCAGAGTGACTCTGCACTTCATCAGTAGACGTCATACACAGTCTCAAGGGTCCGGTGTGGTAAGGCACCTTTATTAATGAAACAACACGCATGATACAACAAACAAAAGAATGCTACAGAAATAAATTACTGCTGTTTGCTGGTTTTTTTAACCATGAGCAATTTTACCCCTGTGGACTTTTAGAAAATAAACTCTCTTAAAACACATTTACAAGTTCTTACTACTTTATTTCTCTACCAAAAGTTTTTTTTTTTTTTTTTTTTTTTTTTTGTGGAAGTCATGAACACTTCCAGAACAATATCATGTAATTTCCACAACTATGTATTTAGTTTAATAGCATTCTGTGATGGACGCAATTCCTTTGTTTTGTTAGGTCTGATTTCATATAAGTATATAAATATATAAGTATATAAAATAAATACAATTATATTATATGTTCACAATTTTTATATATTTTACCCTATTACTTTATCAAAGATTTAAAGCATGAATTGCACATACTGTAACTCAAATTTGTTTTGATAAGTTTGATAAGTAGCAAAAAATAATTAATACAGGTTTCCAAGTTCCAAAAGTCTTCCAAAACAACCTTCATATGACAAAAAAAGAAAAAGCTGCAATCTTTAAAAAAAAAAAAAAAAAAACATAAAATTGTCCTCATTCCTACATTCAGCAGGATGCGCTTTTGATTTGAAATCACTTTATTACTTTTATTTTGTATTTTTTTTTGCTGAAAATCATTCTTTCATTAAAATGTGCATAAATAATACAAAATCAAGAACCCAATAGATAAGATGAGAGATTAAATAAGATAAAAATAACTTTAATTAGCTGTTAATCTGATTTAGAATTTAACTATGATCCCGACAGGTCACACATTCCATAAAATAACCTGAAGACTTTCATTTCACACCCTGAATTCTTTCTATTATCAAACAGCTTTAGTTTCATGATGATGCTGTCAGTTCAATCAATTCAACCTATTCAGTGTCATAACAAATTTGTAAAACCAACCAACCACAGAAATGTCAGAGAAATGTGGAGAAAACCACAGTAATGTCAGTGCATCACATTTACTTTGAGCTCTTCTTTAAGAAGAAAACATGCACATGTGAGGGTCACTGCTCCTGGACACAAGTTAAAAACTGCCCCACAGGCCACAAAAACACATTCACAAATCCTGTCAAGTTGGGGGTCAAAATGCCTGTTTTGTTTTTTGTTTTGTTTGTTTTTTTAGCTTTCATTTTACGCAAAAGTGTAGCATTGACATTCAGCTAAACATCTCTTTTTTTGTTCAACAAAAAAAAAAAAAAAAAAGAATGACGGGGCTTTTAAATGATGGAAGACTTTCCATTTTGGGCTAAATTATCTTTTTAATATAGGAATAATGATTTCCAATTACCCATCCATCCTGTGCTGCCCTCTTTTCTCTTACTGTAGTTTGTTCTGCTTAGTTTTGTTTTGTTTTGTTTTGTATGTCCTTTAGTAATGCCACCCATGGATTAATTTATTTTTTGTCATGCAGTCCAAAACGAGCTGTGGATAAGGTGTAAAATTCGGTGTAAAAATAAGAATGACTCATTCCAACTGTTATAGGGAGCCAGACTTTGTTTTGAAACTGTCAGAAAATCTGAAGGCTGAATGTTGATTGTGCCGAATTCTCTTTTAAATGCATATCGGGCAATAGTTACCTCGAAAAGCACAAACCAAAGGGACAGATAGAAAGAGAGAGAGAGAGAACAAGAAAGAGAGGGCTGGGGTAAAAAGCTAGTACTATTCATCTCACATCCTGATGCAGTGTTAGAACCTGCCCTCCCCTCTCTTTCACTGTGTCTGTGCTTACAGGGAGCCACAGACTCAAATATACAATCTGGCCTTTGGCTAAATACAGCCATTTACAAAGGCTGCCTCTGAGGAAGAACCTTTCTAGAACTGGCCAGGGTGTTTGGCATCATATAAATGTTCATAATGCAGACAGAACAAAGGCTAACATCTCAAAAAGCAGAGAGTGGCGACCTGCCATTATGTGGGATTCACAGTTTGATTTAAGAATGATTATCTCTGAACAATTTTTAAATAAACTTTTTGTTTTGCTATTAAATAGATGCATACAGGCAGGAGGACTAGGACTGCAATCAGCTTTTGTTCTCTATAGGTTGAGGCATTAGTCTTATGGCCATGTACTGTATGCTAGTAAGCAATTATTATAAGCAATTATTGTCACTGTATCATTCAGTTTGGACTTTGTTTTCCTTTTGCACCATTTCCATTCATTGAGTTATCCTTCTGTTCAGGTGTGTGTCATTTAGTCTAGTCTGCTTGTATATTTAAGTTGCTTTCTTTTTGTTCATTGTTGTCGGGTCTCATGGATGTTATGTGTGTTGCAAGCCTTCTCTCTGTTTGGATTTGCCTTCTGAGGATTTATTAAAGACTGCCTATTATCATTGTGTTCGTGTGAGTTCATCAACACAGTAGTGTGACAATTATGTTCTAATTGCCATTGTCTGACACTAGGCATGTTCAGCTTGTGAAATAAATTAAAAAATGGCATCTAATATGGTGCAATTATCTCAACTCTATTTTTGAGCTTATTTTTAATTCTTTAGTTCTGGAAATGTGAAAGTTTGCATAAACTATTTTAGAAATGAATATAAAAAATACATAAAATAAACAAATAATACAAATTACAATTTAAAAAATGTAAAAATAACACAAAGCAATACAAATAAGATTAATAATAAATTAAAAATAAAATTATCTTTTTTTTTTTTTTTTGTAAAATATGTGATCACATCTATTTTGTGTAATATAGTGAATTATCCAAAACTTCAACATTGTAATTCATGTTAGATTCACAGATGACTTCTGCGGTTATCACAGCATTAGAGAAACAAGAATCATGAGGGATGAAAATGACAACTCAACTTGTGAGACGTTTTGTTCACGGCAGATCAAAGTTTACATTCACCGGCCTGTTTCAAGGTATGTTTCCTCTGATGGTGCCAATTCCCCCCCTGAATAAGAATTCAGGGCTAAGCAATCTGTCAAAGTCAGTTTTATTTTGTAAGCCTATCCAACACCCTGAACATTAAGTGCAATGGCTAGTAAATGGTAATTTGTTTCTGTTTTTGAAAATAGATTCAAAGCCATGTTTAATATTTCATGTTGGATAATTAGCCTTAGGACTGAGCCCTTCGTACAGAAAATGTGTGCCTTCAAGGTCTTGTGTGTATGTATGTATGTGTGTGTATATAAAGGCCTCTACATTATAAATACATGTGCCTTCTGCGGTTGAAACCTTTACTGTAAAAATAACTTTTAAATTGTTAGTCATATTTTAAGATTTTAAGCAACTTAGGTTCACTTATTTATCCATGAATCATTTTTTTTTTTATTTTGCAAAATATGTTAAAATGTGATTATCAAATATGATACATGAAGCTTTTGAGGAATGATTATTTGTACATACCTCAATCATAATTGTACTGGGTTCCATTATATTTTGTGGCCCCACAATAAATCCCAGAGCTCTGATCATAAAACAGCATCAGGTCAGATACAACTGACATAATAATCATATGCTATACACCTCAAGGTAGATTGAAGCACAACTTTAAAGTGACCTGATTTGATATTGTAGCAGACCAAATACAATAAAACAAGCCTCAATGAATCAATCTTCACAGAATGAACTATTTTTGGTCCAAATAAATCTGGTTTATGTGAAAAAAAGGTGGGTTATAGTTTCAATCAGGGGTTACTCTAGGGGGTTTACACCAGATTAATTGTACAACAGCTTGGTCTGAAGCTTGCAGACCAGACAAGTATTATTATTTTAAATAAACCATCCATAAGATATCACATAAATCAGTTTGTTTGTTTTTACCCAGGTGTACACTTTGCAATTTTCTCTATCCTTTATGATTGTTTTTTTTTTTTTAAGATTGAATGATATGATTCCTTTGACAACAGTAAAATGTGCAGTATATTATATGCAATATATCATAAGTCAATGCTGACAGCGTTGACTTGTCCGTTTTACATCATTAATCATGTCACATTCCGATGTCCTCATTTGCACAAAAAATTGAAATGGTCTCACTCAAACCAAGCAAGCAATGTTTTACATTTATGTACTTTGACTGGAAAAGTGAATATATATACAAACACACACACACACACACACACACATATATGATTGTCTTTTACACACACAAGCACATTGCTATAAACAGAGACATATCATAATTTTCTCTGTCTTGTACTGTATTATTTCCAGTAGAAACATTCAAACCTTCCTTAAACAAGATCAATTCACCTGAGAAGTCAATTGGATAAGATATTAAGACTCATAAGGTTCATACACTCTATAAATAAGCACCACCAACTCGCCAATGTCACCTGCTATTTTTTGAGCCACTTGGAGTGCTAAATAATGCACACTGCAGGGATCAAAACACATACACACTTGAGAATCTGCTGAGCATAGAATCCTTCACTTTGAATGTTGGCACTAAACCTTGAACCTGTTAATGTATTACAGTTAACATGGGAAAAGAGTGGCAAATGACTAGATATAAAACCATGCACAATATACTGTGGTTAGGTCATATGCCGTGGCTTCACTTAAATGTGACAATTAATTTTATCTAAGAATCTCTATAGCATAAACCATCAACTTTATCCAACTTTCACCTCTCTTAAATCGGGTTGCATTGTCCTAATCTATCTATCTATCTATCTATCTATCTATCTATCTATCTATCTATCTATCTATCTATATATATATATATATATATATATATATATATATATATATATAATACTTTGCACCATTTTCAATCACACCGTAATTTTGTCAAATTATGCAAGAAATATGAAAATATTACTTATTAATTGTGTGTATTTAGAAAGCATAAAATGGTAAAAGGTAGCTGTGGAACTAGTCATAGCAAGACAAACCAGGCAATTTAATAATAATAAAAAAAAAAATAATGCCATCATTTCCATTAAAAAAACAAAAACAAAAGACAGTTTCTAACATTGTTAGCAGACAATACTCTCTTAAAACACTTTTCAGACAATAAACTCTCTTAAAACACTTTTCAACATTTTCAGGGTCAAAAGTAGCTAACACACAAATGCCTTGGACATTTATAACAAAACCTACATGCACACCTACTTAAAAAAAAAAAAAAAACACAAGTCAAACAGGAAAGAGTCAAAAGGCCAAAGTGAAGCTCTGCATTTTCAGCAAATATGCACTAATTTGTCACATGAAAGAGAAAAACTGTTATATATTTTAAATTGCGGGTAATATGACAATTGCAGTTCAGTGAGGCTCATCAACTAGGCACAACCCTGCTATTGCACTACAGCACAGAGCTCTGTTACCGAGTCTTATCACAAATATTCAGGGGGAGCCACAATAGACCTATCAATAGGCTCAGCCTCAGTGGGTTGCCGGTGGAGCGTCTGCATATTCAGGCAAGTGCGTGTAGGTTCTTTCTATTGATCACCTACACCAAGAGGCTAATCTGGGGACACCGCTTTAAACTCTGAGCTCTGCCGAAGAAGCAGAGTTTTTCAGCATGATATTTATATATATATAACCACCTGCATGACAAAGAGGCCTCTGCCTCCCCCAAACCAGCAGGAGGCAAACAAAGCAAGTCCCTCAGCAATCACTCTCCATTTGTGACACAGCGGGAGGGTTTCAAAAGACATTTTCAGGGCAGTCAGGCTGAAGCGTGGACCTGCCAGTGTCAATCACAGACACTTAACTGGAAATCATATGCATTAATGCTATCAATAACACTATGTTCAAATTAGTGGCTAATAGCATACATGTCCAGTTTTTAAGCATGCATGCTCATTTGCATTTCTTAGGTTTTACTCAGTCATGCCTACCCGAGTTCCTAAGACTCGCTAAGAGTTTTGATATACACACACACACACACACATATAAAAAAAAAACTATATATTCAATATAAATCAGTATATTTAATAATATAGTATTTTACAACAAATACATTTTATAAATTAATAACATTTAAAACGTATTTGATAGCTTTCCCCAGTCAGACATTTACAACCATCATCTCTTTGATTCCAACATATGTAATCCCTGGAATAGAAACCACACGGAATTAAATTTTTGATGCCTGACACATAGCCCTTGCCCCGGTGTCCCCTGCACGACACATTTTATCTAAGTCTTAAGCTGCATGCACCCAGAGCTCCTTCACTGGCAGACGGCTCCCTTTAAGCTACACCTATGGCCAGTATGATGTTAAAGCAGTTGCTGATGTGGTAGAAGACAAGAACAGATTGTTCTAAAAAAGAATGCTCTTTAAAAAGGGGGGGGGGGTCTTTGCATGAGTCTATTTATAGTGTTGGACCTGGCCAACAGAGCTTAGGGGACTGGCGGGTTGAAAGAAGCAAGGACCTGCTAATGGAAGCGCTAAGATTAAAACACAGATGAGAACATGTGTCTCTTTGCCATTCAACCTCTCATCATGCTACAGATAGAGAAATCAACGTGGTGTGACCGTAATTTTGCACACATTGTAATACAACTTGTTTTAAGGTTCATTTGAAGCAAACAATAAGCTGTAGAAGAAAAAAGGCTCCATGATGCTCCTCTGTGGGTAACAGAGCAGTGTTTTAAAAATACAGACACAGCTTGAAATGCTTTACTTCTCTACTAAGGCTATCACAGACACCTTCAGCTAATGGCTATGAATAAATTGTATGATTATTGCATAGCATATCCTCTAAAACAAAATCATGCGTTTCGCTTCTGCAATTTGTGTGGTGTGACAGCAATACCACAGGCCCCTGCTCAAAGTCAGTGATCCAAAGAAGGAAACTTCATAAAAGAAGATGACTGGTGCTCTCTTTTTTAAGACATTCTTGGCTTAAGGAGAAAATTGGAGGTAATTTTCCTAAATTGATCCAGCAGAAGAAACAGGTAAATCATTGCATGCTCATTTGGCAGACACTTATAGAAATTCACTAGGAAAAAAAGAACAACATGTTTTGTTCTTTTATCATCTCTGTAGGTTTTTGATCACTTTAGCATCAAATGAAAAACACCAGGAAAAAGCAGAAGGTGGAGAAACATCCTCAAACTAATACAGACAATTTGTGAGCAGGAGTTATCTTAGAGTGCTCAACATACTGTAAGTAACACGTTTCAGAGGACGCTGGCATCTGACAGTAGCTTATAGCCTGAGACTTTCTGATCTTTAGTTCAAAAGAGTTTCTTTAGTAGATCTTTAGTTTCAAAAGGTTTCTTTGCAAATCCAAAAATACTCCACGTTATGCCTTGAAATTAGCAGATAATTGCAAATGAACGAGCAATTGACATGACATGCCAGTCTGAGGAGCACTGCAAGCCTTGTTACTTTGAAATATTGATATTAGTTCTGATTATCCCTTCATTTCCTTCCCATCCTCTTATTCCAATCTTTCTTGAATTTTTTAAGTTTTTGTTGTTCTTGTTCCGAACTATATATCATTGCCTTTTTCTTTAGCTCTGTGATGTGTCTAATTATGAATATTCAAAATCACCAGTTCTTACAAATGAGCATGAATTTGTTTCAGTCTTTTTTTTTCAGCTTACTAAAAAGTACTCAAAGAGCAAATGTAACTCCCAAATTGACACAAACACACAAATTGTGTGTGTTTGTCACATGATGCTTCAGAAATCATTTCAATCAAAGTTGAAAATATAGTGTTAATATTTATGTGATTATACATTTGTTTGAGGTTATTTTATGAATAATAATTATATAATGACTATATATATATATATATATATATATATATATATATATATATATATATATATATATATATATATATATATATATATATATATATATATATATATACACTCACCTAAAGGATTATTAGGAACACCTGTTCAATTTCTCATTAATGCAATTATATAATCAACCAATCAAATGGCAGTTGCTTCAATGCATTTAGGGGTGTGGTCCTGGTCAAGACAATCTCCTGAACTCCAAACTGAATGTCAGAATGGGAAATAAAGGTGATTTAAGCAATTTTGAGCGTGGCATGGTTGTTGGTGCCAGACTGGCTGGTCTGAGTATTTCACAATCTGCTCAGTTACTGGGATTTTCACGCACAACCATTTCTAGGGTTTACAAAGAATGGTGTGAGAAGGGAAAAACATCCAGTATGCGGCAGTCCTGTGGGCGAAAATGCCTTGTTGATGCTAGACGGCAGAGGAGAATGTGCCGACTGATTCAAGTTGATAGAAGAGCAACTTTGACTGAAATAACCACTCGTTACAACCGAGGTATGCAGCAAAGCATTTGTGAAGCCACAACACGCACAACCTTGAGGCGGATGGGCTACAACAGCAGAAGACCCTACCGGGTACTACACATCTCTACTACAAAAAGGAAAAGAGGCTACAATTTGCACGAGCTCACCAAAATTGGACAGTTGAAAGACTGGAAAAATGTTGCCTGGTCTGATGAGTCTCGATTTCTGTTGAGACATTCAGATGGTAGAGTCAGAATTTGGCGTAAACAGAATGAGAAACATGGATCCATCATGCCTAGTTACCACTGTGCAGGCTGGTGGTGGTGGTGTAATGGTGTGGTGGATGTTTTCTTGGCACACTTTAGGCCCCTTAGTGCCAATTGGGCATGGTTTAAATGCCACGGCCTACCTGAGCATTGTTTCTGACCATGTCCATCCCTTTATGACCACCATGTACCCATCCTCTGATGGCTACTTTCAGCAGGATAATGCACCATGTCACAAAGCTCGAATCATTTCAAACTGGTTTCTTGAACATGACAATGAGTTCACTGTACTAAAATGGCTCCCACAGTCACCAGATCTCAACCAAATAGAGCATCTTTGGGATGTGGTGGAACGGGAGCTTCGTGCCCTGGATGTGCATCCCACAAATCTCCATCAACTGCAAGATGCTATCCTATCAATATGGGCCAACATTTCTAAAGAATGCTTTCAGCACCTTGTTGAATCAATGCCATGTAGAATTAAGGCAGTTCTGAAGGCTAAAGGGGGTCAAATACAGTATTAGTATGGTGTTCCGAATAATCCTTTAGATGAGTGTGTATATATATATATATATATATATATATATATATATATATATATATATATATATATATATCTCCCACTCTTCATAATTTTTGTATCCTTGCTTATAAAGGATTAAAAAACATGCTTATAAAACAGAAAAATCAACAGTAGTCAATATAATTTTAAAATATAGGATATGCCACTGACAAAAGCTGATTTTATCTTCACAGCTAATATGGCCTCATTTGCTTATGTTATGCTAATTATAACATTCTTAATCCTAACTATTGCCATGTGTTGACCAATCATATACCACTGGCATAGTATTTGATGGCAATTCTCACACAGTGACTGGAAAATATTAGCTTGACATTTACAAACTAGTCCCCTTGACAAACAGCCAAAGAGATGTCCATGACTCTCCACAACACAAACAGGCAAACAGACAAAAATACAAATATCCATCAGCTAATCAGTGTATGCATGAGTCATATGTCAAATAGAGGAGAGAAAAAAACAGATCTATCCCTCTGTGCTCTTGCTTATGTTTACATGACAACCATGTAGATTTTTTTCTTGGTCTAATTACATAAAGCCACTCAGAATGTTTCAAACTGCACAACACATTTCAGAAACAGTATACATGCATTCCCTAACACTAAAATATAGTGTTGTTTGACAGTTAAGCTGCAAACTTCTGCTGTAAGCAGCTTTAACCATTAGAGTAAGTGATAACTCAAACAAATGCCACTTTCCATAAATCAATTTCCTGTAGAATAAAAACTGTTAAGTTTTACCCTATGTGACAAATTATCAAATCACCTTTAGTTCCCCAGGTAATCAGAGCCTGCATTTTCACAACTTTAAACAACACAGTCTAGCAGACTGGATGAACTTGATTAATCATGACTGGAAAACTTGATTAATCATACTTCATTAAATCACAACTTCATCTTTCAAAACCAAGCACAAGAGCGCGCTCTAATTCATATCCATCTTCCTCAAGTTTACTCTCAGGATATTGTCTTTATATTACAGAATAAATAGATGGCGTGCACAATAGAGGCATGTTTGCCTCTGCACATACATAATCAAGATCTGAAATAAATATAAAGAAACTGCTTTAGATTTAATGAAAACAGAAGAACTGAACAGAACATTTTATTCAGGACATATTTGTCAGGTGAAGCAATCAGCACAAGAATAATAATGATAATAAAAATGTCCTGGTGTTAACAAAGCACTCCACAGGCACTCAAGCACTGTTCACATTGTTGAACGAACCAAGCAACCGAACTCTCCACAGAAATATCACTAACAAGTGATGCTTCAATTCAGAATCCACTATGTACTCTACAATCTGGCCTTCACGTTAATTTGTGTCTGGGGTGCTGACTGGTCTAGAAGTATGGTAATCCATTGTAACTCAGTAGAAGGGTATGTTAAGTTAAGAAGTACCGCATTGCTAATTGCAGAAGAGCTCATCCTGGGTGTGATTATAATAAACATTCTGTAGATGAAATATTAGCCCACCTACTGTTGTTTACTGCAAACAGTGGGTTCTCTCCAAAAAGTTAAAACAAGTTCCTCATGAGCACAGTTTGACATCAACTACCTCATTAACCAAGATTTCTGTGGCACTTCGAAAAAGTCTTCCGGTTCATCCACCATCTGAAACTAGCTGACGGCTCGTTTAATTATGAGACTCTATATGCCTTCAGGGTCAGTTCCTCATCAGAAGTGCACATATAGATTGCAACACCATTACTGTCACAACCATCTTCATACGTAATTGAATTTCAGGTCTTGGGCAGACAAGAATCCAACCTCTTTTCTGTGATAGCACACCTTATAAGACTTAAAAAGCCCAACTGTGGCATCACTCATGAAACACTCCCTTAAAATGTTACATACATACATATATAAAGACATACAAGGTGAAATGTATTCATGTTTAATTGTATATATACTATATTGGTTATGTTCAGAATGTAGTATGAAATGGACCAGAATGGAGTCCACAGTATAAAAAAAAGGTGGATCTCAAAATTGTACAGTCATTGTTAGAAAGGGTTAAAATACGCAGAAGATGCTGGAAAACCAAATAATTTGTGGGACCTTAAGGATTTTTCTGAAGAACAGCGGGAAATGTAATTGTTCAGGACAAACAAGGGACTCATGAACAACTAATCACATAAAAATAAATCCATGGATCATCGAGGTAACAACACAGTCTAAAGAATCAAGTTCAACTATTATTTCCTCTTGGGAACTACATGTAAATGTCTTTTATGTGAAATATCTAATTCAGGTCAGTATTAAATAAAAAAATAGCATGCATTTTGTATGTTCCTGTGGCTCAGTGGTAGAGCATTGTGTTAGCAGTGTAAAAGGTTGTGGGTTCGATTCCCAGGGAACACATGTTAGGTAAATGTTAGCCTGAATGCACTATAAGTTGCTTTGGATAAAAGTGTCTGCTAAATGTATGATCCGTCTAGTTTTGGTAAAATAATTAACATTTTGCAGATACTGCAAAGTGTATGTAGAATTTTTACCACAACTGTATAATGTTGTATATATTATACACTGTAATAATAGTATTTATTACAAGGCTTTGTGGTATACTTGATTCTGATTGGTCAGTCGCGACATTCCGAGGTGTGTAATCCCTTGATAACAACCAGTAAAAGCTCATCTGGGTAACTGAAGTCAGCGCTGTTCACTTGCTAGGAACATTTTCTCTTCATGGAAGCTTTGCGTTAGCTAATTAAATATTTAAACTCAATTCAATATTATGTATACAATTATTTAATCATGTCATCCAGGTATCACTGACTCACTCTCTCATTTCCTACAAATGTAGCTGCTGCCATTTTGCGATGATTGTTTTGTACACTGTAATGGATTATAAGATAACTAATAAGTTAATTATTTATGTGGTGAAATGTGTAATAAGTGGTATGACTGCACCGTTTCCCTTAAATGTCCATCTAGTTTGAACTTGCCGCTTATTAGCAACTGCTGTGTTCACGGAAGCTTTGTGTTCAAATGTATAAACTCAATATTTTGTGTTTAATTATTTACTTATGAGGCAAGTAGCCATGTAATAAGTGGGATAATGTACATCCAGCCAGTTGTTATTTTAGAATAACCCCCTTCAGAGTGATAGATGACCACCTAATGGTTGCAGGTTCAAGTCTTGGGTCCAGCAGGGATTGTAGGCAATGACAATTAAATTTCTCTCCTACACACAAAGCAATGAAAAATCAATTAGGTGAGACCCTTGAGCAAGGCACTGAACCCCCAACTGCTCCCTGGGTTCCACAGCAAAAAAATATTCATCAAAGAAAGAATTGAAAGGACTGAAGTAATGGCTGCTGAAAATACATCTTTAAACAAAATATAAATAAAAATGTATTAAAATAGATAACCTTTTTTTTTTTTTAATAAATGCAGACTTTCTGATTTTTTTTTTTTTTTTTCCTTGTGTAAAAACATCTGAACTTTTGTCAGTCCTAAAATACTGTAATGCATACTGCACTGGAGGTGAGAAGTATGGTAGTGTGCTTTTCTGAACTCTGTTCTCTCCTACAAACAAAGCAATGACAAGTCAATTCCTACTGCCTTACCTAGTGGGACTCCCTCTTCCCGAGTCTGCAGCGGCGCTCCTAATATATGCAAATAATACAGAATGCAACCAATAAGACCTAAAAACCACAACAACCGAATCAATCAACAAAAAATCAAATAAAAACCCTGCTCAGCAGAGGTGCCCACACACATCTTGTCTTCGACTTCCTAGGCAACTATTTTCTGCAAGAGCTAATGAAACAATGATGTAAGTGGCCAATTAAAAAAACAAAAAACATTGAAACACTCTGATAGTGCAAAAGCAAGAAGTCATGCACTTAGCACTACAGCCCCCCATGGAGAAATGTGTTAAAAGACCATGAGCACATTTAATATGTCAGCTTTTCCGGGACAAAGAAGATGAAATTTTAAGCGAATGCCTTATTATATATAAAATGCTCCAAATTAATTACCCAGTGAGTGCTGCTATTTTTATAAGCTAAATTAAAAAGGAATCACATTAAAAGCAAAACAAAAATAATAGAGAGAGAACGAGAGAATGAACAGCAGATCCAATGAATCATTATCAATGGAAAGACCAGCATGTGGTATTTGCAAAATGAAAACAATTACTTTACTAGTTGTTATTATTATTAGACAGTAAAATATGTGTG
The DNA here is from genome assembly GCF_018340385.1 of Cyprinus carpio. Classification (NCBI taxonomy): domain Eukaryota; kingdom Metazoa; phylum Chordata; class Actinopteri; order Cypriniformes; family Cyprinidae; genus Cyprinus; species Cyprinus carpio. Next base: position 16,835,612 of record NC_056573.1, on the reverse strand, counting down.
TATATTTGTGTGTGTGTAAATGTATATATATATATATATATATACATATATATATAAATAAAATAAAACAAAAACAAACACATTTTACATAACAAAAATAATCAACCAAACTGTAAAATAATGCACATCCAGTGAACACGTTTTCAATAAGATATAATAAAATTCACTCCATTTGTCATTACTATAATAAGCAAGCAAACTGAAAAAGTGTCCCTATCTACATGAGTAATTTTACATGGGGAAAACCTTATGTGACACAGAGGCTCTTCACTGAACTTCAACACTTCTGAAAGACTATGCTTCTTTTATTTAATAATTTTTAATCTTGCAGAAAACAGCGTGCCCACTGTGCATGACCAATTAGTCCTGATAGCTGAAACTGTGTGGAAGTCAGAAACCATTCCATTGTTATAGTCTAAAATGTATCTCCCTCAGTGAATCAGTGGTAGTAATTAAAGCACAACAGCGACACAATTCATAAAAAACTGCTTTTTTGACTATGTAGTATGGCTGTCTATCAATCATAATTAATCCTCAGATTACTGCATTAACATATTTTATGTTTGAACCAGGTATATGCACATATTGACTGCTGCTGATAATCTGGATAATCAATTATCGTCAAATGCATATGTAAAGTCTGATGTCGTGACCTGCATAAATGATATGGGTAAATGTCTCTATTTCTGAAGCCATAACTTCAAGATCTCTCATTTTGATGAGGCAGCATGTGCTTAAGATTTAAGCAATACATTTTGTCTAATAAGGGCTCCAGATGTGAAGATAAGATTATCTTCTTTCCTCTTATTATTGATGTAGTCCTGTGCCCAAGGACTCCTGGAAGGCCTAATGGTGAATAGAGGGGATTTCTTTCACAAAAATGAAATTAATGATGACTTCCTAAAAAGATCTGGAAAGAATCTGGACTGTTTTAATCCACATACATCGTTTGGCTTGCTGAAGCCTCATGTTCAGAAATCTTCAAAGTCCTTAACCTTGATATCTTTGAAAAAACATACTACTACAACAAGGCTTCTGACAAGAGCAATGAATGATTCAGTATTGAATTTCAAAATCATGCACAAAAGCAGAGTGAAGACTGTCTGAATCACACAATTACCTTGCTATGGCGGCCAGATCCTTGCTTTAATGCTGTGTTCCTGAAAATCTATATATAAAGTTTCCAAAAAGTGGTTAGTGGATCCAGCAGACATTTATGGTTTCTTGTATTAGTATAATGTAATCTAAGCCAATCACAAACAAACCTGCAATTTAGTTAAGTAATTTAGAAACATTTGGAATAAGTGATATAGACTAATTATTGTTACTTAGTGAAATGGATGCACATGAAAAACAGGGCAACCTGCTGAGATGGGAGAATTAATATAACCTTTATGAAATCGCCTGAGACTATTTAATATTTTTCTTTTTAAGAGGCTCAGTTGCTTTCTCAATAAATAAATAAATAAATAACAATAAAATAAATAAATAAATAAATCATCATTCACACTTTTGTAATTAAATGACTGTGATCACACTTTAAAATTAGAATACTGACAATAACCATAAGTTGCCAGAACTTTACATTTAATAAAAAGTGCTTAATACATTTAATTTTAAAAATGTAATAAAATCTGGCAAAAGTTTAAAAACTTTAAAAATAAATGCCATGTTTGAGACTGTTCCGAATGCAAAAATATACATACTTAGGGATGCACGATGAATATCGGCACGACATTAATGTGCATCTGTCAGTAAAGCCGGTTCTGTAAACGGGTAAATCTCTACACGTGCGTGCTTTCACGTGGAGCAGCATTTACTACACAAAACCGTTGTTCACTGACAAGCTGCTCAAAACCACAATCATATTTTGCGCATGTTTTCGCGCAGCTTGTCAGTGAACAACGGCCCGGTGTAGTAAATGTGTTCCACGTGAAAGCACACACGCATTAAATATCGTGCTGATATTTATCGTGCATCCCTATCATACTTTATATGTGGCCTACATGTCCAAATACTTTATGTACAGTGGGGAAAATATTTATTTCATCCCCTGCTGATTTTGTAAGTTTGCCCACTTGCAAAGAAATTGAAGGGTCTGTAATTTTTATGGTAGGTTTATTTTAACGGATAGAGACAGAATATCAACCAGAAAAAAAACACATTATATAAAGGTTATAAATTCATTTACATTTCATTGAGTGAAATAAGTATTTGATCCCTTACCAACCGCAAGAATTCTGGCTCCTACAGGTTATGTGTCCATGTGGAACACAGATTAGTCCTGCCACTTTAAGAAGTTACTCCTAATCTCAGCTCGTTAGGTGTACAAGACACCTGTCCACACAATCTGTATCTTCCATTCCAGCCTCTCCCACCACCATGGGCAAGACCAAAGAGCTGTCAAAGGATCTGTAGATCTGCACAAGGCTGGAATGGGCTACAAGAAGCTTGGTGAGAAGGAGAGAACTGTTGATGTGATTATTCAGAAATGGAAGAAATACAAAACAACCATCAATGGGTCTTGGCCTGGAGCTCCCTTTGCAAGATCTTGCCTCATGGAGTAAGGATGATCATGAAAAAGGTGAACTACACGGGAGGAGCTTGTTAATGATCTTAATTGGACCATAGTCACCAATCAAAACATAGGTAACACACTGCACCGCAATGGACTGAAATCCTGCATCACCCGCAAGGTCCCCCTGCTCAAGAAGGCACATGTACAGGCCCATTTATAGTTTGCCAAAGAACATGTAAATGATTCAGAGAAGGCTTGGGAGAAAGTGCTGTGGTCAGATGAGACCAAATTTGAGCTCTTTGGCATTAACTTGGCTTGCCATGTTTGGAGGGAGAGAAATGTTGACTATGACCCCAAGAACACCATCTCTACAGTCAAGCACAGAGGTGGAAATATTATGCTTTGGGGTTGTTTTTCTGCTAAAGGTACAGGACGACTTCATCGAGGGGCAAATGGATGGGGCCATGTACTGTAAAATCTTGGACGAGAACCTCCTTACCTCAGCCAGAACACTGAAGATGGGTCATGGATGGGTCTTCCAGCATGACAATGACCCGAAACATACCAACACGGCAACAAAGGAGTAGCTCAAGAAGAAGCACATTAAGATCATGGAGTGGCTTAGCCAGTCTCCAGATCTCAATCCTATAGAAAATCTGTGGAGGGAGCTGAAACTTCATGTTGCCAAACGACAGCCAAGAAACCTTAAGGATATAGAGATAATCTGTAAAGAGGAGTGGACCAAATACTCCCTGAGATATGTGCAAACCTGGTACAAACCTGGAGACCAACTACAAAAAAAGTCTTTCCTCTCTATTAAGTCATGGTTTGCTTGGGGATCAAATACTTATTTCACTCACAGAAATCCAAATCAATTTCTAACCTTTATATAATGTGTTTTTTTTTTTCTGGATGTTTTGGTTGGTATTCTATCTCTATACGTTAAAATAAACCTAACATGAAAATTACAGACACATTTTTTGTAAGTGGGCAAACTTACAAAATCAGCAGGGGATCAAATAAATATTTTCCCCACTGTACTTTCAAATGTTTGGTATTTTGCTACTGTTATTTTACTGCATATTTATCATCAACTGTATTTACTGTCCTACATGTCCCAAAACCTTTTATCTCTCTACTGCAGACTAATGATAGCTTGCAGAGAAAGAAAGAAAGAAAGAAAGAAAAAAACATTTCACTGCCACCCTGTTGAGCTCGTGAAAAATAAATCTTTTAACTCTGAACAGCAACAATACAGAGGCTGATTCATATTATTCATATTACAATTGTGGCCTCAATCAAAGAAGGCTTTATAAAAAAAAATAAAAATAAATAAAAAAAAAACATTTCAGGGAAATTTTAAAGTTCTATTTAAAATGCATGTATTTCATATTATAAAATAGTGATATAAAATGGCATAATGAGAACAGCTCAAACCCAGGCATCACTTGCTGTTCTCATAAAGCTCTCACGACCTTGCCAAACTCTTGCTACCTTTTCACACAGCTCGCATACATCAGACTCTCTGAAGCTTTCCCAGAGAAGAATGAATCTTGGATGAAGGACATGTAAAGAATGCAAATGTTCTGTCTGTGTTTTCCCTAAACTTCAATTTCTCAGCTTCAGTTACAGTATGTAGACAGGTTGTCTGTCTTCCCCCTCAGGGGCTGCATGATGACATCTGTCGCCACATATGGCGGCCAAAAAGAGTGTTTGTTTTTAAATCTAATGATAAGCACAACAGTGGGATCTAGTATGTGGTGAAATGATAATGGTATTGCTGATCATATTTTCAGAAAACGTTTCATACTGTTAGAGTGCACGTTGCATGTTATGGTGGGAAAAAAATGCAAGAATGATGAAAAAAGGTTTCAATTGCCAAAGATGGCAGCCAGGATCAAATTGTTGAAGGAAAATAATCTATGTTTATGGAAAGGGGAAAGCACTTTTACGTGATAGAGGCTATTTTCTCGAACACAGAACAGTCATCAAAAATGACTGTTTTACAGTGATGATAAACACTGACTTTTGCAAGGTGTAAGTCTTTTGGCATATTTCCTGTTGCACTAGCGCTAGGGTCTGAGTGCTGTAATGGCCTCATCTACACAGATCTATTGCTGTATATTTAACCTTCTGTCATACTATGATCTCCTGCCAAGATGTATTTCAAGGATATTAGGATATGCTTGCATAGTATTTATGACACCTACTACCTCCATTTGGTTCGATAATAGCTATTTAGGGCTTATTTGATCAGAAAAGGGAAATTTGATCAGCAAAAAGATCCAATTGTTATTTGACATGCTGGTTTTTAGACACCTCGAATGGATGGAATAATCTCTAAGCCCCTGGTCATATTACTAACATCAAATTGAAGACTTTCTACTTTTTCTCCTCTAAACAGAAGCAATATCTACAGTACAAAAACTCTATTGAGAATCAAGGTTGTCCCGTTATCGAAATTTTAGTCAATACCACATGCATCCACCTTTCAAATTTTCCAAGGTCAATAAAAATCAAACATCTACAATGATTTAATGATCTATATGTGATATACGCAAAATAATTTAAGTTTATTACGAATAAAATATATTATAGTAGTACAAATAAAACATATGACAATAATATACAAAACATGATATAATGAAACGTATGCAATGTACATATTTTAAGAACATTCTTTTCAATGGCTGTCAGTGGAGAAAGGTTTTGGTTTCAGATGGTTAAAAAAGTTAATATTCTTGTGAAAACATTACTCATTTAAAAAATTATATATATATATATTAATATAAATATTAACAAATTAAATTAAAACCCTCAGGTATTCTTAATTAGATACTCATTGCTTCGGCTGCCCACTGCTCCGGCTGACCACTGCTCTCTGCTGCCGACTGCTCCGGGTGTGTGTTCACGATGTGTGTGTGTTCACTGCTGTGTGTGTGCACTTTGGATGGGTTAAAAGCAGAGCACGAATTCCGAGTATGGGTCACCATACTTGGCTGTATGTCATGTGTAAAAGGAAACACCTGAGAACAAAAAAAAAAAAAAATAAAAATACCAGTATGCCTATAGTACACCAAACTTAAAATAAACAACTTAATATAGCAAATAACCACACGGATGTAAACAGAGCTTAGATCTCATCCACATCTAGGTCATGGAATATTCCATATCATACCAACAGGTTAAAAATAAATCCACCCTGACTTGCATTTATTACTGCTCACAGTAGCAGGCCATAAGTTTTAAGATACAGCTTAGAAAAACACTTTAGAGCATAGTTTTGAGCCCTCTATCTGGGACAACACCTTGGAAAAAAAATTGAAGTGGTGGTAAATTTGCAATCTATTGCCTCTAGGGTCTGTCCGTCAACCAGTTGCTGAAGACAGAAAACTAAGTCAAATGAATGGATGTGTACAGCATAAGAAACCTTTTCTGAGGGAAGCCTCCTGAAAAACTGGAAGGTTTATTTTGTTTTCATTATACCTTGCCAAAAAAAAAAAAAAAAAAAAAGTCTGAAACTGTTGCTCAAAATTTGTTCTAAAATGTGGCCTGTTTGGGTTTCGGCCAAGGTGAACTGTAGACACTCTATGTAGCTGGCAAGTTTATTTATCATTCAGCTCGGACAAAAATTTGGTCAGATTTGGCCCACATTGATTCAGTCTTTTGTCCTTTATTTTATTTCTGGGTCATTAAAACTATAATCTTTATCATTATTGTTATAGTTATTGTTCTTGGTGTCAACAGGCCTTTACAGTACATTAAAAACTGAAAATGTCTGTACATAGATTACTTCACAGTAAGATCTATAAAATGCATTTACAAAATAGATGGTGAATTTTTATTTCATGCCAACTTTAATGACTGCTCTATAAGTAAATTATAAAATAATGCTCACAGGCTTATTCATCCTCAAATGCAACAGATCAAATCCTTCACAAAGGATTGTATCATGAAGTCAAGATGTAAATGCATGGTGCCTTCAGGCAATACACAGACTGACTGCATGTGTTGTAAATCTGCATGATGAGGTCATGCCAAAAAAGCTCTTAAGCCTTCAAATTCCCTTAAGCTTTGGAAAATGTGTAATGTTTTGTAAAAACCAGACTCTGGAACCCAGATCCCTTTTAAAGCATTACTCTATCACATTATGAAATAGAACAAGAGGGAAGATATTTTTGTTTTCTTTAGTTCTCTCATCAGTGTTTGAAGTTGAAAGCTAGCTGGCCATAGCAGCCAGATTCTAACAGTGTCCAAGCTGTCAGAGGCAAGGTGTTTTAATTAAAAGCTTTTAGGGTTGAAAACATAAGGCTACGTGTCAATGCCACAGTCGATACAGTTCAAGCATTCTTCTGGCAATTAGCCAACCGCTGGATTGACAGAGTATCTCAGCCTCACCTGGCAGTTCTTTCCACTGAAGTTAACATGTCAGTCTCTCCTTGCCTGTTAATAAAAGATGTTCACAGATGGCTAGTATGTGTGCAATGTCAGGCCCATTCAGTTAACCTCTGTTCAGAGCGGGGTTAAAGACAGATTTATCAATGTTATTAAAGGGTTAGTTCACCCCAAAAATAAAAATTATCCCATAACTTACCCTCAAGTCATCCTAGGTGTATATGACTTTCTTCTTTCAGACGAATCCAGTCAGAGTTATATTAAAAATAGTCTTTGATCTTTCAAGCTGTTTAATGCAACTCAGTGGGTGTTGCATAGATCCGTCCAAAAGCAGTTAAATAAAATGTGCCCATCCATAAAAAAAAAAAGTCTCTCACACAGCTCCGGGGGGTGAACAAAGGCCTTCTGTAGCGAATCGATGCATTTTTGTAAGAAAATTTTTTAAATTCAAAATGTAATAATCACTTTAATGTAGCTTGCGCTCACTGTTGTACACTGGAAGAAGCTCCAGGAGCGTGACGTATTGGGTCAGTGTTGCGCATGCGAAAGTGAGTCTCATGAAAACCAACGCTTGTTTACAGGATCAAAAGAAGCAAAGATTCCTTATTTTGGCAAAGGAAAACCAGTCTCCTCTTGGCTTATATCGAAATCCTCCGACATTCTTTTCTACAAATCCTCATTTTGTACTTCTGAATGATGACCGTTGTTTTGTTTTGATCTCTTCCCTGTGCTTCCACGTGCGTCACTTCTGATCGGCGCATGCGCAAAGCTGACCTTATACTGTACGTCATTCCCCCGGAACTGCTTCCAGTGTCCAGTGCAAGCTACATTAAAGTCATTATTACGTTTTGAATATGGATATTTTTCTTACAAAAACGCATCGATTCACTAAAGAAGGCCTTTGTTCAAACCCCGGACACTTTTTTAAAGGGATGGGCACATTTTATTTAACTGCTTTTGGACGGATGCATGCAACACCCGCTGAGTTCCATTAAACAGCTTGAAAGATCAAAGACTATTTTTAATGTAACTCTGATTGGATTCGTCTGAAAGAAGAAAGTCATATACACTTAGGATGACTTGAGGATGAGTAATTTATGGGATAATTTTCATTTTGGGGTGAACTAACCCTTTAAGACACTTCTGGTGTTGTTTACTTCGAGAAGACAGAGACAGGCCTGTCAGCGGCTCATTGCTTTTTCAAGTTAACACTAGTTACATTTCAATACATTTCCCAGAGATCATAAACACATCCTGTCTTTTATGTATAAATTGAAACACTTTCAACCAAAGATCAACAGAAAGACTTAAAGGGATAGTTCACCCCAAAATGTATAAACACTGACATTTACTCATCCACATGCTGTTCCAAAACCATGAATTACTTTCTTCTGGAAAGTTGAAGTTGCTCTTTTAAATTCAATTACTGTCAAGCAAGATTTTCAAGGCAAGACTTTTAGCAAATAACGAGAAGTCTTCTTAAGACTTACAGTAAAATATAGTATGCAAGTTGTATGGACTACTTTTAGGATTCTTGCATGCTGCTTTCTTGTTATTTGAACTTGACAGAAGCTAATCATTGCAGCGTTTGGACCAATCAGACTCATTTAATCCAGCAAACCCCCTCACCCAAAGAAGCAAATGATGTGTTAAGAGTTCTGTGGACAACCCCCGAAGAGCAGCTAACACCTAGGGGTGTGTGATGATAACAAAAAATGATATCTCAGTATTTTCTGGAATTTTGTCTATAATGATAAGACAGTATTTTGCTGAGCATGTTATTATGCTGGTACCTCGGCATGTTTAAGACTGCCATAGACAGCTCACTCCCCTGCAGGGGATACTTTAAATATAAACCTAAAATTACCGGTATGGGGTATACTTTAAATATAAACCTAAAATCACCAGTAGGTGCCGGAAAATCGCTGAATGAGTGAGTCATTGAGTCATTCATTCAACCGATTCATTCAAACGACTGATTGATTCAGTAATAAAACACCATCATGTTGCTCCGCAGAGACACAACATAATTTTGATGTGGCTTTGTTTGGAACTATTTATAAGTCACTTAATATTAACTTCTTGTTAATTGAACTGTTCATCAAATCAATATGACATTTGCAATCATGCTGGTATTTGGAGAAAAACGTCATTCTTTGTGTGAAATTAACTATATCAGATTATATAAATATAAAAGACATAAAAGTCATACAGTATGAGGGCATTTTTGCCCTCTTATCTTGAATTTTGGAGGAATTCTAAATGTATTTCAATAGACTTAATCACGCAGTGAAAGTGTGAAATCAATAATGTCAAATTGTATTGAGTTTAAACAACAATTACGATATTACCGTAGAATATATATATTGCACACCCTTACTAACACTCCACAAAGGCAGAACAGGCCTCTGGTTACCATGGCAAGCAATGACAAATCATCTGATAACACTGGTTTTGTTGCTCAGAGGAATGTGGGCAGAGCAACTCTCACTCCATTTCCCCATAGGAAAGACATATAATGCCCATAAAAATGGACTCTTCTCTATTCATTCATAGGAAACCTCGGAATGAACATGCCTTTATCCCAAACATTGTATGTATGATTATTACCTCCTTGTATATTGTCTTTTGTATTGTATACTGTTTTATGCATGCTTAAGACACTTAAACACTAGTTATTCACTAGTTCTGTAATAGTTTTTGCATCAGCACCCAAACCAGTTATCAGCAAAATACCATGTTCGAAGACAAAGATTCGTAAACTTTCTCTCCGAAAGTTTAAGGCTGATGATATATGGGGCAACTTTTTGAGCAATGCTGCCAGGCAACTTTGCCCAATGTTGCCGTCAACGGGCAACCAAGTGAGACACAGGGCCCACGACAGATCTAAAGTAAAAACATAGAAACTTGTAAAACAATCCAAAATTGAAACATCCCAAACAACATTGCAAAAAAAAAAAAAAAAAAAAGTTGTCCGGCAAAATTGCTCCAAAATTTGCCTTGTGTCACATCAGCCTAAGTCACAATTGGCTCACTGACCCCCTGGAGGTCTGACCTCCACAGAAGCTAAAAGGCCTCACATCCCTGACCCACCTCACTCATCACGTCTTCTGCTCCGGTCCAACCGCTATCCGTAGGACCAAACCCGCACCGGCAGCACCTCAAAGTTGCAACTTCTCACATGGGAGAGAACTCTCCAGAACAGCACCAAGCCGAACCTTCAAACCATCTAGACTTTTATCTGAGAATGCATCTAGATGCTCGTTCAATGTCCAAGGGAATGCAAGTATTGTACATTTAACTAAAGGAAACAGAGGTTTAGTATAAGCTGTAGACCCTGTTGTAAAACGACGCTGAGGTTTTGTGCAAATGGTTAACTGACTCCTATTTATAGCTTCATCCCCTGAATGTTTTCATTTATTCAGTCTCATTTGCCCTTCCCCCATGTATTGTATGTGTGATTGTATGTTTGTTTGTTTAGACTAGTTATGTGTTTAGTTAATAAAACTTCTGTGCACAGATTACACAAGTTTCCGATTCTGTCACTGGTTGTGGATAATGTCCCTTTAATGATTCTATCTTGTTTCTAATGCACTATACTGTAAGAACGTTATTTTCTGTGACCACGAAAATATAATAAGTTGATATGAAATATAAGTTGATATGAAATTACACTGAATGCTTGCTGGACAAACAGATTAATTGATGGTAATATTAATTCTGCTACAGTTAATACTAGCAGCTGATAAAAATAATTGTAATTAATTATATTTAATTGTAATTATTTATTAACATTTAACAGGGAGGGATGTCAAGTTCCAAAAAGGCAGCATACAAGCATCATAAAAGATAGCATAGTAGTCATATGAACTTCTTTTCTGAAGCCATACAATAGCTTTGTGTGAAGAACAGACTGCAACTGAGGTTATTCACTGAAAATAATCTTGCTTTCATAATTAACCTTGATGTTGTGCTTCTTAGCTGAAAAATTACATAACAAAACTATTATAACAGTGTCAAAAAGCTGCCAATTGTCAAGGGGGTTTAGTAAGTAGTATTTTCTTTCAATGACAATCACTGAGCAAGTTTCCCATGAACGAGTGCAAGGTAATGAAAGTAGGGCTTTGTTTGTTTTATTGAAGTTCTCTACTACCTCCCAAGGGACCACACTCTTTCAAACAAAGATGTTGCATCATTGTCAAACCAGGCATCCAAAACTTTGTAAATTATAAAATCCTGACAGATCTGCAATAATCAAACCATCATATCCACAACACTCTGCTCCGACATATTATCATCCGTGTTGCAACCAGCTGCGAAAAATATGTCTTCTAAATAAACGTGATCTAATTATAGACATTATTGTAGAGGCCTTGGGTGCTTAGCAAATCTACGCACAGTTATACCACGGAGAGCAGAGAGTCAACAGCTCAGCCATGTAGATGAAAGGAAAGAAAGAAAGGAAGGAAGCTTTTATTAAATATTCCTTACACAAACAACAGACAGAATTGAGCTGGGAGTGGGTCTACGCTTTCAAACAAAAGTATGTCTCATGAACGAAATGAAAAACAATGACCTGACCTTCAAGAGCACCCGCTCACCTCAAATGGTCCAACCCTCTTTCTGACGGACAATGACAGCAATTCTCCAAGGGCATGTTACCATCTCTCTCTGACCTAGGGCAAAACTCTTGTCAAGCATTTTGGGTTTCTATTTGCTCGCTGCAGACTTGTGAAGGCTAGCTGGAACAGAGAGAATTTTGGAAATGATACATAAAAACGTCGTTTTGTCATTCAGTTTTAGGTAACAGAAATGCAATGTGACAGCAGACTTCTGGAATGGCCACACCCATTACAGATTTGTTTATTAAAAAATCATTTTACCGCATGTGAATCGATACATTATTCTCCATTAAATAAACAAGTCTCTGAGTGTGCCCTACGTAATGTGGTTACGCTCATATATTTAGTTATCACATTTATTCCACACAATCATGTGCTGCTCTAAGACATTAGATGTGAAGGTAGACCGTGTGCTAGACTGTCTGAATTCTCCCCTGAATACCTGGCAGCACATTTATTACCCAATACAGCTCTATCCTGGTAAAACATTTCACCTTGAAATTCCATTATATTTATTTACAGAACCACCACTATAGAAGTGCATAAAGGTGTTTTTGGGACACCATTGCTAATTTGACCATGGACAATGGCTGGAAGTTGGGGGAGAGTAAGAGGAAAATAGAATCACGGCACATCAAGAGAAAACTATGGTTCTGACAACACAATTTTCATAATTAGTATTTTTGACAAATTATTTTTTTTTTTAACAAGATTGAGATTTTTTTTTTTACATTTTGAAAGAGTCTCTTATGCTCAACAAAGCTGCATTAGTTTTAATTCTGTGAATATTTTAATTTAATAAATTAATTATTTTCCATTTTAATATTTTTGTGGAAGCCATGGCATTTTTTTTTTTTCAGAATTCTTTGAATAAAAAGTATTTTTAAAAGCATTTATTTAAAACAGAAATGTATTTATTGTCACTTTATGATTTTTTTACAGCATCCTTGATGAATAAAAGTATTAATTTACAAAAAAAAAAAAAAAAAAATGTGACTGACTACAAACTTTTGAACAGTACTAGTGTACAAATGCTCTAAAATTATTTTAAGATCAGAAGCACATTAATATTTATTTATTTATTTATTTAATTATTTATTTATTTATTTATTTATTTTAAATCAAGAATTTATCTTGAATTAAGTTTATTTTTCCATTGGCAATTTGTTTTGGTTTTTCTCTGAGGGTGTTTTTCCACCCACCCACACATACTCTTGAGTCAACAAGTAAATCATGGTGCTAGGCGAAGTCAAAGGTTCAATTCTCAGGGAACATGCATACTAGCAAAATGTCTACCTTGAATGGAGTGCAAAATCAATATGGATAAAGGTGTCTGCCAAATGCATAAATGTGTCCTGAAAAGATCAAGGAGTTCTGAGATACACTGCAGCCTATATAATCTTTGAAATATATCTTCAAAACAACATTCTTCCTAAGGCATAAATCAAAAAGGTCTTTTTTTTCTTCTTCTTCTTTTGGACGTGAGGTAAAGCTAACTCAGCCCAACAAGCTTAATCACAACACACACAGTTTCCCACTCTTTTTCAGCAATCATATTCCAGGACTTCGAGGACTTTTCCAGGACAATTTTTATTTAATTACGGCGGGAATAAAAGAGCAGGAACATGCCCTAAAATAATATATTCCTCTCTCTATAAGTCTTTAAAAACACAGTTTACGGCCATGACTTAACTATAAAAATCAGCTCTCTAATATGAGCTCTTGTTTATACATTACAACAAAAGATTTCAGTACCATAGCAAAAAATTAAATAAATAAATAAATAATACTTTAAGTATTTAAGTATTTGAAAATAAAAATTAAATTTATGAGTTCATTATTAATGCTAATAATAATATTCTTATATGTATATTTCAAATGTTTTTCAATGAAGTATTGCTTTAATAGGGTCAAGTGAAAAATGAGTGGACTAACTTAAACACCTCTGACTGGCCATTGCATCGCTCTTCACGGAAAACGATTTAAATACTATATGCACAGAAGTGTTTGAAAGCTGTCCTGAATTGAGTCTGTACTTGCTGCAGAAATGCCAGTGTTGTTATATTTTTTACATTTCAGAATCAACTTGGTACAAAATATAATAGCATACTTTTGAAAATAATCAAAATCATTAGTTATTAAGTAACTGAATTAATGTTAACAAAGCTGCTTTCCACTTTCCTACAAACATTCATCACAAGACTAAACGGCATCATTAAAAATACTTCTCTTAAAGATGACCACTGGATAGAACATTAGAAAACACATCAGTGTTGTTCACACTGTCAAAAGTCAGTAGTGATCCACCAATCTTGATTTTTCATGGCCGACTCCAATACCAATTTGTTAATATTTATTCAATTTTTTAAAGCATGAGATAAGATAGAATAAAAATATGAGTAAATGAACTATGTTTTTTATTTTTTTTATTTTTTATTTTTGGCTCTATTATAGGCCCAACTCTCTGTACCCATTTAAAATTAGAGTCAAACACTGCATTTTATTCACAATCCAAATAAAGATGCTCAATACATGAGCAGTTTCTGATTTAATTTAGATTAAATTAGCTGTAATTTCAAAATCAGAAGCAAAAACAGAAAGTTATAACTTTAGCTTTGTGAAATTATACTACATAAAAAATCTGTATGAAACAGAAACAGCAGACGAGCTGAATGAGAACGCAAATTCACTCTCTGACAGCAGGTGGCGCTTATGGAACAGCACCGATAGAGCGTTTCCCTGGTTACCGCTGTAAACAAAGCAGCACTGTGCTTATAACACTAACCTACTTCAGTATACATTATAGAGAAGCAAGATAAAAAGAAAATACCATCTAAACTTTTCTAAAAACATTCAGTTCCCCTTATTTTCATAAACCCCATACATATTCTCCACTTTTTTTTATGTATTTGGTGTATTTTGAATATTTGTATGTGTGTGTTAAGTGTTGTATATGTGAAGCACCACAAAAGTCTGAATTAATTGCCCAAAGGGAATTAATAAAACTCTAAACTATAATTCAATATTAAGTATTTTCTTCCAATATTTCGCGCATCATGAACGGTGAGCTGCTCTGTCTGCTACAGTATTTCCCCTCTTTGCGTTTTTCTTCAGCATCTCTGGCCTTTATTAACATCTCATTTACAGACTTTGAAATATTTACACACAGATGACATTTTGGAAAATGCTCGCTATACAGTTTGTGTGCAAGGCCGGAACAGAGATCGGCTGAAATAAAACAAAAGAGCCGGTGTCCGGTTGCCGATCGGGCGTTTGGAGCAAAAACAGGCCACTTCCCATTAATGGCTGTTTGAGAGTTTTATAATATTACATTAATTGTTTTGTTTTTTTTAAATAATAATTTTCCAGGACAACAACAGGATTTTCCAGGACATTTGACATTTTCTCTCATTTTCCATGTGTTTTCCAGTACTGGAAAATTAGTCATCTATTTCCCAGGTTTTCCAGAACTCGTGGGAACCCTGACACATCATTTGTGGCTGTAAATCATGTGGCTGTGAATAACCACACCGTAACATTGTGTTGGTGAAAAGCCCATTACCTGCACCATAAGCCCTTCTATTCTATCTCAGCTCCTGTCCTGACCAGACAAGTATGCTGTCTGTGTCATCTCATTAGCTTGGGCTCTCCACAAGCAGCAGCACAGAGCAGTGGCAACAAAGAGTGAAACCTATACAGAATGTTTCTTTGCTATCCAAATGGCTGAAGTGAAAAGAGATGGAAATGGAAGCAGGAAAAGTGTAGCATTTGGAAAGATTACAGGGTACAGGATCACTGTGAGGATAGTATTAAATGAATACATTTGAAGGTGTTCTCTTGGAAAGTGATTGAGGAGACACCCTGTTCTTGGTTTGGCATTAAATAGGGTCACTCCCACAGCGCCAAGAGCCAGTGTCACTCAAAAGTTCTTACTAAGCTCTTGCTCGCAAACTATTCAATTACAGATAGAGCTTGTCTCATCATGTATAACAGTTTAAATGTTCTATCAAAAATATGATGTACAGCTGTACTTTACCAAGTGTCCTTATATGTCATATTGTGGGAAGTTTCTAATCATTAAACCACTGCTTTTGGCAGGTTAAAAGCAATCCACAATAATCCAATTCATTTATGACTTTACCATTTTTATCTTACAAGACATATATACAATCGGATATCTCTCTGTGTGTGTGTGTGTGTGTGTGTGTGTGTGTGTGTAAAAGAGAGAGAAAGAGAGAGAGAGAGAGAGAGAGAGAGAGAGAGAGAGAGAGAGTATATATGTATAGACAGAAATATATATATATTTATATATATTTTAATTATTTAAAATAACCATTTTCTCTTTTAATATTTTTAAAATGCAACTTATTCCTGTGATGGCAAAGCTGAAAATGCAGAATAATAATAATAATAAAATCAAAGCTGTTCCCCAAAACTGTAGTGTATATTGATAAATAATATATATATATATATCAAGAACAAAACCCTCTAATCTTTACTATTTCAAGCTTCATTTATAATGAAGTCTCGCTCTCTTATTTGAATAAGAGAGACTGTTCATTAGCAAGCTTTTATTCTAAGTTTATGCAAATGAGTTAACATAAGCCTATTCTTCTTGATTATCTCCTTGAAAGCTGGAAAGTTTGCATAGTTTTTGACTTTAATGGCATTTCATGTATTCTTCAAAGTTGTGCGAATAGGGGAAGGATGTCAAGGTTGACAAGTAAAGATTGTGGCAAACTGAGAAGATGATGAACTGTGGCTCGTAAAGGAAAAGGAAAAACACACTCAGCTCAAGTACCCAGTGAGTGGAGGTGGGAAGTGTCCATTAGACATCCCCCTTACCCTGTGTGGGTCACTCTCCTCTTCTTCCACACTCTGTACAACATTTTTCACAGCAAATCCGCCCCTGACATTTGAGATCTGTACAAGTAGAACAGATATTTGGCTATGCTGTTTAATGATTTACAGTGTTCTAAAGTCCTGCAAGTAAAGCATGGACTTTGAAGCTGGTATTCTGGTATGCGTTTCAGTCTACTATTACTGTGAATTAAATCAGAAACACTGATAAATAAGACTCTACTTCTAATGGTTCATCACATATTACCATATC
Source organism: Cyprinus carpio (assembly GCF_018340385.1). Classification (NCBI taxonomy): domain Eukaryota; kingdom Metazoa; phylum Chordata; class Actinopteri; order Cypriniformes; family Cyprinidae; genus Cyprinus; species Cyprinus carpio. Next base: position 16,818,964 of record NC_056573.1, on the reverse strand, counting down.
TTTCTCAAACAGTGTTTGTTTGTTTTTAAGAAATTAACACTTGTATTACTGTAGCAAGGATTCGTTAAAGTGACAGTATAGACATTTATAATGTTACAAAAGATTTTTTTTAATAAATTTAAATTAAATTTAAAATAAATTTTTGAACTTTCTGTTCATCAAAGAATGATGGGAAATCACATTTCTTAAAAAAAGAATATTTACTATTAACTAGTACAACATAATGATTTCAACACTGATAAGAAGAACTGTTACTTAAACATAGAATTAGCATATAAGAATGATTTCTGAAGGATCAAGTGACACTGAAGACTGGAGTAATGACTGCTGAAAATTCACCTTCAATAAGAAAAGAATAGAATCACAGAAATAAATATATATTTTATAATATTTTAATAGAAAACAGTTATTTAAAACTATAATACTATTTCCCAATATTACTGTTTTTATTTATTTATTTATTTTTTATTTTTTATTTTTTTTATTAAATGCATTCTCAGTGAACATAAAAACCTTCTCTCAAAAACATTTAAAAAAATTATCAACCCCCAAACTTTTGAATGATAGTGTTCATAATGTAGTTTACTCAAAAATGTCTTTAGCTGAAAATGAATAGTCCTCCCAGAAATTAAAATTGTATCATAATTTATTCTGCCTTGTATGTTTCTTCTGTGGAACACAAAACAAATTTTCTATTTTCTGCAAACTATGCAGTTAATTAATTTAGCTCAAAATCATTCAAAAATAAAAAAGAATAATAAAAAAATAATAATACAACACACATATATAAGGGAAAATAGGACTTAACTCTGAGTCAATCATTGAACTGATTGAACTGATTTTCCCCAATACATAAATCTGAGCTTTTGTAAAATACTGACATTCAAATGAAGAGAAATGGCTCAATACTCAAAAAAAATAAAACAACCAGAGGAAAACCAATCACTCTAAACATGACTTCACACAAACAGCTAACCAACAACAAAACAACAATACAGTCAAAAGAATTTAACTCTATACTCATTCAAAATATTACACCCATACATCCCATGCGTTATGCATAAATAATTTACAAATGCTTTTTTTGACCGGATAATTTGCCACAACAATTTAATATCATTTTCAAATAAACAATGGTCTCCCAAGATGTATAGATTAAAGAAAATATACTGCATTTGATTTAAAAAACCCTTTTCTGGATAAAAACAGAGGATCGTACACAGATCGAACAAACTCCTGGTCCTGACAAGACAGGGAATTAATTTGCTAGCCTTTTCAGACAGTCTTTTTGAAACTTATAGTTGGCTAACAGAAGTTATGTTGGATCTGCTAGAGATTTTAGCAACACAAGGGCTTTGACACTGAACTTAAAAACATTCCATCAAGATCCACCTAGACACCTCATTTTATTGAGCAAAATAGACTGACAATGAAAATCTCCTTGGAAAAAGCTGTAGAAGTGTACTTTTTCATACAATAATATCAAATGTTTCAGAGCTGTGGTGCAGTACATGCATGCTCACTGTGTCATGCTGCAGCGTTGCTACCTACACACTGTCTTATACATTAAAGCTATAAAACAACATGTTAGAAAGTAGAATCTTTCAGGAATTTCAACTACCAGTGTGGGCAATTTAATTGACTATGTGCTCAACTTTATATGCAAGCTAGTATGTATGCAAGTGTTTGCATAGCTTGAGGGTGTCAAATCATTAGCTAACCTCAAGCTACGCTGCACATTACTGCTGAAAGGGTGCATCTATTTACCTGCTAAAACTATTAAAGTGAAAGTGAAACCCGTGCAGAATGATAATAATTTTAGCCCCAGGTACTAAACGAGTCATTATGAACAATAAAAGTTAAATATAAGTAAATGTCACAGCCATAAACAGTAACTAAAATGCATAAAAAAGAAAAGTAACAAGAGTCCTGAGGACCAGTTAAACCTTTCAACATCTGTTATTATATAGCTGAAAACTTTTAAAGCTTAATGGCATGTCTATTTTTTCTTTTTTGTTCAAAAAACTCTCTACAAGTAGCAACACGTGGTTTGTCATACATTATACGAGCAGCCTGTTAATACAACTGCACTTTCCTTCAAATAAAGTTTGCAGAAGTCAAGCTCCCTCTGTTTGCTTGGCCTTTGCATGGCCCTGCCAACAATACATGAGCGTGCATAAATATCTCCAGTTTCTCTGTGAATACCTCAAGGCTTGCTTTGCTTTCTTATACAAAGACACTCGAAACACTGTGTCATCCTTTGGATAATTCAACGAGGCAACAATAAAAAAACTAAGTGACAAATCAAAATTCATCACCATATCGCTTGGATATTATTTATTAAAGGGACGTTGTTTAAAGTCATTGTGAGCAATTTTCTCCTGAAAGCTACAATTGTTCCAAATAATCTGAGGCTGTAGTTTATGTTGTTGAGGCAAACTGAAGGTACAGTTTAATCAAAATTAAAAGACACTGAGAATCGAATAAATCAAGAACTGTGCTGGGAAGCAAAAATCCATTAATATCATTCATTTGCTTTTTTTTTTTTTTTTTAAAGATGTTTCTACTTGAATTTATGTACTTGAATTTGTTCAATCAGTCACCTGTTGTCAAATACACAACAAGGAATTCCAAGTGATTTCATTTTTCCAATTTGTGAAGATTCAGTCAAAACAAAGACATTCCCTGCGACTACTATAATTGCACTGTGCAAAGACATTGGAGCTGTTTGTTAGAAACAACAATTTACATATATTGACTGTGATAGAGATGGGACTCATAGTCAGCGTTTGCGACTGTAAACTAAAAGAGAATTTGCATTTGATTATCTCCAGATGTGGTTGGGTAGAATTGCTGTTTTTCTCCAGAAGAGGAAGCATAATGTCACCACTCTTCAAGGCATCCTTTAAACACCAGCTCCTGTTGCCATGGAAACTATTCATTGCCACCATCTCCATGAGCTGTCTCTCAGAACCTTCCTGACAAACACACAGTAAAGCTCACCTCTAAATCCTATATTTCACTCAGAGAGAGGGAGAAAGCGAGAGAGACAGAGAGAGAGAGAGAGAGAGAGAGAGAGAGTGTTGAAACATGGATCATTACGTCTTACTGTATTTGCTTTACTTCAGTACACTCCCCTATAGAAGTGGCCAGACAATATAATCAATTATAATCTCCTATTATATATGTGTGTGTGTGTGTGTGTGTGTGTGTGTGTGTGTGTGTGTGTGTGTGTGTGTGTGTGTGTGTGTGTGTGTGTGTGTGTCAAAACCAAAATTATAACTATATTTATATTACAGTTGAAAAGTTGAACAGTTGCATCAGTTGAAGCCATGCATTCATTTTTAATCTATTATATCCTACTTCCCAATACTGCAACAAAACAGAAGCCAGCTAAAGAAAATTAATAAACAAACATTTCTACCTACATAGGTATTCAAATTATAGTATGCAAGTAGGTTTTAAAACAAACCTATGGACTGCCTACACTTGAATGAAAAGACTCTCAACAAAGCCTGTTCTATGTTTGACACTTAGCCAATAATCAATTAAAGAAAAGTGTAAAAGCCAAAAGTGAAAGCCAATCTAAAACTAAAACTTTCATTTCAGAGATTCTCCCTTTTGGGTGGGCATCACCCACACCCGTACACCTATCGCCTGCCCCTGGAAGTTATTAAAAGCTTTAGAAGTCTTTGGTTTGTTCTCATATATCTACCTCAAGTAAAGTGTGTGTGTGTGTGTGTGTGTGTGTGTGTGTGTGTGTGTGTGTGTGTGTGTGTGTGTGTGTGTGTGTGTGTGTGTGTGTGTGTGTGTGTGTGAATGCATTTGTAGACTGTACCAATTACCCTAATGTATCCAATTAAAAATAGCTTGTTCAAAGACCAGTGGCGGCTCTGTTAAGACTGCATTTATAATCAGGAAACAAGACCACAGAGCGAAGGGAGGGACGTGCAGACACCTTAGGCAACATTTATAACACTGACTTGAAATTACTCCCCATGATCATTCCAATCAATCTTATGCAAACAAAGAACCATAGTGGGAGGCAGCGGCTAAAGGAACAGAGGAGATGATCTAGCAAGAATGAGATTTATGAAGTAAGGCAAGGTGCAGTGTATCTGAAAGAAATTAAAAATCCAATGTGAATTATTAAAGCTAAAGGGATGGCAGAAGAAATATATTATAGTTTGCAAACAGGTATCCATTGGTCAAAAACAAATAACTCTAGCAAGTTTTGATCATACTTAAAATAGCTTATTTCTCAGAATATTTCTTATTCATTCCTACTTTTATGTATCCTGAAACTCAATATGTTAGAATATGAATGTTGACTCTGGCCAGTATACAAGATTAAAAAATAAAACCAAAACTAAAAACAACATTAAGCTACAAAAAATTAATTTCTGCAGAGCTGGCACATGCTATTTGTGGGTGTTTTATGTATTCCAAAGTGCTGAGCTTATTTGAATTCTGTAGTATATAAGTATTAAAATCCTGACTACTAAGAACCTTGTGCTATGAAAAATGCATTCATATCTGAACATTGTTAACAAACCAAAATCCTGGTTAGCTCTGCATGCTGACATTATGTTTTAGACTCTAAGGATTCTAGTTACAAATATGCAGGTCTTCGTGCATTTAAATATGTATATACGCGGATCAAACTGTGTGCTATTCCCAGGGTGTAACCTTTTTAAAATTTGCTAGACTATTTAAGCATAAATTAAACCATGAAATAATTATATATTAAGTACAATAAATATTTCAACTAGATTATGTATTATGTATGTATATTTTTATTTTTATGTATATCTGTATACAAAAAAAGGACGTAGCAACCACTAAAACTTAGAATAGTGTTTGTGTTTTTAAACACAAAGATGCTAAAAAAAATGTTTACATCACTTTTAAGGTCACAATTAAGAGAAGACTCTAAAAAGATTTGCTTTTTCACAATGTTTACTTCCTGTCTAACATCTCTTCCCAGACTTGCCTAAAGTGAGAACAAAATTACATCTTTGACAATGTTACGGCAGTGTGAAAATAAACAGTCAACCCCAGCACATCTTCTATGATAGCCAAAAATACTTCACAACACATATCTGATTGGCTGGCAATGACGTATACAACTGTCCACTCCTAAATTGCTTCTTTTTGCACCTCAGAGTGAGTGGCAGACATGAATGTAGTGTTCAGCACCAAGGACAGCAGCCAGTGGGCCGCCTCATACAAACTAGCTGCTTGTGACAAATTTTCACAGTATTCAGCTTTTGAAATTACATTTAAACCAATTAAAAGCAAATACTTAGAGTTCTGGTTGTTTATTATTTAAAAACATGACATAACTTTGTAAATTAAGAGATTATGAGGTCCGAGGATGATTAAAAGTGAATATATAATAATCCATACTTTGTGCTACATTATAACTTCAGAGAGTGAAAATATTATATATATATATATATATATATATATATATATATATATATATATATATATATATAATATATATATGATTCCACTTATTAAAATAAATATATAACATAAAATATTTACATTACATATATTTAAAAATAACAGACAGTGTTGGTTGTACCACTTTCTGGTATACATCTACTGAACCTACAAAACTTCACAATATTTAACAATTTACATCTGAAACCATATGACACACAGACACACACACAGAGAGAGAGAGACAGAGAGAGAGAGAGAGAGAGAGAGAGAGAGAGAGAGAGAGAGGGCATTACAATTTATGTTTCCTATTTAGTTGCTCTTTTAAATTAAAAGCATACTTAAATGTTTATCTTTTTTTAAAAGATATCTTAAATGTTTATCTTTATTAACTATGTAAAATGAAAGCATGGAGGATGACATAATAATTAATTTGAACATGCAATTCCAGAATAAATGTATGCTCAAAAACAAATCTTTTTTTTTTTGTTTGTGCCTGAATGCACACTTTGTGCTTACAGTAACATGAAGTCACACAGTTCAGCAAAAAGTTGCATAATTATTTCTAAACTACTATTTACAGCAGATATTATGGAATATTACATCAAACTTTATTAACAAAGTTACAAAGTTTATTATTATTGTGTGTGTGTGTATGTGTGCGTGTGTGTGTGTGTGTGTGTGTGTGTGTGTCTGTCTGTCTGTCTATCTATCTATCTATCTATCTTTCAGGAAACTGTCAAAGCACGGTGTTTTTTTTTTTTTTTTTTTTTTTTTTTTGGTTGTTTGCTTGGTCTGTTTTCCTCAAAGTTCAAAACAGGTGAAGCTGTGGCACAAAGTTCACACAAGTTACACATGAGATTCTCACAAGACTGTAACCCAGTGATCACTTTGTCTCTATGGGATCACTGCTGTGTATATGTATGTCAGGTATTCATCATAAAAGCATCTGTCTGTACAAACCTGCCAAACGAGCATCATGCTTCCTGTACTTTAAATAACACAACTGCAGCTTACGACTATTGTTCCGGACAAAAAACATACTAACTGACCCATTTGAGTTTCTGTACTAGGCCTGCCATTGATATTTCTATTAATAATAACAATAGCTGTCACAATCAAATATACTATTTTCTTTAATAAGGAGCTAAACCGATGATAAATAACAGCACTCACCCAATACAAAGTACGGGAGCTCGGTATTTTCCAAGTCGTCAACGACGACTATCTCGCCCGGAAAATCGTTCCTGACGGAGAATAGCAGCTTGGGCTCGGAGGCCGACGGGCTGTGCATGATACTTAGGTCGTTCTCTCGCAAAAACGGCAAAGCGGATACCGTAACGCTTTTCATTTTGCACTCCATGTCTTGAGACTGATCTTCTTCGCCGTTCAGACATTTCACACCAGCAGGACTGAAGATGACAATCCAGAGAACGCCGATAAGCAGCCCGGAGTGTGGTAGTAGCATCTTGCCGGAGACTGTGTAGCGGTTGTCAGGCTGCGGCAGTCGGCAAGCGGCACACTGGGAGCTGGAGGAGGAGGATCGGGAATGCGCTGGCAATAAGCTAATCGAGCTATTGCGTGAAAATAAACAAAAAAGGCAGGGTTTAAGACTCAGATATTTTCCGTCCCGCGGCTGAATATTCTTGTTGTCATCATAACACGACTAGGCTTAGTGATGACAGCGAGAGAGGCGGAACAGCGCAGCATCGGAGCCCGTTATTGGGCTTCTCCTCCTCAAGCCATTTAAAACGATTTTTCTTGTTGCAGTGGGCAACCATTAGCAAGAGCTAAATGTAATAGTCCTGTAACTTTAAAACTTCGTTTGCCATAATATCTACTTTATCAAATAAATGGCCTTATAAAGAAAGGAATAAAGAAAATAATATTTCTAATAGAAAATGGAAATATCATAAAGTAGCCTACACACTCTTTTTGTTCTTATGTATTAGAACTTTATGTTCTAAATGTGTAACTACTCATGTTCATGATAGTTATAAAAAACTTTTTTAAATTCATTAAATTTAAACACACACACACACACACACACACACACACACACACCCACACACACATATATATATATATTTATATATATATATATATATATATATATATATATATATATTATCATTAAATAGATAAAATATGTTAAAGTATGTAATATAATGGTCTGGCATTGGCTAGTTTTAGAGAGGTTTTGGGAACTTTTTAGCTTGTCAGATCATGTTAAACCAGCTCAGCCCACCATAAACCTTCAACTTAAGATGGTTTAAGTGTGTGTGTGTGTGTGTGTGTGTGTGTGTGTGTGTGTGTGTGTGTGTGTGTGTGTGTGTGTGTGTGTGTGTGTGTGTGTACCTACTTAACCATATTTTGGGGACATTTTATTTTTTTTACCCAAAAGTGAGCTAAACCGGACAAAAGCTCCAAAAACCTCTCTTTGGTGGACATCCTCATTTGTAAAACTGGTATAAAAATAAAGTAAATTTGTAAAAATTAGTTTTCTGTAAGGGGTAGGTTTAGGTGTAGGTTTGGTGTAGGGCAATAGAATATACAGTTTGTACAGTATTAAAACCATTATGCCTATGGAATGTCCCCATTTAGGTAGTTAAGTAAGTGTGTGTGTGTTGTGTGTTGTGTGTGGTGTTCTGTTTTTTTGTTTTGTTTGTTTGTTTGCAAAAAAATTTAGGTGTTTTTAAATAGAAATAGAAAAAAATAATCAATATCATATGTATTTCTACTGAACTATTAAATGTTTGCTATATATTTATATATATAATATATATATATATATATATATATATATATATATATATATATATATATATATATATATATTATAATTAACTGAAATGGATACCTTTTTCTGGGATTTATTTTTATTTTTTATCATAAGCTGTAAGGATTTTTTACTTTTATTTATTTATTTATTACAGTGAAAATAAATGCAATATTTGAGGGTTACTAGAAGAATCGCAGCTAGTTCACTGACCAATGTGGAAAGAAGAGCAGAACTGAAGTCAGGAAGCCAAAACCATCTTTTCAAGCAAACAGCAGCTGCAAGCTCTGGGAAGAAAAAAAAAAGAAAGAAAGAAAGAGTGAAATGGTGGAAAGAAAGAAGCAGTGCAGTCTGCCCCAAAGAATGATCTCCTTGTGTAATCTTGAGCTTATTCCAGCACTGAAGCAAGGCTTTAGCAAAGTGTGAAGCACTTTTGTGATGAAAGGGCACAGTACTCATTTCAGCTTTGACCTGCTCAATAATTGAACTTTGAGGGCGGCGGGGGGTGGGGGGTATCGACACACTTGTGGTCCCGTTGCAGTGATATCCTGCTCTCTTTTAGGCTTCTTTCTGCAATACTCACTGAGCTATTACTGCTTGTGGCAAAGGCAATATAATGACTCGGGCACAGTGAACTGTCAGAATAGTGTAATCACATTAGTTTGCTGAGGATTTGTCTTTGTCGCTCTCCTTATTACACTATAAAAAGACAGATTATATTATTAAATGAGTTATATTATGATATAATGAGTAATAATAATAATGATAATGAAAATGCAAAAATTATTATTATTATTATTATTAATCTCATGGCAAAATATGCATCCTCTCTGTTTGTTCAGATTAAATGGATAAGTGATGCTAGTTACCAATTTTAGCTGAAAAACTGGAGCACTATCATGGAGCTCAGCATGTTCTGAGGAATCTAACCAGACTTGACACAAATTTTTGTCCCTTTATCAGAATCGGTGGCAATGCCAGAAGGCAAATGTGCACACACATGACTAGAATGCCTCTGTAAGCAGAATTACCATTACATTCTAATAATAATAATAATAATAATAATAATAATAATAATTTCACTCTGAATAGACCAAAAGGTCTGTTATCGACATACAGTTTTAGGTATAAACATAACACAACACATACAGTGTAATGGCCTTTGCAATCCTATTAAAATAAAAGTAATCTAAGCAAGCAGCTCTTTCCTTTCCTGAACTTAAATAATTCCTAAAGTGCACAAGGAATTGGCAACCAAGACATTTTCAGGACACTTTTTATAATGCTAATTGTTCAGTCAAGCAATCACAAACTGCATATGCTGTGGTTTCTGATAGCACTATAAAAGGTACTGTAAAATCATGTTCATAGTAAAGGGAAGATATACCACATTATACCATTATATCACTGGAGACACAAGTGCTGAAGAACATGGGAAAAAAATAAAAATAAAAAAATAACAATTTTCTCTACAACAGGATACCATGAAAGAAGCCTTCAAAAGATAACAGCCTCTTTGTGACATGAGAAATCTATGAAATGCATTGGCAGCTTCTGTGTTATGCATTTGTTTCCCTTCGAAGCAGCATTGGCCTTTGTGATAGTCATGGCAACCTCATGCAAGTCAGCTGTCAGATTTAGAAAAGAAAATCCACATTCAATATCTCCACATTTTCTGTAAGGCTTAACAGCAGGCTGTAGCATATTGTTATTATGCTTAATAAAATGTCCCTGCATTTTTAAAATGGTGTGAAGCAGGGTTTAGACATACAGTAAGCTTCTTTTCTTAGAACAAATCATACTCTACAGCATAATGTCACCTCTGATATAACAGCACACCCTGTCCACATTTATGCAGATTTATTATAAAATGCCAAATACTGTACAAGCTTCTCATAGGTTATCGAGGCACGTGCATGCTCTCCTACATCCTCAAATTCCTATAAAATGTTTACAAGAGAAGAAACTGGAAGTGGGTTTATGCCAAGCAATTATAATAAGAATTAGAATTCAGAAACGTGTCTATGCCATTTCTCAATTACTACTGCAGAATGTTTCCAGCTGAGTTAAATAGCTCACAAAATGATCTTTAGACAGTATGACTGCACTTTATGAGAACAGACAATAGTTCTGAGAAATAGCACTTGATAAAAGATCATGCTTAAGTACTGCTGGAAAATTAAAGATCCCCTATTTGGTTAGATTTAGGAATCTCAAAAGAAAATCCCAAATATGAAAATCATTAGTATATAAAGATTTTTTTTTTTTTAATACTCCATAGCTTTTATGGTTAGACTAACAGCCTTTAAACTATACAGGTATTTTCTGTGAAAGGTCTTCTTTTTAGTACATTTCTGTTAAAAGATATTCTACAACAGACACATACTCTGTAAGGCAGGTAATGTATTTATTGGTAGTTGTCCTTTCAGCAATATGTAAGCAGTAATGCAGGCCAGATGTTTGATAAAATGAGAGACTAACCCCTCCCCTCACATACAAGGTGTTACCCCTTCACCAATTAGCTGGAGAAAAACACAAAAGATCTGCATAAGATTTTGCTGAGACAGCACACAACAAAAACTTGTGCAACAGCAAGTGTTGCAAAATTCAGGAGGTGAAGATCTGAAATTGCTGAAAAAGTTGTAAGTTGTTAGTGAAGTGACTGTTATTTTAGTACCATTGAGATATTGTGTGTGTGTGTGTGTGTGTGTGTGTGTGTGTGTGTGTGTGTGTGTGTGTAGTTTTCATTAATTTAATTTTAGTTGAGTTAAGTACAACAAATTAAACTCTTTACTATATAAAATGTAATCTGTCATTGTTTTTGAGAGTGTCATTACTTGTGGCTGATTGACTGTGACTTCAAATTCACAATATGGGTTTGTCAAATTTACTCAACTTCAGATTTTTTTTTCTTTCTTCATATCAGAGCATTGACTGTACATTTCAACACACAAACACTTATACTACAATTTTTAATTTATAGTCTGGAGTTTTGCAACAACTTTACTTCCATGAGAAAATAATGTATGCATGAATGAATGAGCAAGCAAGCAAACTTGAAGAACTGACAGAAAAAAAATGAGGCAGTTAAAAAATGTTATGTATGTTAATATTCAATGAGATACATAATGAGACTATTTTTCTGCAGGGTATTATGGGTTAAATGTCCTTCCACTCACCCATTTGTATATAGTGCCAGTCGTTTCAGTCAGTTATGATGTGCTCACAGAACACTGAGAAATATAAGGTTGGGAAATAAATATATGAATAATGTGATATGTCTGAATCACAGTCATAGAAGATTGTTAGATTGGCCTAAACTGCAAGCAGACAGACCTTTCTGACTTCAGATCAAATGCCCAGTCTGGGCAATTCTGACATTTTGTATGCTAGCATTAAAAGAGATCATTCTGGAGTCTAGTATTATTTAATTCAAAATGATTATGAAGAAAATATTATTTCCAGGCTCATATGTTTGTGAACAACAACAATAATAATGATTTGTTCATAGGTTAACAAGAGATTTCAAATTAGATTTATTCCCCATGAATCAAAGCAATGGCCCTGACATCTGCTGATCGCTTTCATTCAGGTTTTCCGTAGATCAGAGTTATGACATTAGCACAATTGGATTAATCCATATTCATCTTTAGAACTTTCAACAAACATCATTTATCTCATGAATCCGTGAAGTAATGCTCAAGCCAAACAGGTCCCGATGAAAGAGAAACACAGAAAGAGAGAAAAGACATCAGGAGTTCTTGTGTCCAGACTGACTGTGGACGTTTGCCAGACTTCTCTCCCGAGATTGTGCCCTCTGAGTGTTTTTTATATGTCAACGTCTCAAGACATATAGCGATAGGGAGTATCTGCCCCCTCACCCCCAAAGATGAATCACCCTAGTTGTCCAGTTTGCCAGTCTCCAAGTGTAGCCTGGGCTACGATCTCACTGGCAAACACTGCCATAGATTGACCTTCTATTCAAGGTAATGATTACCCCCTTGAGCATGCAGCAGCTGGCAAGGTAATGCATTGTTGGCACATAAAAGTGATGCTGCAAGAAGCAGAAGGAGAACAGGAGACTCATGTACCCTAGAGTTTGACCATCTGTGCCCTATTGGTCGTCATTAAGGTTTCTAATTTGGGACGACTAGGGAATGAACCAAACCAGGGCTGAAAATGTCATTACCTGACTCCTGGTGAGGTGTCCTCCCATATTTACATATTTATACACCTTAACTGTCTTTGCCTCACTGCCATGACATTGAAGCTGTGAAAGCTGGACCAATTCTATTCCAGGTATCACATTTGAAGCAAAGCCAGTGCCATTAATGTGACAATATAACACTGCATGCTGAGATGGACCATTACATTTCAAATAGAAGGGAGTTAATGCAGAGAATATTATTGTGATTGTTGTTTTGAAGGCCTGGTCACGTTTAACGATCTCTTAATTGTAGCTTTGTTCAAATTGTCAGATGGTGGTGCCTGAAACTGCCACTCAAAACTGGCTTTTTTATCTTCTACTGACTTATTATATTATCATTATACTTATTATAACATCTACGGACTTATAATTAGCAAATTTAAAAGCTAAAACAAAAGCAACTTTTTTTTTTTTATATCAGGCAAAGTAGCTATAAATACTAAAGAAATATAATAAATATACACTATAAGTTTGGGGTCAGAAAGTTTGTGTGTGTGTGTGTGTGTGTGTGTGTGTGTGTGTGTGTGTGTGTGTGTGTGTGTGTGTGTGTGTGTGTGTGTGTGTGTGTGTGTGTGTGTGTGTGTGTGTGTTTGAAAAGAAACTTTCATTTTCTGTGAAGCTGCTTTGCAACGATGTGTATTGCACTATAACTATAACTAAATTGAATGGAAATTAACTGAAATGCACTATACAAACTAAATGGAATGGAATTGAAATTAACTGAATAAATGCACTTCTTGTGAACTTTCTATTCATCAAAGAATCCTATATATTTCTAGAAAAAAAAAAAAAAAGTTTCCTAAAAGCAGAAACAAATCAGTTTCCACAAAAATATTAAGCACAACTGTGTGCTGTCAATATTGATAATAATAAGATTAATAATCCCAACATTTATATAAAAGTGCATGTCTCCATCATAAAAAGTACTCCACACGGCTCTGGGTTTAATAAATGCCTTCTGAAGTGAAGCGATACTTTTGTGTATGAAAAAATATCCATATTTACAACTTTATAAACCATAATCTCTAGCTTCCGCTAACTGTAATATGCGTGTTAATGAGAGAGTGGCGTTCCAGCGGATGACGTTGAATGTAGGTGTATAGCGTAAACTCCGGTGAGAATATGCTAGTCTCGAGATCAATAAGCAGCAACAAATTAGGAGTTTATTGAGGAAAAACTCAATATTGAACTAAACTGAATATGTGTTCCTCTAATCTAAAGTGTTAGGATGCAGCCCTGACTGAGCATGAGAGAAATCTTTCAAAAACATGAAAACAACCCCAAACTTTTAAATGGTTCTTAAAAATCTTTTATGTATATAAATATCACAAATTCAAAGATCAATATTATCCAGTGACAAAAAATTTAATTACCTAACCTCAGTTGTTCCTATGAAATGAATCTCACAAATGTTGATGCTGATGAGTATAGCCAAATGTGCTGAAAATGCTGAGATTGCTTACCCTGAATGCTTACCCTATAACTGTCAATAGACTAGCTTGCTTCAACACTTTAGTTTTAACTTTGCTGTCTTTTCTTTAGACTGAGAGCTGTGCAGCTGCACAAGAGTGTCAAGGTTTACAAAGCAAATGGAAATGCAATGCTTCCGGCACCAACAGAAACCTAGCTTATTTTTTTTATCAAGCCCAAGCAGAGGAGACAAATGATATGCAGAAAATGTTCCAGTTGGAACCAGGGAAAAACTCAGTCAGTTGGCATTGATAAGAATAGTTGTCAACCATACATAATGTAAGCACTGGTCAAAATAAACTGGACTGGTAACTATCTAGTGTACGGTGTGAAACATGCTCATGCCATGCTACATTTTAGGCATGCATCGGTTTATAACATTAGTTAAATAAATAAATACTATAATTACCTTATTTCTCACAGATATATAATAATGTGACATTATATGTCAAAATGTAAACTTACTGTATATATAACACAAAGTGAGATTAATTCTCATAATACAGATTTTATCTCACAATGTATGTACTGGACTTTGTACTGTAACTAATTTACCTTTTATCTCATTATTATTATTATGATTATTTAACCCTGTACCAAAAATAACATCCAACTCAAAAATATCGCTTCAACTGCTACTGATAGAAAATGAATAGTATACATTTCTATGTGTCCACATCCCAAGCATTACATCTAGCTTTGGAAGAGCCCTTCAACTGTTACTGCGCGAGATAAAATAAAATTTCCTGTAGAAAATTAAGTCATCCCTTCTTCATCTGCACTGACATCAAACTGTTTCCACATCAGAATGAGATGTACGAGTTTTAGCATTTTCTTCAGTATTCCCAAGATATCTGGCACTAACAGGGCACTAGGCTGACAAGAACTGACTTTTGGCTTTATTGTATGAAGAGCAACATACATCTCCCTTAAGATACTGGAGACTTTGTCAGTATGAATTCAGCTTGCCAGGAGTCACAACAAATTTGTAGCAGACAAATTTGGGTAAAGCATTGGGAGAAAAGCATTTTCGCTTTCATTAGCCCCCCTGTCCCTCCAGGGCTCACAGAGCCTGGTCTATCCTCCCTCCCCTCTAAAACACACTCTCTCTCTCTCATTCTCTCCCTTTCCCTCTCTTCTTCCCTGTCACATTGCTGCCTGCTGCGGCTCAGCCAATCAGAGAGAAAGGGGTGTGGCCTTTGGTCTCAGTTGGACAGAGCTTGTTGAAAAGAAAGAGATGCTTTCCTGAAAGACTTGGAGTAGCTCTCCTCTGCGTGAGGCTCACCGTTTTGGGGCTTGGCAGTAAGTGATGACTACAGCACGGGCAACTCAAGTCTAGCTCTAGCAATCTGGCACACACACGCACTAAAAAACACACAGAAAGAGAGAGAGAGAGAGAAAGACAGTGGATGTCACAAATGAACCTTGGCAGGTACAGTTTTTCTACTTGGAAAAAGCTGAATGATGCAAATGAGTTGAAAGGAGAGAACAGCTTTGTGTGGACTTATCTGTCTGATTGTAATCTGATGTGATCCTACTTGTTTTGGAAGATCACACATTGTTTAAGAGGATCTGAACTGTTTCTATCCTGCTTGGACAAACATTGAATTTCTGGGACTTGCATTCTTAAAGAACTGGTTTTAAAGTTTCTGCATCCAGTTTTTAAATTTTCTTCAATCAAGAAAAAATAAACTAATGGCTATTTGAAACATTTTGATTGCATCCATAAAGGGTGCACTTAGCGCGCTCTCTTCGGACCATCAATACAATGCCTGGATTACCCTTTTGATAGCCTTGTGAACCCGTGTGAAATCACCGCGGAGGAGGTACGGCAGGGGGCTGAGCGGGTGGGAGCTGCATTCCTCCACTTGAGACCGAATTGAAAATCCAACATCCTGACTGCCGCCACAAGCCGATCGGATACCAACGCTGTAGGGACAGGAGTGGAAACACCCTTCACGGTCTGGGTGAGTACTCTGTCACAGTTCACTGGACACTTAATCTATATTTGGTTAAACCACTTCACCCTGCTCATCTTGTAGTGTCGGAAACATCTCCTGACTTTAATGTTACAGCTTTTAAGGAGTCTTATATTGGTTGGAAAACTGGTTTTCCCATCTGATTATGGATAGCTGCAGTGTCAGTCAACAATGTCAGTTTAACATAAGAAGCAGGTAAATTTGTTTTGGATTCCAAAAAAGAATACAGTTGGTTGCTCTAATTTAGATGTAAACATTAATTCTATTTGACTTTGATCAACTTAGTTTGATTTTAATTAAAGGATGTATGCAGGTAATTCAGAGTATTTCAGAATGCCAATTCTATATGTGATGATGAGCTCATGCTATAAATATTGCCATCTTGACTAGTGTAGACAGTTCTACAGGGCATTGCCTCTATCTCATTAAACTGGATTTAATTTCATCCCACAATGCTTTCTCAAACTAAATCTAGAGCTTGCCCCAAGAGTTTCCAGTTCCTTGCACAATGACAATAACCCAGAGGGGTTCTCTCAAAACAAGTAAGAAGTCCTTAACTCCCTTTCCAAACTTTCTCCTCACTTTGAAGCTTTTGAACATAATACAGAAAAAAAAAAAACATGAACAGCAGCGAAGAGCTAAAACAAAACCGCCCCACAGCGGCAGTGACTCATGGGATGGCTTCCTCACAGTTTGGTTTGGACGTCTGCCTGGACTCCGTAAGGAACCCGGAGAAGAACCGAATTCCTTGTATTTTATACTAGACAGAAGGGTTAAAGCTGGACTGCATTGTCTTACATGTGTACATTAATCCTCTTTTCTCACTCTGGCAGTGGCAGAGCAGAAGCACGCTGACATTTCCACTGTTGTAGGAGAATATTTAATGCCCCTTTCTGTTAAAATACAAAGCAGCTTGCTTTTTAATCTGTTGCAGAAATATTTAAGCTGTCCATGGTCTCTCTCTCTCCCCCTCAATCCTTCGTTCACTCTTGCTTTCTCACCGTCTTAACAGTAGGTTTCAAAACAAATTATTTTGGAAAAGCTGATTCCTGGTGTGGTTTTGCTGTGGCTACAAAACAAACCCACCAGGCCATCTTTCTATGGGAAGAATAGCATTTTAATCCAAATTATTCAGCAGTGCCAGCGATTGTATTGTATGCTTACACCTACCCGATTGTCAGCCTTTGAATATTTCGTCACAACAAGCAATCAGAAAACAATGGGCCACCTCCATTCAACAAAAATGTAACTGTTTGGAGACAAGCATATAGGATGACAGCACTTATGCAGCACTTTTCATGCTTAACGTTGCCTATAGAGGGAGCAATTCTCTTGTAACAAACAACCTGCAACCACACATTCAACAGAATCATAGTCAGAATGGCTAGAGAGAATGCAAATAGAGGCGCTCGATTATCAGTTTAAAATATTGATTAGTTATTGGAGAGGTCTAGCCATTCAGTCTGACATCCAAACATGATCGATTTCCGCTGATACTGTGGATGGGAGATTTTATCTATGTAAGGTGAGCAGAAGATTCTGAATATTTCTTCATCTGCGACATGCAGGCCTAAGTTATTGGGATGCAAGTCCATGACGTTTCCCCAGTGGACATTCTCTACTGCTTACCAAGAAGCCCTCTGAGGTTTTTGAAGTGTTAAAGTGGAAGAAGAACACAGAACTCCATTTCCAGTCCCGGAGGGGACGCTGATGTGTGCTGTGTGTGTGTATATGTGCCGTCATTCGCTCTGTGAAGTTATAAAAGAAATATCGATCTGCCCAAGCAATATTCACTATCTCAGATGAAAAACTAATGTAAAGTGGATTCAAAATATAGTGTGTATGTTCACTGAAATGGAAATATAAAAATATAACAGTAGTCTGAGGTTTTATCACTAAGAAAAGACACTTCAAAAAGGCAAAACTGGATGTAAAGGTACATTGTGTGTACACACACACATATATATATATGGTTTGCAGCAGACTAAAATGTAACCTTTCTGTTTATCTGTAAATGACTTTTTTTTTCATTTTTCTGTATGTGTCAGCTTAATAATACACTCCCTCTGCTTTTAAAAATAGATTATTATTATTATTATTATTATTATTATTATAATAATAATAATAATAATAATAATAATGATAGAGATTTTTTTTTTAAATGTGTGTGTGTGTGTGTGTGTGTGTGTGTGTGTGTGTGTGTGTGTGTGTGTGTGTGTGTGCAAGCAACACAATATATACAACATCCACTCACAAAAACACACACACATTCACTCACATACACACACGCACTCTCTCTCTCTCTCACACACACACACACACACACACACACACACACACACACACACACAAATAGTGATGGGCAAAGTACAGAACACTAAAGATTTATATGAGGTGTACTGCAATTAGCAGATAATAATTTGGGAAATATTCTGGCTTAAAAAAAAATAAAATTCATACAAATGCATAATGAAAATGAATTCTGATGTCTGGTTATCTTGCTCATCATGTTGCTATCAACTCTGAAAGTGTAATTTGCTTGGCTCATTAGCATGCATAATTACATGCAAAATTTTAAATAACCAAGAAACACCCTAATAACTTCTATAGCCTGAGCTCCTTTGAACTTACTTGTGTGTGTCATGTAGAGATTGCAAATGTCATTCGAAGTTCACAGTGCAGAACTGTGGGGAGGATCAAGTTGATTTTCATGCAAAACTCAAGTGAATAAATTGCAATGGAAAAAAATGCATGATATAATTTTTTATATATATTTTATCAGAATGTCTAAAAGCAATATGAAAGGATATAAGAAAAATCATTAAATATGTATATGTATATACATATACATATACATATACATATACATATACATATACATATACATATACATACTCACTCATAAAAAGATAAGGCAGACACACAGACAGATACATAGTTAGTGTTATATAGATAGTCTATAACTTTTATACTGTGTTCACCATAGCTAAAAGTTAGCTCCAGGCCTTAAGGACACTCTCATTAGTGTCCAGGATGAGTAAATTAAGTCTTTCATGCTGGTTATAATATGGTGCAATAAGTCACTCATTAGATAAGCTTCAGTAGTTTTCAAATCTAATTGTCAAAGGGGATCCCAGGTCTACTCCTTTAATGGAAAGGACATTTCATTTAAATGAATTGGGTAATTCCCTGCACAGACCAAACTAAAGACAGTATGATAAAAGAGCATATATTTACAGATATGAAGCTGAGCTGCTTTGATAATAGGGATTCTGATTAATCTCTTTTAGATGAATAATTCACATTTATGGTAGCCACAGTTGTAGTAGTAGTATCAGTAAAATAAATCAAAATCTTTATTATTATTTTTTTTGGAGAGATGCAGACTGATTCTTATCTTTTCACTTTTTTTTTTTTTACTTAAAATAAATACTTTAAAATACTTTAAATGTCCTTCCGTTTGGATTTGATGGGGTGATTTCACTGCATGTTAAGCCATCCACAGCATATCCTGTTATGTGGTATGCACAGCCACATTCCCGAGTTAATGGTGAATTTCACCATGACGCGAGGCATCAAAATGGGAATACTCCCTGCCAGCTGGTCAAGGGGCCAAAGGGAAAATGATTTATTTGACAAAGAGTCAAAGATCAAAGGCAATGACTAACCAGGAAGCACCAATCTCCTTCTGCAGCTGATCACAGAAGGAGCCTCCACCAATCAGCCATACCAGCAGGACCTCTTTTCTATGTTTTAATTGGTTGCTGTGTGCCACTGGCCTTCACAGACGTCAAGCTGGAGGACATTACGTGTGGCGGCAGGGTCAGCTATCACACTGCCTTAGATGTTCTTACTGCAAAGACATTCTGTGGTAAAGAGTAATGTGACAACAGACATAACTTCATAATGAGGCTGTCTCATCAAGTAATCTATTTCCTGTGACTTCCAGTTTATTAACCGCTATAGGTAAATGACTAGAAGAATAACAAAGTGCAGTAAACGCTAAAACAGTTGGCACTCCAAACCAGTGTGTTTATGATTATGATAATAAATTCAAATAATATGATAACAATTAGCAACTGTTAAAACTGGAAAGCGGCTGAAACGAAAAGACTGCTCTTGCATTAAAAATAAGGTGGATGAAATTTGGACAACTTTTTGCCATTTTAACCCCTACAAAGCATAAACTAATTTCAACGAAATAAAAAACAACATAAAAAAATCAATTATATCACTGATCATAATGCCTAAAAGTAATATGAGATCTTCATAGATAAAACAATAGAGAAATAAACTAAAAAACAAACCAAAATTAAATCACTGTTCATAATGCCTAAAAGTAATATGAGATGATCTTCCTAGATAGACACATACAGAAACCATTCAAAAGCAAAACAAACAAAAAATTATAATCGTTGATCATAATGTATAAATAATGCCTCTATTTCTAATGTTCTATTGTTGCTGGGGGGTTTTGTATACATTCTTTCTATTCTTCTAGTTTTAACTTTGCTCTGTCTGTATCTTCCATTTTCTTCTTAGTATATAGATATATTTTCAATATATATAAGTCTAACAATAATTGGATACATTGTAAATTCATATATCTGCACATGCTAGTTTATACCTTTCTTCTTTTTTAATTTATACCTTAATTTTTATTTTTGTAATAGAGTGGTCGTAAATAATGATTTCACTGCATGTCATACTATGTATGGTTATGTATGTGACAAATAAAATTTGAGTTTAAAAGTAATATGAGAAAATCTTCCTGGATAGAACCATACAGAAATAAACAAACAAAAAAATAAAACTAAATGTGTTACTCTTGTTTGCTTTTCTTAAATCAGGATCTAAAAGGGTACTGTTACAAAGAAGGTTGTATCTAGTTTCTTTTATGGTCAAACTCTGACTTGGGCAAATCATAGTTTAGTTAGACACTTGGACACGCACCTGCCTTATCGTAAAATATGACCTATTAATGTAACACGACAACATTACCACTGCAACCTCGCATCCATTCATTACTGCCGAGCGTGGAAACCAGAGAACCTGTCTAGCTTAACTCTGCTATTGAAAAACTGAGCAGAAGAGATGGAAGAACCATTGTATTACACACCACAAGCCTGTCATTGTCTGTACCCCAATCCCCTGGTCTCTGGAAGGCAAGATGGATGGTAACGGTTATGGCCAACTCTCCTGGCATTTCACTCGGCCTCCCCTGACCTTTCCTTGCAGCAATGTGATGCACATAACCTATCGATCAACTCCTGACCACTGTCTCTCCGAGGACAAGTACTATACCAGTGTGCTATTTATGTTCACTCAAATCTGGAATATGAGGATCAATGCTAGATTCATTTCTAACCTTTGTTACGACAAATTATTGGAATTGTGTAAATATATGTGCTCTGAAATATAACGGTTAGTTGAGACTGATGCTTGGAGATTAGTAGACAGATTGATCACCTCGGACAGACAATTAGTAAAAGACTCATTAGCGGCTCACATGCAGTTCATTACTGGCTTTACTTTGTGTTGTTCACTGTACCATTTCACAAGAATCAACCAGAGAACAGAAAAAGTGTTCTGTCTTGTCCTCTGCCCCCTTTGTCTTTTTATCTCTTGTATGCAGATTAGCTACTGTGTTGCATATAACATATAGGCTAAGTTTCCCATTTTGTTTTTGTGGTTTTATTTTTGAAAAGGGTAGACATGACAGCTACATTCTGGTCTATTGTATTCAATTTATGTTAAATAACACAGAGGATAAGATGAAATGTCACGTTATGCATATTTGATACAACACATTTTACTTTGCCTCATTTATATTCATAGTTGCCTCAAGTGGCTTCTTTAAAAAAGGTGATGAATTACTTTTTAATTAATTAGATTATGAACGAGACTGTAAAAAATATATATCAGGTTTTATTTCACAATGGTATTAAAGGGGTCATATGATGCTGCTAAAAAGAACATTATTTTGTGTATTTGGTGTAATGAAATGTGTTTATGCGGTTTAAGGTTCAAAAAACACATTATTTTCCACATACTGTACATTATTGTTTCTCCTCTTCTGAAACGCATCAATTTTTACAAGGCTCATCGCTCTGAAAAGCGAGGTGTGCTGTGATTGGCCAGCTATCCAGCGCATTGTGATTGGCCGAATGCCTCAAGCATGTGACGGAAATGTATGTTACGCCTCTTAATTTATTGTGATGCCTTGTCCGTCCGAAGTGATGAGACATAAACATAAAAACCATTTTAAACGTGATATAAACATGTTTTCTAGTCGTGTCTTCTTTTGGAAGGTAAAAACAAAGTAGTTTCGGTTTCTCAACGAAACAGCGTCACATACCGCAGGCTTGAGTGAGCATAGGTGGGCGGCTTGAGGTGGATTCTATGAAGGAGTGTACCTTGTGCTTGCAACAACCACATGTGACGACCCCGGGGTGGACTCCGCTTCATCCATGGTGAAAGCCCATTCTGCGATCCACAGTGCAAAGTTGATGTATTTCCTCAATGACCAGCACGGATCAGCCCCAGGCATGACAAAGCGCATATCATCCTCTTTTGGATGGCCAAACAAAGTAGTTTCACTAATACAAAGAGAATAAAACGTTATGCAAATCTTCCCACATACTGACATAGATATGTGGGGGCGTGTTAGAACGAGCCGTTTCGGGGGGCGTGGACGAGTCTCAACTTTTATAAAGAATGTCTCTTTGGATTTGAGACTTTAGTCTTTGCAACTTTGCAGATCTTCTTTATTCACCAAGAGCTTGTAACACTCCAAAGAGACAGGAAAATTTTAAATCCCATCATATGACCCTTTTAAGATCTTAAAGCAACATGTTAGTAGGTACTGATAATTACTAAACTCTCAGATGTTTTGCCTAAGTGATTTTAAAATAAATAAAATAAAATAAAATAATTGCACAGTGCACTTTTACTGTGACTAAAATGCTGCAGAAATTACCCATCCATAGCTACATTTGGCCAGTCTAACTGAGTCACACCTTTTCACTGAAAATTCTGTCATTATCTACTCATCCTCATTTCGCTCAACACTCATATGACCTTTTTCCCATGAAAGATTAAAGGAGTTATTAAAGAATGTCAAAACTGCCCTTTTGAATACCATGAAGGTGCACATTGATCACTTGCTGCCAAGTGACAAGTTGTAATTTTGTTTGGTTTATACATATTATATACAACACACACACACACACACACACATTACACCCTTGATGGCAAAGATTGTCACTGGCCATTTAATGTCTCTAAAAAGCTGCAATTGTTGAACCCATATCCTTTCTGCATGCATATTTCATTTAATCTGACACTGCATGCCGTGCTGTAATCAATGAAGGTAATCCTTATTGACACTGAATTGAGTTTAGCACTGCTGTGCTCCTCTACAGTGACCTTTTGAAGGACTCAACGAGACTAAGATGTTTCTTGCCACTTTATTTGCTCAATGTATTGACAGCAAATGTGAGAGACAACCTAGTTGTTCCATCCCTGAGAACCGCTTTCCATTTTCTTTCTTTAGTTCATGGTTCTCTCTGACTCTTAGTAGTTCTTGGTGCTAAAGTCTAAGTTCACTTTGTACTTTTGAGATGGTTATCAGAATTTTCTTTTGAGATGGTTATCAGAATTTCCCTCTCATCCTCAGCACTTCTCATCTAACCAATGAGATTAGCAGAAGGCAGGTATGAAAATCCTCTACTGATAAGATGTCCTTAAGTCCTGACGCCTGCCATCTCTTCATCCATTAAATTTTGTAACTGTTGTTGACACCTCAGCCTCAGCTACATTTTAAATCTGTATGAGGGCCCAAGGGTTTGAGGATCCTTATCTGAACACAATCCAATTCCCTAATTCCATCTCTTCCTGTATGTGAGAGAAGTTTTTAAAGATAAAAGCAATGGTCTGCTAAAAGTGTCTTTTTGTCATGTATTGACAAAATACATATATATACATTCATTTCATGTTTGGGCTCATTACAAAGAAATTATATAATTCAATAAAATAAAAAATAATTCAGCAAGAATGCATTAATTTAATCAAAAGTGACAGCTATCATTTATATATTGTTACAAAAGATTTATATTTTAAATAAATGCTGTTCTTTTGAATTTTCTATTCTTTAAAGAGACCTGAAGAAATTGTACCGTGGTTTCCACACAAAAAAAAAAAAAAATAATAAGCACAACAACTTTCATCATTAATAATAAAAAACAACAAAAAAATATTAATAAGAAAAAAATCAGCATTAGAATGATTTCTGAAGGATCGTGAAATGGAACTGGAGTAATGACTGCTAAAAATCCAAAATTTCCCTCACAGAGACAGAAAAATGGATTGTAAAGGGTCTGTGCGATTTGGATTTTAAATATAAGGCTCCTGTCTTTACCCATTTCTCATGCAGACAGTCACAATGTAGTGCCCTATGTGAGAATTGACTCATCTTGCAGAAGTCCTCATTTTTTTTCATGTTTTATTTCATCTGTGGGGCTCAAAAGAATGTGCGCTGTCTTCACATCTTCACCATTCTGCCAGTGCAGCACTTGGGCAAATGACTCACTGTTCCTATCCCACAATACCTACAGGCGTACATCAGCCTCAGTAGGATTAAGCTAAATGTGAGCAAGATTAAATGGCTCTTGCAACTGTCTTCTCACACATCTTATTGGAATTCACATGGCTCTCTGCATGGTCCAGACTCCACTTTGCTTTCACGGACCAGGAGCTTTGCAAAAGGCTGCTGGCTGACTCTCTTATGGATATAGTAAGGGGATAGCTCAAGATGTCACATAAAGATCCATATACACAAGAAGTCAATAGTTTGGACTCATTTGACAAAATGTATGTGTTGTGCGATATTACAAAGCTTTTGGAAAAAACTGTTTGATGCTAAAAATTGTGTATTATATCATAGACTGTATATCTATACTTACAATAATGATGCATTTATTCCATAGACACACTGTACGGAATTTTAAAGACAGTCTTTGGAAAGGTCCTGGCATTATGTGAGATAAGCAAATAGAAAGGTCAGAGAGAGTTTACTTTTACCTTCAGATCATACAGAGAATAGTCATGACATGTAGCTTTTTAAAGATATCTTTGTGTGAGAGTGAGACAGCGAGAACATGACAGAGAGAATCCAATCCAGAGACAGCTAAGCACAAAGTATGCTAATGAGAGAAGAGTTCAAGTGGGTCAAGGCAAGTGTGTTCTAACAGGGCTCTCAGACATCACCAGTGATGGTTTCAGTATAACACATGCATGTTGAAATAAAAGATAGCAAAGATACAGTTAGAGATGAGTGTGATGTTGAGACAAAAGGTTATCGAATAGGGAAGATTGTGCAACACTGAACCTACTGACTCTGAACAAACAATATTCAATCCTTATAAACCCGCTCTCGTCGCTATAACCTCTCTCTCATGCAAATGGACACTCCATCAGCTCCATCAGTGAGGTTCATGAGCAGCAAGCAGGGTGAGCCCTCTTGTACTCAATTCTGTCTGAAATGGAAATCACTTTGTGGGAAAAATAAATAAATAA
Source organism: Cyprinus carpio (assembly GCF_018340385.1). Taxonomy (NCBI): domain Eukaryota; kingdom Metazoa; phylum Chordata; class Actinopteri; order Cypriniformes; family Cyprinidae; genus Cyprinus; species Cyprinus carpio. Next base: position 16,793,502 of record NC_056573.1, on the reverse strand, counting down.
ATGCACTCATCGCTGCATCAAATATTGCATAAATTCCATAGCTGATTGTTATCTGTATTTCCTATTTGACAATTAAGAGAAACTATCGCTTTTTTCGCTTTCTTTCTCCACAGGAACAGTATGGTAGCACAAACACTATGCAGTCTCCACTGAGATTTTTTGTTTATCTGATTTAAAGCAATACCTCCCATTAGAACCAGCCTTATGGTGTATAAAAATAGCTCACTCACTCTTCATATATTATGCTATAGTTTGCTATATGCTATAGCATATGCTATAGTCTTGTCCCATAAGTCCAATTGGCAATTGTGTATTAGCTGTCAGTAGGTCAAATACTGGTTGAGGTGGGGCAGAATGATGCACAAGGCCAATATTGAGGTATGGAGTTCTCCATTGCTCCAGGGCACACTGTCAGCAGCATTATTCTCCTCCTTCCTCGTGCACTTTAGTCGATTCCCTCACCCCGACTGCTGAACACGCTCTTCCGCCGCTCATAATTAAAAGACCCCAACTTCAGTCTACCATTTATTGGGTATAAATTCACTCACTGGCCACAAAGTCTCCTGTAGCAATTTGCTAAACAAGGTGGAGCAGCTATTTGTATGCTTGTCTTACTGGCTATTATTGGATCTTGTGCATTTTTAAAAACAAAAGAAAACAAAAACTACATTTTTAATTAAATTAAATGGGCACTGGTAAAGCAATTTAATATATTTTAGTTTCATTAGAAATAATAATAAATAATTATTAAATATAATGGTTCATGATAATAATAATAATAATAATAATAATAATAAAACGTTAAATGGTATTTTGCAAACTTTCTGATACTATTACTATGCCATGATATGGCCGCTGTAATTTTTGATAAGAGAAACTTGAATAATTTGAAAAATAGAGGGGGCAAGAAATAGGAGACAGACACTCATACAGGGGGTCTGGATTTCATTTGTGTTCAGCTTAACCAGTTAGCATCTGCTAGCCTTGGCTTTGCTCACTCTTTGGCAGGCAGTCTGTCAAAACTAGGCCCCCATGGCACACTGGGCAGAGATGATAAAATGTGTGTCTGAGAGCTAGTCAGTCCATCAAGTGTAAACTGAAATGCACTAAAGAGGGTGTCAACAGAGTTTCTGAGTGTTCTCTCAACACAAATCAAGACCAAGTTTATGCAAATTTAAATAAATAAATACATTTACCTATATTATACCGCAAGATTCGCAAGTAATTAAATTTTAACAGCATGAAACAGATTAACTTTTCCCTGCTTGCTACAAAGATTTCATATATTGTCTTATCCAAAAAATGCATCCAGAGGTAATGTTTGATTCATATCCTGTTGGAATTATACGATAAATAAATCTAAATTCCCAAATCATTTGAAAACCTTGGAAGAAATTTTGCAGCATAACAAACCAGAATAGCGGAGCTCACATCTTACAACAAGACCATTACAGGCATAATGCATTATACAGTAATGGTACCACTACTTCATAGTGCAAGTCAGGAACTATTTCAGTCAGTGGGGCTGTGTCAGCAGGGTTGAAATTGGTCCCTAATGGCTTGCCTATATTAGGGTAAATACCCACCTCAACTACGTGCCAAAATCAACTACCATGGGTCCTTGGCACCACATTGCTCTGGAATGTTTCAGATGGAAAGTCCAATGTTTTCTTCCTTTCACAACAGAATGTCTAGTTTGATTGTTTCCCTCTGCAACTTGACATTTCATCCATATTAGCTTTGTGAAGCATTCAGTCTTGAAACCCCAAAGAGAATAGCACTACATTTTCACAGATGCAGTGACAAGTGAACACCACAACACTGTTTACTTTCTTATTCTCTTGGTTTGAAATATGAATGGAATACATATACATATATCAGATTTCATTACTTATATATATATGTATATATGTGTGTGTGTGTGTGTGTGTGTGTGTGTGTGTGTGTGTGGATGTGGATGTGTCTGTTTTAGTAGTATGGCTATGCCTAAATTAAGCTTTGACTTTTCAATGGTTGTCCATGGGGGCAGAGGGTAAAATGGCTTATGATGTATGGCGGCATGAAAGCCACCTGCCAATATGCAAAATGGGTTTGATGTCATTATCTTTTAAGGACTAGTGATGTGAGAACTGCCAGTACGATCCGGGAAATGGTCCATCATTCAGCCGAGTGCTCTTCCGCCCCCTTAAAACATCATTGCATGCTGGTTTCGCCTGTGCATGCAGGGACCTCTTTGCTGTTTTGGCACGACACGCAAACAGAGAGTATAGAAACAAAGCTCTGATGAGTCTACTGCCTGACCCAACAACTAAATATTCTAAATGATTCATGGAAAATAATTGAGTGTTAGCTGATCAGCAAACTGGAGGAGCGAAAACTAAAAGACACAACACTATAAACACGACAAACTACAAACCACACATTTACATACACACACAGGAATAGTGCATTCAAAAATTAAAATTCTGTTATTACTTACTCACTTGTCATTCAAAACCCATATGCTGTTATTTTTGTTCTAGTGAACATGAAAAGAGAAGTTTCACCACGTTTTTCCCTAGAACAACATAGATCACATCTGTCAGGCTCCAAAAAGAACAAAAAAGTAGTAATCCCATATGAATAGTGAATCAGTAATACTGTAGTTTGTGTGATTAACAGACTGAAATCTTTATCATTTGAATTCAGATGACTTGGAATACAGTACACAAGTAGTATGCATTACTTTAATGGCACTGTTTTACAGTTTTTATGCCTTTACATGGTCACTATGAACTAATGTTTTATGAAAAACCAATGCATGAAGATTCTCCTTCTGTATTCTAGGAAAAACTAAATAACAGCATGTGGGTTCGGAATGATATGATGATGAGTATATGATGACAGAATTATCTTTTTTGGGTGAGCTATCTCCTTACGCATCACCAATTTGGACTGATGAAATGTTTTTAGGGTTTCAGACACAATGGAATGGACTAAGCTACACACTGGCAGCAATCCCTTTGGACCGATGCACTATAACAATGTGTGTGTATTGATCCAACATTCTAATATTGCAGTTAAAAGGTTTCTGTGCATGTACATTATGAGTTAAAATACATCCTGGTCACATGCATGGAATCAGAAAAGGTGCAAACACCAAACATCCATACACACACGTATTCACAACCTAGCCAGTACATTAGATTGGTTTTCCACAGGTGTCAACTATTTAAAAGAACAGTCTAGGTTCAATACAAATTAGCTCAATTGAAAGGACTTGTTACATAATGATGACTACCACAAAAGCTCATTTTGATGTTTCCTGCGTTTTCTTTAAAACAAGCAAATCTCTGGGTTACTGTGAGGCACTTACAAGAATGGGGCAAAACCGTAAACATTAAAATACTCACTGTTTCAGTAGTATAGCCACAAGGCAAAAACATTATGCATGTTAACATCATTTTAGTTTATATGCAATTTTAGAACATAATGCTTTAAACCCAGAATGACACACACACACACAGTTTCATAAAACACCGTTTTGTAAGTTTAAGCCTTTTGTTTTATGGGGACACAGGAAGTGTCCTCATAAACCATGTTTACGTTGTAGTACCCATGTCATTATACACATTTGTGTCCTCATAAACCATATATACCAGTACACACACACACACACACACACACACACACACACACACATATTTATTTATTTAATTTTTTTGTTATAAATATTGCCAATTAAGATTAGCTTGTTTTGAACCTTGAATATTCCTTTAACACCCATAACAGCAACCAAACATGAAAACCTGAAGCCCTAATTTGTTTCCCACATACCATAGCCTGCATGTCCACATTAATGGATTCCTGCTGATCTACAGTCACCAATATCTGTCATGGATTGAAATCTGTGTTAGCAGCTTAAGTGCTGTTCCATGATGCATGCTTCACAGCTCCTTTGGTCATTAATGTCCATTGACCCTGATGGAACGATCCCCATGAAACAGAAAAAGCATTTATCCATAAACCCTCTGAAAGCCGAAAGTGCTACGCCCTCCACTCATTACAGAGCGAGAAGCCAAATAACCACTTTATTCCACTGGTCAGCGTAACGATTTTTCTATGCCAGCACAATTGTTGTTTTATGCTCCAGGATAGCTAGCCAAATGCATTCACATGGTCTGCTAGAAAAAACAAAACAAACAAAAGTAGAATAAATCCGCCCTTCCAGACTTGCAAATGTATTCACTCATGCTATAACTGCACTCTGCACATTAACTGATGATATCTGAGATGCAAAGTGCTGTTGATAAACCGACCTCTCTTTGATGCTTTTGCCATTAACCCTGGCATACCTGCGAGGGAGATGGAAGTACAGCATTGCCTAGCCCTCATCAATATCAGTAGCCACAACCTCCAGAGGAATTAACTTTGTGCTGCCAGTTTTCCCTTGTGGGTGTGTAGTGATTTCACTGTGGAGTGGAGAGTGGATGTAGTGCTTAGAGTGATCAAAACTGACCCATTTAATCTTACTGATCCATCTAGGCCTGCCAATCATCTTCTCTGACTTTCATATTTTGACTTACGCAGTGCGCCTACGGTGCGCCCCGTGCTTGGATGTGTGAGAAATGAGATATGTGGTGATAGAACTGATGATGACATTGGCTTTAGGCTGCTTTATGGAAACATGCCAAAGAACTGGCACAGAAAAGAGTTCAGGTCGCCTTACTTAATAAGTAATACAGACTGTGTGAAACTCTGCCAAATTTCATATTCCCCCAGCATTGCCAATGATAGTTTGCTGGATAGAAGTATTTCACCCCTCCTGCAGCTGTGCCAACAAATGATCTCAGAATTACATTCAGTGATTTACTCCGAGATGTACCTTGGTAAACTGACTTCTTGGAAAGCATTGACTGAGAAAAACAACTCCTAATTTTAAATAGTTAAACTACAGTCAGATCTATCTTTTAAAACAGTACTTAACTAGATATTTTAAAACTGGAATGTATGGAGTAAATCTAACAAAACTCTGTATAATAGTCGGCAGAAAAAAAAAAATGTTTAACAATAGAATTTGCTTTGCTGTTAGTACTGTGACAATTTTGTGAACAACATAATCAGTATTTAGGATTATTTATATACTGTGATATTTATAAATGATACTGATTAACAATTTATTTTTATAATTTTATTTCTTAATGTTAATTTGAGCTTTTATTTGTATTTTTTATATATTTCTTAAATATTTCTATGCAGCTTTAATTTATTTTTATTTCAGCTTTAGTTTTAGTAATTTAGTAGATCAATTTAAGTTTATTGTTCTTCAGTTAGTTGGCAAGGCAAGTTTTTTATGTAATATTTTTCTTTTGTTAATATTTGTATTACATGTCAAACATTATAAATGGGTCTTTAAATTATTTAGCTGCCACTACATTTTAGGAAGTTGCTCCCTCACAAGGTATCAAAAAGTTTGAAAAGCAGGATATTGTTAATGATATTGTATATGCAATCTGGACCAGACTTTTTGCTGAGAAAAGTTTAGATGTGTGACACTAACTGCCTCTTAAGTAGTGTTGCATTGCCTGATAAGCAAGGTGACAGATGTAGTCAGCGCAGCTGCTCCAACTACCTCAGGCCAATGGAATATAGCCTCATAGACTCAAGCTAGGATAATAACATCAGCTCTTATTAAAGCTCCAAATGTAAATTCACATTTGACACCATAAATATCCTGAAGGATTAACATGGCAAAATAAATCTAAAAGTGTGACACAAACTTCAGAACACATATATCAAGAGACAACTTGGCAAGTGATCAGATACTTTCTGAATTACTGCACTATTTATCACTGACTATTTAACAGCAGTGATGTCCCTTGATTCAAAGCAAGGGATTTTGATTAGAGAAAAACTACATAAGAAAGATGGGTAACACTTTATAATAACGTTCAGTTATAAGTAATTTATAAATTATCAGTTAATGATGAACTAATAATTTACAAAACATGACTATACATTCATAAATGACTAATATGTGATAGGTTAACATTTTAGTATTGTTTTATTAATTATAAACCATTAGTAAATGATCAGTATATGATTTATTGACGAAGTTGTAAGCTGGTCTGTGTTCTAAAGCACAAACATGCATTTTAAGAAAAGTAATTCATTTGCTTTGAAGTGGATATACATTTATAAGTGCTTTAGTCAGGTGATTCCAGTGGCTTGTGTTAAATCCTTTCACTCTTCAGCACAGACTTATGTTCTGTGTGGACTGTGTGGGATCTAGTGATAAAGTGAACCTCTCAACCGGTTTTACCTTCCACTGAAGCTCACATCAGGTGCACAGAGTTAAAGACTTCATGTGTGTCAGAGAAGACAGCTGTCTATACCCTCACCAGTCAGTACTTAATACACACTACAAAGTGTTCAACACCTGTTATAGATGATGTGTAAACACATGAATTAATCATTTACAAAGCTTGCTGCATCCCCTAATCTAAAGTGAAAACTATTCATCACTTGTAAATGTGTTACATATCATTTGTAGACCTTTTTTACCTGTTACAAATAATTTGTTTATGTACACAAGTCATTTATAACACTTTCTGCATCCCCTAATCTAAAGTGAAAATTATTCATCACTTGTAAATGTGTTACATAACATTTGCAGATCTTCCTGTTACATGATCCATCTCATTACATCACTTTACCCAAGCTTGAACTTTCATTTTTTTAAATAAATAAGTTAACACTCTGCCACCATTTAATCACCATTTAAGCAGCACTTAATTGTCTATTTTTTATTTTGTTTCCCATGGGACAACTGCTCACCATAACATGAAAACGCACCATAAACGTAGTCCATTATTTTGTGCATTTTATTCCAAGTCTTCAGAAGTCATACGATACCACCTTGTGAGAAAAGATTTGTTTTCCGCAATATAATCATTATACATTAATAACAGTACATACATGTTAAAACTTTCAAAATTGGCGCTTCAACACAACGACACTGGTTTGCGGCAGTGACGTCAAACCTCACTCCTTATTGACTGTCACTTAAGGTAAGGTAAGGTAAGGTAAGGTAAACTTTTATTGTCCCCAGTAGGGAAATTTGTCTTGGGCCATCACCCATGCTGCAACCATACAGTACACACATTAGACAAATACAATTCACAAAATACACAGAATATTGGATACATAAAATTACAGCTCCATACTTCCTCTATTTAACAACTTCACAGACACTGGGATAAAAGAGTTTTTAAATCTATTTAACCTGCAGCGAGGAACTCTGAACCTCCTGCCAGAAGGCAACAACTCATACTCTGTATTCAAAACATGGGAAAAATCACAGACAATCCTCTCAGCGTGTCTTACAGTGGCATGTTTGTACATAGTTTGCAATGGTGTCCATTCATTCACTCCTATAATTTTCCAAGCAATATGTATCATTCGTATCAGCTTTGATCTTGATGGCACAGATAGATTCCCAAACCATACTGTGATACAGTATCTGATTAAACTCTCAATTACTGCCTGGTAAAAGATTACCATTACTTGTGATTTGCGACCACCATAGATTATTTGCAACATGCCAAATTGTGTTGAGTGAGATGCAGCGTGACGTTTTGAAGGATAGAAATGCAGATCAGGAGAATATTTGCAGCTATTAAACATTTTATTTTCATTCTGTAACTCACACAAAATTGTTTTGCTGTCAGAACACTGGTAATGTAGCACACGCGTCATTTAATCTGTTCTTTAAACTGCTTTTTGTAATGTTTTAAATAAATCATTGTGACTTACGTGCATTTATCCTCCTGTTACACTTTGTATATTGTCAAAATGGTTATTTTTAAGATTATAGGGTGGAGTATGGAGCTTAAAATAATCTTTTTTATACAATAGTATATTAACTAAGATAACAGTCACTGTCAATATATCTATATTGCTTTTGCAAATGATATGTAACACATTTACAAGTGATGAATAGTTTACACTTTAGATAGGGAGATGCAGAAAGTGTTATAAATGTACATATACAAATAATTTGTAACAGATAAGAAAGGTCTACAAATGATATGTAACATTTACAAGTGATGAATAGTTTTCACTTTAGATAGGGGGATGCAGAAAGTGTTATAAATGACTTGTGTACATATACAAATAATTTGTAACAGGTAAGAAAGGTCTACAAATGATATGTAACATTTACAAGTGATGAATAGTTTTCACTTTAGATTAGGGGATGCAGCAAGCTTTGTAAATGATTTATTCATGTGTTTACACATCATCTATAACAGGTGTTGAACACTTTGTAGTGTGTACTGCAGGGTAAGCGCTGACTGGTGAGGGTATAGACAGATGTCTTCTCTGACACACATGGAGTCTTTAACTCTGTGCACCTGATGTGAGCTTCAGTGGAAGGTAAAACCGGTTGAGAGGTTCACTTTATCACTAGATCCCACACACTCCACACAGAACACAAGTCTGTGCTGATGAGTGAAAGGATTTAACACAAGCCACTGGAATCACCTGACTAAAGCATTTATAAATGTGTATCCACTTCAAAACAAATGAATTACTCTTCTTAAAAATAGTGCTTTAGCATACTTGCATGTTTGTGCTTTTGAACACAGACCAGCTTACAACTTCATCAATAAATCATATGTTGATCATTTACTAATGGTTTAGTCATATTGAGATAATTATACAAAACAATTTTGACATAAATACTTCAGTGATTTTTAAGTGATAAATAGTGTATCAACTAATAACTTATAAACCATCTACTAATGATCAGTTTGATTAATTTCATGATTTAAACTTTTTAAAGATAACTTACAACACATTTGTAAATCATCAGCATACCACTCATTAATCATTTATGAACATATAGTCATGTTTTGTAAATGATTAGTTCATCATTAACTAATAATTTATAAATGACTTATAACAGAACGTTATTATAAAGTGTAACCGAAAGATGTTTAAAATCTTTAAATTAAATACATTTATTAGACTGAATTGTTAAAATCTTTAAATTAAATACATTTAATAGATACTGAATTGTGACACAAAAAGGCTTTGTATAACAAAAACCTTTTATTCTTGCCCAGTTGATGTCTTAGATCATTATTATGCGCTCAAGGAAGTTTAGACAATAAGACTTTATAATACAGAACTGGCAGGGGAGAGTTGTATGTTGTTTCCTCTAGATGATTGATTCATCAACTGTTTCTCACTTTCATCTCTGAGCAATGTTGGAACTTTGTATTTCAGCAATTCTGATGTTACCGCCTCCTTAGGATAAATTGTTGTTGCATTCCTCATTTGCAAGTCGCTTTGGATAAAAGTGTCTGCTAAATGAATAAATGCATATACAAATGATTGATGGCTCACAAGTTTTAATGCAAACGCTGGAATCAAACCCCACTGGTCCGAGCTAATGCATCACTGCCAAAAACCAGAACGGCATTGTGAATTTATATTTAATTCAATTATGTTACAAAAAAGTATTTACATAAACACAATCACATTCTACTTTTCCAATTCAGTGTTGGGAAGTAACTAACAAAGTAGCATTTTTCAGTAGTGTGATAGTGTTTGACGATTAGAAAGTTCAAAAGAATAGTATTTATTCAAAAAACAAAATCCATTATAAATTTCTTTATTGTCACTCTTGATCTATTTAATTTACCATCGCTAAATAAAAGTATTAGTTTCTTCTAAAAAACTTCCTTCTTTTTAATCTAATAATTATATTTTATTCTATTTCAATTAATGAAAACGACTTTTAAAAAAAAAAAAAAAAAAGAAGTTATACTTATTACAGTTTTAAAATAGCATTTATTTGATAATTATTTAACTATTTCAAATTTTTCCGCATCTTGAGAATTAGTTTTACAGCTAAACAACACTTGGAGGGTTGGGTTTGGATAAGATATACAGTAATTCAAATCCACTAACCTTCTAAAATTTTCTACGGATTGGTAAACAACATAATATATGAGATATATGATATATAATTTATGGTCAAATTAAGAGCAGACTGTATGGCGAGCAGTAATTGTGTGTACAAGTAGCCATGCTGAACAAACCTGGGATACCAGTTTCCTTCATAATAGATTTTCAATTATAATTACAAAAATTGGTTTAATAAAATGCAGTGGCTTCTAGTTCAAATAGAAATGCAGAACTATTTTACTACACAGTGGTATATTTTGAGAATAACCAAGTTTCTAAAAGGCACATCTGTACATTCACATTAGCAATCGTTCTATATAGTCACTTTGGGTTTTTAGCCCTTGGAGATTCTAATTCAATCAGTGAAAACCCAATAAACAGGGTCATGGGTCAAATTCTTTCCAGAAGAATCTTTAGGGGAGGTTTTATCTGCTGCTGGAGGGTAATGGACCTCTTATGGCTCTGTGGTAGATTTATTGACTATCTGAGGACCCTGATGCCCCTGATCAGTCTCTGCACACTACATCTGTCTTCACTCATTATCACACATGCATATGGAGCTTTGCAATCACCTCTGTCTGCCAAAGTCCATTACCCACAAACCAAGTACTCTGGCTCAATCACAAGTGAGATAACAGACAATTCACAGATACACACATGATCAATGACATACGTAAGGGATAAGCTGTACACAGAGCCTGCACACACTTGAATGTAGTGTATATTGTTGTGTGAGTGTGTGTGTGTCAACAGCATAGCTGAAGTTCAGAAGGTGCGCTTGTATTACCGTTTCACATCGATCCTCTGTCTTTCCTTTCATCCTTTCCACTTTCCATCTCCTCTTCCTACATCAAGTTCAAATGCTACAGAGACCTCTCAAACAAAAAGCCGCATTCCGCATAGCAGAAAAGTGCTTTTTTCAGCTATTCAAGTATATAACAATACACTGAAAGTAAAATCATAATGCTTGAACTGAGAGAACAAGTACACTGATGTTATGACAGTCTCTACCCGAATACATGACTCCGATTTAGCAGTGGTTATTTAAATGTGCAAAGCTTTCTAACACATTAGGTTAAATTATGGCTGTGTTATCTGGGTGTGATAAACCAACCTGAATGTTCCCATAACTGAAAAAAAGGATTCATTTGGAAAGTGTTAAGATACTAATTACATTTGTTACAATTAATAAACAGCTACAAATTTCTGGTTGGCTGGACACAATTTAATACTCCTCTATCGGCAGAGGCACTGCTGTGAATTTATGATTACAGTATGTGGAAGTTACTGTTGCTTAAATTAGGAATATGAGAACACATCTTCTGAAAAGAACACTGATCTCTGAAAATTATGTAACAATTTTCATACCATTGCAATGCGTTGTATGACAGAGAATTGCAAAACTTATATTACCTTTTGAAATATCTTTATGAGCAAAAAGCTTCTTGTACTTCAAGTAAACCTTCTGTTTAAACACTTTACCAGACGTCAGAAAGATCAGATATGTGCTTATTTGTTAAGTAACTTAGAGAATTTGATATATTTCTTTTTAATTTTACATTAAAGTTTTTTTTTTTTTTTGGCCTATGCTGTAAAAATTGTTACCTTGAAGAACAATTTCTACCTGATGTAACCCAAAGAATTTAGTTTTGTTGGTATAAATTAATGTATTTGATTGATATTGCAATATTAAATAATATATAAAAGTGAAAAGTGACATATAGCCAAGTATGGTGACCCGTACTCAGAATTTGTGCTCTGCATTTAACCCATCCAAAGTGCACACACACAGCAGTGAACACACACACACTGTGAACACACACCCGGAGCAGTGGGCAGCCATTTATGCTGCGGCGCCCAGAAAAAAAAAGTCAAATATATATATTTGACTTGAATTAAACCAGTTAATTTACAGTAGATGTAACCTTTTTTTTTTCAGCCAATGAATGATAAAAAATATTTACAGCCAATCAGAATCCACTTTGCTTTGAAGAACTTGAGCATTTAAAGCAGCAGATGACCAAACTGCAGCATGTAATAAACAGAATGTTGTCATGCATTGGTGTGGATGCTGATATAATTATCATTATAGTTATCTTTATAGTTATCATTTTTGGTGTGAACAGTCCTTATCTCTTTAAATTTATTTCCTGGTTTTTGAATCCCATATTTTCATTGTTGTATCAGTCTTTTGGATCCAACTGTATATTATACAAAAAGGTTGGGAGAATGTTACGTTTTTTCATGTGTTTCCCATATAATTGACACAGTTGCCATGGTTTCGTGTTCAAATTAGATGAGTTTTGCCATCCAAACTATTGAGACATAAATTGCGTGCCTGCCTTTACACTACACCAAGCCTGCTTTTCAATTAACAGCAAATTTTACTCCTCCAGGAGGAAGTTTATTATCGATATTTTTCAGGAAACATCCAACATAGGCACAAATATTAATAAGGCCGAGATAAAACATTTAGATCACACATTTTTCCTAATGCGGTCACTCCTCAAAACACTTGAGGACCTGTGGCGTATATAATCATGATTCGTGCACTTGTGGTAATTGGTTGCCCATATGAGGTGACCATGGCAACGATGCTGGAATGTGTCCTGTGTGAGTTGTCCTCTGTGTGAGTTCAGTGTTTCAAAAGCTCATCCTCTCATTAGCAGTGAGAGTGTTTTATAGGTGTGTGGGAGGTCTGTTTGCACAGGGACATGCTTTCCCCTCTATTACCAAATGAGTTTGCACAGGCTCTGGCAAGAAACTCCTGAAAAATCTGTAAGGACTTGTGCCGGACGTATTTAAGGATGAGGCACAGAGCTAATAGTATCAGCGCAATATGCAGATGTGTTTTTATGGAGCGGTGTTAATCTAATAAGAAGCCAGGGTAAATATCTTTAGTGCGAGTAGGTCTGTGTGTGTGTTTATGAATGGTGTTTTTTTTTTTTTTTTTGAAAGTGATGTATAAGCAATTACACCCACTAGAAGACTGAAATGTGTTTATGGTGATACAACAGCTGGACAGTCGGGCATTAAAGGAATAGTTCACCCAAAAATGAAAATTGTACCATCATCTGCTCACCCTTTAGTTGTTCCAAACCTGTATGAGTATCTTCTGCTGAGCACAAAATATGATATTTTGAGAAGTGTTGGGGGTGGATCTACGGAAATAAAAGGCTAATGTCAACTGTTTGGTTACCAACTTCAAAATATCTTCTTTTGTGTTCAACAGAAGAAAGAAAATCATACAGTTTTACATTCACACTTGCACAGTATGAACCAGTTGAGCTCTGGAACACTAGTCCGGTATTAATGGAAAAATTGCTGTTTTTCATGATCTAGCATAGGTGTAGTAAATAAGGCATTGATGAGTCTTAATTATCCATATGTTATTGTGCCTAATTCTGAAATAAATGCCAGTGATTGTGGCTGTTTGCTTTGACTCCTCGTGTGAATGTTTTCCCTCTGTTGCCATTGGAGAACATCTGCTTATACTATTTCACAGACAGTGCAACTTAATTTGCCATATAATGCCATAACATCAGCTTGTAAAAGAAGCTTGCAGAATTTGAAAATTACACAGATGTGTGTAAATGCACATACAGTACATGTACAGTATATTAGTGCATTAGTTTGTTTGCTAGACCATCACACACGTACACACAGAGACATATAAAACCCCACTGCAACAAGATATTGTTGAATTTGCTTTCACATTAATGCTCTTTCACGCACGCATAATTGTTTCGCTGATTAACTTGCCATGCTTGCATGTTTTAATTAAACACATTTTCAGGTTTTATGCCCTTTCATTTATTTATCTCCCATCTTACAAAATGGTCACCTGGGGCATATTTTTTGGTGGAATTAAATGTGGCTTAATTATTTACACGGGATGAAATTGCTCATAAACATTCACACATGGAGGTGTGTGGAGCTCGACCTTATTAAAAGTTTCTTGCTTGCTTTATTTTTGTTGCTTTGTCTATGACAGGCAGATCAAATGCAGTAAACAAGACAGATACAATAACTAATGCAAGAATTGTTTCAAAGATTGACTCTCTTTATGTGAAAATAAGAGAGTAATAATTAAATAACATAAAAAATAAACCCTAAGTTCTCACTCTTGAATGAGTTGGTAGTTTGGTTAGACAGCCTCTTACGGTTATTGAAGAAGTAAAACTCCAAACAAACAATAAATGCATGAGTGAAATCAGACAACTGTAATGAGCACAGATGCATGATGCGTTATTAGTGGTGGTTGCGAATCAAAGCATTCATACTACTATTCCTCATACTACTAGTTTTTCCAGGCAAAATGTTAAGTAACTCATGCCACACAAATCATGTGGCTTAATGAGGAAAGATATGACATGCAAATTTTGCATTTAAAAAAAATAAATAAATAAAGATGTTATTTTGAACTTTCTATAACATGATAGATTTTCTATTAAAAAGAACCACGTTTTCAATTATATTCAAATAATAATAATAAAAAAAAAAACGTTATTTTCTACAATCTTATTGTTTTTACTGTATTTTTGGACAAATAAATGCAGCCTTAGTAAGTATAAGAGACTTCTTTCAACTTTTGAAAGGTAGTGTACCTATCTAGTCATATAATGAATATTTTTCTCTCATATAATAAGGCATATAAACTAATATGATTTGCAGCAGTGGTAGGAAATTCACAGTACATTTTTTTGCTTGCGTTTGGAATTCTGTAATGGGGCTGCAGGCACATGCACATGCACATGATGGTGAGAGTAAGGCAGGTGCATGGTGGGGATTGCTGAGTAGGTGTACCCGAGTTCAATAGGACAGGCGGCCTTATGGTTATGTCAGTGCACCTGCTTCCTCTGCACACTCAGGCTTAGTAAAAGTCCACAGCTTGACGGCACAACATTTCTTGCTTTACTTTGAATAATAGATGAGAACACAGAATACTGAAGAACCGACCTAAATCCTCAACAGGTCTTTCATGTTCTCAGACTTTCTATAAAATCGACAATATTGGGGTTTTGAGAGCTTTCTCGTGTAAACAGATGTTAAATCAACTTTAAATCAGGAAGAGTTTGGAGTGGCTATGTGAATAATTTCATCTGGGCCTTGTTACTGTATATGTAAAGAGTAGAACAGCAGTCGAATTTCTGTCATATTAGGCCTCTATTGACTTTTTGAGAACCGGCTGTTGTTCCGCTTTTGGATAACTGCCTTTGATGGCTCAAGAGGGTGATTCTGCACCTGTGGGATCTAAGTGAAATTAAGTGGTTCTCAGCAAGAATTTTGTTCCATTGTCACACACAAATACAGAAAGAGTGTGAATGATAGAGCTTAGATGCTTTGGAAGAAATACACACTATTCTTTAGAATTTGGTCAGGAATTATGTGATGCAAGTATGTTGTGGTGTAGACTAGTGTCCATTGTGTTTATGAGTTTTGTTTTAGTCATGAGAAAATGAAATGGCTACACCTCACAAGAATACTGTAGAATTGACATCTGAATCGGAATGACAAGGAATTTACTGAATTGCAATTCAAAGAAATTCAACACAAGTAATGCACCCTGGGAAATTAGTGTTCTACCAATTAACACCTACAGTATCTATATCATTCTATCCTTTCATTCTCTCTGTCTGTAAGACCCATATATCTTCTCATTTTCAAATAAGGCTTTGTGAAGCCAACACTCTAACACTTTAACTCTCACCGTCATGTCATTCCAAACCTGTAAGACTTTATTTTTTCTGTGGAACACAAAAGAAGATAATCTGAAGAATGCCGATAACCACAGAAGAAAGAAAGTCATACAGTTTTGGAACAACATGAGGGTGAGTAAATAATGACAGAATTTTTATTTTTAGGTGAACTATCCCTTTAAACAAGGGACTTAATCAGGTTGTTTCAAAGAATGTGCCTGTTAGTCTATCACTTTGGATGAAAGTGACAAATAATTATCTACTTTAAACACATTTTAAACACAAGTTATTTTCCTGCATATAACTGCCATACACAACAAAGCAACAGACTCGGCGGATGGAGCCTCCGAGATGCTTCATAAAGTACAGTACATTAAAACCACAGAAGCTGCAGGTGTGTTATTCTATGAAAATAATGAAGTGTGATGAACAAGCATAGCAGGTTACCAAAATACTAGCAGGTGCACAGCATGAGTCATAGGCTCTTTTATAAACATTGTTAACAACGTTGAAAAATTCAGAGCAATTTTGAGAGCAATTATCTTGATATTCAAGAACAGCTATCCCAGATTTCCTGGAGGATTGTGGTGTTGTTTCATGTGGAACACTATGCCGATATCTAACAAACAAAATAGTGTACTCATATACAGCTTGGAATCTCCACCTGCCAAACAGAAAAAAAAAAAAAAAACTATCAAGACAGTATTAAGGTTGGTTAATCATCAATCTGCAATTAAGATGGATGGATGGATGGATAGTGCCTGCCTTCTTTCCTGAGCAGGAAGGGTTAATATAAAGACACCTAAATTATGCAAGATGTGCATGAGAATGTCGGGGCTTAATTCAGTATTTCTTACATTGTCTCCCTGGCATTTCAATGTTTTATGCATTTTATAATTAGGTAGAGGCTCCAGAGGGAATGGAGAGCAATAAGCCAGTGCATTGCTATAGCTGTCTAGGGTGTCACTACTCAGACCATGGGTTTATTTGAAAGGCAAATTTCAAATGTAAAGCCAGTCAAGGTATTTGAGAATAAAAGGTTGACCATATCTGCATCCATCTGCTGTTGATACTTAAATGTGGCAAACAGCATGCAATTGGTGTGTGTAATGCGACTAGCTGAAAGTTGACCAGTGTCAACTGTGGTAACGACAGCATGTGATTGATTGATGGATAGATAGATAACTTCAACCCCAATTTAGTAAAGTGACTTTATCAA
Organism: Cyprinus carpio; assembly: GCF_018340385.1. Taxonomy (NCBI): domain Eukaryota; kingdom Metazoa; phylum Chordata; class Actinopteri; order Cypriniformes; family Cyprinidae; genus Cyprinus; species Cyprinus carpio. Next base: position 16,776,630 of record NC_056573.1, on the reverse strand, counting down.
ACAAACCAAGTTTGACATACAATGGATGAAATCACGTAAACACTTTTATCACCTACAGTATTTGTGCAAAGATCCTAATTATCAATCACAAAACATGTTTTGGAAGTTGCGGTCAAAAATAAGCAAAGCGTTCTATGAATGATGAATAGCATGGCATTTACCTTTCTCAGGAAGCAGTTAAAACTAGACCTGAGTAAAAATGCATGCCATGATGAATGAATTCTGTGTACAAATGTCGTTCATCATGTACTGCTCTTATTTGCTTGTACTGTTAATTTTATTTATTATGTTTTGTCTCTTATATTTGCCTACTTGGTTTAGCATTTGCCATTTTTAACACATATTTACAGTAAAATGTGGGGATATTATTAGTAGTATAATTTTATTATGTTGCTCTTCTAATACATTGTACATTTAAATGTTTAGCAATTTAATGTTAATGTAATCAATTATTTAAAAAATTATAACAAAATAAAAATAAATTTGAATAATCAAGGTTATCATAGCATAACCAATTTATTATTTTTTTATTGTCAACCCTAATGTTTAGTAGTAATAGTAATATTAGTACTAAATACATAATAATAATAATAATAATAATAATAATAATAATAATAATTGTATTTTACCTTACAGAAACAGCAAAAGTTGGTTACATGATTACAGGACTAAGAAGATAATGAAGAAGACAATGTGATAAATCGTTAGAAAGAACATATAAATAAAAATGATGAAAGATATATATATATATAAAGAAAGATGCAATAGCACAGAATTAGGTACATCAAGATGAGGCCATGAGATGATTGCAGAGTATAAAACAAAGGAGATGAGAGGGGAAAAAAGTGAAGAGTAGAAGAAATATTTTGCTGGAGGAATGGGGATGATTACATTTTGAATATTAAAACCATACGACTGTCAGAACTGTGGATTTGTCTGTGTGTGTGCTTTTTCCCCTGTGACCCAGTTTCTGTCTCTCCTTGATTGTTGATTTGATCCCAGGTGATTTGATCCCCTTAGTTCCCAGGTGTGTCTACTTAGTTGCCTCATTATCCTGAGTTTAAAAGCCCCAGTCTTTCAGTTCAGTATGGTCGGGTCTACCAGTTATGTACGTGTGTCTTCCTCCTGGGCTCCATGTTGGATTTACCCCCGTGTTAGATTAATAAAGACTTTTTTGATTATCCATGGCTCTGTGTTCCTTCTGACACAGTAGTGTGACAGAAGACCCAACCTTAACAGTGTAAATTGCGTATCTACCCTCTGTTTGTTTTCCGGATTTCCTCAGTCCTTTTTTTTCCGTTGTGCCCTATGGATCCCCTCCTTCGCCCTGAATTCACCGCCTTTGTGGAGTGGACACTGGTGAGAAATGGATCTCTGTTCCCAAGGATTGATCGCCAGTGCCACTCCCGACCCAGAGCCCAGCCCACCATCTCCAGGTTCGAGAGCCGGCTACACCGCAAGGGAGAGAGCCGCAGACGGTGTGAGTGCGGAGTGGAACTCCGCCCCCTGCATCACGGCTGAGGGTGAGATGAATATGGAGCGCCAAAATGAGGAGGAGGATCTTATAGACTGGGAATCTGAACTGGAGATTGAACTGCCCCCTCTCCTCTCTCCGTCGTCATTGGTTTCCTTGTCCAGGCCTGAGGGGGCTTCTGATCCTCCAGTGCCTGCTCCTAGAAGGTGTCATCCAGTGCCTGCTCCTAGAAAGTGTCCTACAGTGCCTGCTCCTAGAAAGTGTCCTCCAGTGCCCGTTCCTTGAAAATGCTCCACCGCTGTCATCTGGCAACCCCTCTGCTCGCCCTCAGCCCACCATCTATGCAGTGTGAGCCCCACGGGACTGCCATCCTCCAGCGTTGCTATGGTCGGAGTCTTCCTCACCTTCGCCTCCAGCCTCCGAGGCCCAGACTCTGCCTCGGCCCGTATTCCCAGCAGCTCCACCTTGGCTCCTAGCTCCCTCGCCTCCACCGTCAACCATCGATCCATCAGCTCCACCAGGCTCCCTCGTCTCTCCTGCTTCACCTTAGTCGGGCGTCAACCCGCCATTGCCTCTGGACTCCTCTCCACTGGCTGCCCCTAGTCGTTCCATCCCACCAGCTCCGTTGGGCTCCTTCATCCCGCCAGCTCCACCTTGGTCCTCATTCGCTCTGGCTCCGCAACAGATCACTGGATCTCTGCCTCCTCCTCGGTCTCCAGAGCCCTTGGCTCCACCCTGGTTCCCCGGATCTTCGGCATCCACCTGGATAGTTGGCTCTCCATCTTGGGCTCCACCTGCTCCACTGCCGTAGGTCGGCCCCCTAGAGTCGGCGGCCATTCCTCCTCCATGGCTCTTCCCACTGTTGGCTCCACCTTGGGCCACTGTTATGGCTGTGGCCTGGGTCCTGCTGGGCTCCTCCTGCTCCAAGCTCCTCCTGTCTCCTCCCTGGCTCCTCTCTCCATGGTCTCTGTCCGCCGGCCCCCTCCCGAGGGTCTGTCCTCCCCTGGGACTTATTACTGTACATACCATGAGGTCCTAGATATGCTTTAAATGGTAATTGCCAGGTCTGTTTTGAGACCTGTTTTATGTCCCAGTCAGATAATTATCACAAAACAATCCCTAGAAGGTTGATCAGAAGTCCGACACAAAGGATTAAAGACTGAATTTTTTTTTTTTTTTGAACGATTATTTGATCACAGATATTTTCTTCTGTTATTTTAAAAGAATACTACAGTATTTCAGCCTGTCTACTTTAAAGTGTCATGTTACTTGCAAATTAATATTTGTAATTATTTGTGAAATTTACTAGGAACTTCTAAGTGAAAATATTTCTATACCACTTTTTTTGGTGTACAACATACAAAATGTTAACAATATTACAGTAATATGCAATAATACTATTCCAAGGTTATTATAGTTATCTAAAACTGAAAATACACACATATATATATTATATATAAACAGACCATATAAAAATAAAACTCATTTAAAATATTTATAAAAACCAGTGATACTAAAATAACACTGTTCTGAAATCTCCATGACTGACTAATCAGAGTTGAGTATGCCAGACAGCGGTGTTTGCTATACTTCACTGTGGTGTCTTTTTAAAAGAATACTTTTGCTTTAGGATCCTAAATTAAACTTACAAAAGAAAATTGTTGTGTTAATGCTCATCATCAAAGCCTTACCATCATCTTCTCTTCCTGTGTGTTCAGGTCAAAGGGATTGGCAGAAGAATGCTGGCGCCAGGTGCCCAGGGGCAGGATGGCGTTGTGTTGGCAGAGAGCTGCGGTTGTTAGATGGTTCCTCTTGATGCTCCTGTGGCACTGGGCACCTCTGGGCCCACTGAGCTGGTTTCTGGCTCTGGCTGAGCGTCTGGACCAGAAGACCTCACCGTTCTCTTCTATCTCGGGCCGGAGCAGCGGCCAGCTGGACTGGCTCCTGTCTGATAAAGGGCCCTTCCATCGTTGTCCAGAATACACAGAGTTCAAAGAACGCTTCCTACAAGGCTTCTCCACACGCTACAAAATCTACAGGTTTGTGCTGTGATGAATATATTATTCATTGAAAATACTGGATATTCAAAATTGACTTGTAAGCAAAATCGGGACCCATTAAATATTCAGAGAAAAATGTATGAAAATTTATATAAAATGAACTCAAATTCAAACAAACAATTCTGAAGTTTATTTATTTATTTATTTATTTATTTTTTCTTCAGCTTTACTACTTACGGTTTCTTGGCTTTCTAGGGCAATAGTGATGAACATTGGCAGAACAGTTCTGTAGTCTTTTACACTACCATTCAAAAGTTTTGATTTGGCAAGATTTTTTAATGTTTTTGAACATTGGAATCTCTCATGCTCCCCATTTATTTAATAAAAAATGCAGTAAAAAGTAAAATTGTGAAATATTATTAAGACTTAAAATAACTGTTTTCTTAAAAATAAGATGCAGTTTTATTTTTTACAAAGAATTAATTGTAGGGAAAGTATCTGTGTGTATATTGCAGCAGTGCATAAATCAAACTTATTCAGAATCCAGACAATTTCTGACATGGATTCCCATTTTCCACACATTGTTTTCCATTACTACTCTGCATGTGGGGAAAAAATCATGTAAAACTGCTCATAGTAATGTTAACTTACAGAATTTTTTTTTTTTTTTTTTTGAAAATCAGCAGAACACTCTTAGTGATGAATGAAAGCTTTATAAAACTAGAAAAAACTTTGTGAATGAAAGGCATGTGGATTTTGCAGCAACTAGTGGAGCTTTCTGCAGAAAAGTGTTGGCGCAGATTTCGTGCAGACAAACTGATCTTTCGTCAGTCATGGCTGACCATATAAACCACAGTGAGAAGTCCTGACAACAACATAACAGGAGATAATGAAAAAATACTAACGTCTCAGCCCAGACAAATAAAGGATCTGTTTAATCTGATGCAGCCCATTAAATTGCTCAAAAGTGAGAGTAAAGGCATTTTAATGTTACAAAAAAATATTTAAATTCGTTTTTTACAGTTCAAAAACCCCTGCATCACACTACACTATCTAGTGTGGTCTTATATTCTATATTCCCTGCGATTCAAACCTGTGACCTTGGCACTGATATCGCCATGCACAGCAACACTCATTATTATTCTGAAAAGTGCAACACATCAGTAGCAACGCGGTCGTGATTATTCAACTGTTGACCTGTTTTAATTACATGCACCCAGCATCACATCATTTATTCAGTACAGTGCATTTTAAATATCGACCACTACACATTCATTCCAATCCATGTCAAAGACACACGGACAACAGGAAGGAAAGGTGTATTTGGTGCATTTCTGTGGCTGTCCTCAGATCCGCCAGGGGAGTTTGGCCTTTTTGCCTGCTTCTTTTGTCCCCCGCTGGCACATAGCTGACTCTGTCCAACTCTCTCCGCTCGCCGAATTCAGAACCCAGCGTGCCTACAGCAGCTGGGCAGAGAAAGGCCCACGGAACTGTGATGGACTCAGTGAGGGGGAGACAAGCCTCTGCCAGCGCGGTTTGAAAGGCTGTCCTGCAAGCCAAAGAGTCGGCGTGGGTGTTTAGGTGTAGGCGACTCTTCTGTATGTGCCTCACAGTTCAGAGACATTGTGTAAACAGCATCACTGACCTCACAGTGCAAAGACGGGACTTCAGCTGGTCACTGCATTCGCCCTTTGATATGATAACAGACCAGGATTTTCAGAAAGAGAAACTGGGTTGCACATCACAAGAGGAGAACACCAGCAGGCACTGTACCTTTTACTGCTTCCTTGGGCACAGCTCCCCTCTGGGGGTTAACGTTGCACCAAAGGATCCCCGGCAGAGTGAATTCTATGGTCTTTAGTCATACTGCCAGCTCCGATGGGGATTTTTCTGTTGTGAATGGAGAGATATGTGCACTTGCATTAGTTTTCTTTGTTCTGAGGCTTTAGCAGCAGTTGACATTTGCATTCAGAAGTTTTTTTTTTTTTTTTTCAGTATGAAAGCATCTGTGAGCTCAATAAAATGAAATACACAATCAAAACAGAGATTTCTGTTTAAAAAGATAACTTACACAGATAACATTGCACTCCATGACAGAAAAGTATAGGTTTTCAGGTACAGATGTGATCGTAGAAATGCTTTATTACTCTAAGCATGATTAATTTATGGTAATACTTGACAATTATGCTTGTTAACATTCGTTCATTGATTTTGTATCATGAACTAACAATGAAAAATACAGCATTTATTAGTCTAGGTTCATTTCAATTTCTACATATACTAATTAATTTTATATCAGTTTAAATAAGTTGTATAAATTAGCATGAGTTCATGAGTTATGAATGGACATGAATGACTAATAAGGAATATTATTTTTGGAAAGTAACATTTATTTAGATTAATGAATGATGTAACGTTCATATTGCACTAATTTTAACAAATTTAACCTATATTGTTCAATGTTACCTCATTTATTCTACAAGCATAATTGTCTAGTATGTGGATTACTGAATATTTGGCTGTTCATGTGACATTATTTTGAATAAATTATTCATATACTTTTTTATTAATTATTTGTATTATTTTATTTGTTATCATTTTTATTCATTATTTATAATTTTTCAGTGCTATTTACGTATCTGTAAAACCTTTTTTTAACAAGGAAAAATATAAAATGAACCTTCAAAAGATATGGAGTAAGGAATACTACTACAAGAAACATTTATAATTATGGAAGAACCATGACGCACTACCCTACCCATTTGGAGCCTTGGGACGATGTAGTAGCTCCCATTCGTGCTATTATCTGTAGACTATCACACCATTGGTGCTGCACAAGGTGACGGCAGTGACGACCTGCAGGGAGCCGATCCATAGAGATTTAGTAACCTGGGAGCAGCTGGTTTCCACTGGCAATGAGTAACTGCAAAATACACAAAGACGTGTGTAAACTATAAGCAATTGAGAAAGAAAGAAATGTAATGTTTTTATGGGAAACACAAGAGATGAATTATGTCATGCAAGTGATGCTGGTCCACAATGTAGAATTAATAAGCCAAATGGATAGAAAACTCATAGATGCTTCCATGGCATTATAATGGGGGAAGCCATACAGGGGCTTGAAAAGAATCACTTTTGTGTTCCGTTGACTTGATGCAATTTACCACTTCAATCACTTAACAAAGGATATTTCAGAAGCATTTGATAAGTATTGTCTGATCTTCCATAGATTTAGTCAAATTTCACTCTTTATGTTGATGTTTGCCAGTGCAAAGTTTTTGCTGAGCAGTTTCATTTAGTTTTTGCTTTGTGTAGTTCTGGTTTTTGCTGAAAGCAAGATTTTGTCATTTCTTATTTGCTTAACTTTGGCAACTAATCCTACTTTAAAAATCTATAGTTAAAGCTGCTTTCACAATACAATGCAGCCCCTGGTGGGGTGGTTACCTAAGCTTATTTTCTAGATGATGCCCTCAAAAAAAAAAAAAAAAGCGTCATGAGCCAATGTTTTAGTTCATGAACCAGGAGCCTTTTAAGTGTTGCAGCAAACAGAGGGTTTAAAGAGAAAAATAAAAAAGAGAGCAAAGACAGAATGGGACATTCAGACAGATTGTGACATTTTAAGCTTTTGGCTGAATAGGTGAACAAACTGTTCAGAGTGACTCAATCTCCATCTGCTGAAAACGTGGCATCTTTTCATTTCAGGTTTATTTTCAGAACACAAAAATAATTGAGACAGGCTTTGGACATACTTATGTAAATCCTGTTTCTATTTGTTTTACGTCAATAATTTATCACCAAGTATAAATACATACCTATTGTACTTAAAGAAAATATTAGAAAATAGACTGTATATTAGTTGCCATAAAGTCTGTGAGCTACGATTATAATTATCCTCAAATTGGTTCCACATTCCACAGAACACTGAAAAAGTGAACACATCCCGTTGTTATCTCAAGCAGCTATTTTTACCTTACCTGACCCTAAATTACTTTCACTTGTGTGTGTAATCTAGTGTAGATTTTGTCATATTATTAAATAATATTTCTGATTTGAATAAAACTGGTTAATTTAGATGATAACACACGGAGCATATTTTAGATTACACAAAAAACATTTTTAACAGTGAAGAAAAAAAAAAGAGGGGAAAAAAAAACACACCGCAGCAATGCAATTTGAAGTGAACAAGAGTGAAACACTGGACATTTCTGTAAAGGGTTCAGTAAATGTCTCAGTGTCTGCAGTTGAGAAGGGAGGTAATATATCATACTTACAGTACTTTAGTTGACAAGAGGTTCCTATTTTATTTTATAGATACAAAAGTCCAGATGCACAGGGAACAAATATTTCTCAGAAGCTCTGAGAGCCTGATAGTCTGTCACTCCAATCACATTAATGTCAGTTCTGATCTGATTTCATACTGAGGTAAAGTGTAAAGGTCATTAGAGTGAACATGATGTCCATGGAATTGAATGTCCAGCCACTGCAGGCAAAGTAGTACATACATCTTAAATGGATACAGCCCTACAAATCATTGAAATGTTCTGTGAGGAACCCAAAAATGATTCTTCTGTGGCACTGCTGCAAAAAAAATCCTGTCCTTTTGGAACCTTTTCAGAGTGTAATTAACCTAGAAATACATATTGTGTCACTGACTCACCACTGTTGTTCTAAACCCATATGACTTTCAATGTTCAATGGAGCAAAAGATGAATCTTTAGTTTAATATCCAGGCAACTCTTTCCACATAATGAAAGTAATTGATGATTAGGGCTACACATTTCCTATATTTCAAAGACACCATAAAACTATAATAAAAGTGATCCATACTACTCTACAGTATATTCCAGTCTTCTGCAGTCATTAGATAGCTTTGTGTGAGAAACAGGCAATTTAAGTTGTTATTTACTGAAACTCTTGACATCCAGTTTCACTGGCTTGTTCATAAGAAAAAGTCAGATTCATTAACTAATCAGTTATTTAAAAACTTAATCAATCATCTGATCCCACTGAAGAATTATCAGTCAATAACAACTAAAATGTCTGTTCCTCTCAAAAAGCAAATGTATAATTTGACAAGTTGTATATAAAACATGAGTCATATGAGCAGCATTAAATTATGCTTTTTCCCCCCACATTTTTTACATTTTTTTTAAACCGGCATTCCCCAAAACAAACCTTCACACCTGTCATCACACAACAATAAGAGTAACTTTCAATATGTGCTTATGACATTTAAATATCTAAATAAGGTCTTAGTCACAATTTCATCAGCTGGAATTTTCTATTGAAATTAGAGAACCTAAAGGCACCAAACTAGAAAAATCTAATTAGAGCATTAAGCATGGTGGCTCCTGGTGAGTAATCAAGATTCAAGCTAATTTCAGTGTAAATCAGAGCATCTGCTACTTGACTCTGGAAAAATAAATAATAAAATAAGCCATTGGTGCACAACACAATACTTCATCCCATCAAGATCATTGTTCAGTTTATAACAAAATGGAATAAAAATGACTTTAAAACATCACACTAATGGCTACTTGGAAAGTAATATGTATTTTGTTCTGGAAAATAATTCAAAGTTCTCCTGTTTAACTGTCTCAAATTGGTGAGGAAGTGTTGTGAGGCACCTATTATTGTGCTGAGCACAAACACGGCTGCAGAATGCACCGCCAGCACAGGTTCACAGGGGAAAAGAAAGAGAGTCTAATTGCTATTCAAATTTCCCCTCCATTCAACAAACTCTGCATAGCACTAACCACCATCCACGAGGAATTCTATAGTAGTAGCAATGACTTTGCTATTCAGTCCACCATTGAGCAGAGGACAAAGCATTCATTATATGCAACGGATAAAGGTGTGTGTCTGTTTTAATGAGTGAAAAGTTTGAGAGGTGAAGACCTATTTTCATAGAGCGCACCTGCCGTCCTCTGCTTGATTGGCAGGCTAATACAAATGGGCCAGAAGACCCAGTTTCAATCCAGCAGAGCGAGGTGTTGCAGATCAGCAGTTCTCTCTTGTGTATGTGTGTGTGTGTGCGTGTGTGTGCTGCACAGATGCAGCCTGCAAGTTAAAACTCGATGCAGAAACCAGCTGAAAAGACTAAAGTTACTGATAACATTTGGCTGGCAGGTATGACAGAAACAACGAATACAAGAAGTTAAGTCGATACCCAGGTGCGGTGGCCCCCAAAAAGTTGGGCGTTTTGGGTGATAGTGTCCCACTCCCCAGCAGAGTTCCAGGTGCTATCAGCTGGTGCTAAACCCCTTTAATTAAGATAATCTATCATCATTAGCTTATGGTCGGACAGCCACTGCTTTCGTTAATTAATTAGAGATTCTCACGAACCGTATTAAGCCCAATAGGCGATTCCTTTGGGTAGGGTCTTCACAGAAGCACAAGCTTTGTTCTATGAACATAACCAAAACAGTGGGATTGTTACTGGTTTTATGCAATGCATATTCGGAGGATACAGAGAGTGTTTTGAAAGATGTATGTGCAGGAATGATGTCAGAGTTACAAACACTCTCAAAAGTTGCATCATGTAAGCTCTGTTGTGTTTATGGACCTGAATCTCATTCACCCCGCATTACGATGAGATGCATCAATATTCAGCACCATGTGAAATTTATGTATGCTAGCCTTATTTTCTGCTATCAGCATTTTCTTTTGCTGTTGCGCTTTATGCACTTGTTTTATCCAGCTGTATTTACTACTGTACGCAAATTATAATATCCAAGTGACAGATATAACACCAACATATCAGGAAAAAAAAAAAAAAAAAAAAAAAAAACGAATAACTGAGTTGGAAAAATGATCACCCCTCTCCTAAAATGAGGGGTATAGCTTATCACCTTCTCAATAGCACACAAAGCCATTTGACTTTCAACTGTGATCAGCTGTGGTCCTTTTGATTAGCTCAGCATGAAAAGAGCTTTCCTGGAGCATTTCAATCCTTAGTAGTGCAAATGAATTATTTGACCTCGACACCAAACAATATGTCTGGCAATAATCCAGTAAAGCTCACCATCCCAATAACAGTATTCCTACAGTAAATCATGGAGGTGGTGATATCCTGTTATGGGGCTGTTTCTCTGCAGCAGGGACTGGAGCACTTGTCAGGATAGAAGGAAAAATGAATGGGGCAAAATATCGTTAAATTCTTGTAAAATCTGCTGCCCTCAGCCAGAAAGCTGTCAATGGGAAGAAGGTTTACCTTCCAACATGACAATGACCCAAAGCACACAGCAAAACTGACCACACAGTGGTTGACGGAGAAAAAGGTGAATGTCCTTGCATGGCCTATTCAGAGCCCAGACTTAAACCCCACTGAAAATCTGTGGAATGACTTGAAGACTGCAGTCCACAAATGCTCACCATCAAATTTAACTGAACTTGAACAGTTCTGCAAAGAAAAGTGGGCGAATATTGCAAAGTCTAGATGTGCAAAGTTAGTAGAGACAGAGACTGCAACAGATTAAAGGCTGTAAATAAAGCAAAAGGTGGCTCAACAAAATACGGATGGGGGGTGATCCTATTTCCAACTCTGTGATTCTGTTTTAATTTTTTATTTTAATTTTTTCTGACATGTTGGTGTTATATCTTTCACTTGGATGTTATAAGTTGCACTAAATGTATAAAGCTGGATAAAACATATTTTCAATACCCACTGTAATAATGCAAAGCAAACAAATAATAATAAATTAAATTTATAATCTCATAAATTTCTATCCACACCAAAATGGGTTCTTAAATCCACTATTGCATTAAAGCACTGAACTGTTTTTGTTTTGTCTCGCAGGGAGTTCAGTCACTGGAAAGTGAACAGCTTGGTGACAGAGAAGAGAGACTTCTTCAAAGCCCCGCTGCCTTTGGCGCCTGAGTTTTTACGCAACCTCAGGCTTCTGGGGAGAAGGCCGAGCCTTCAGCAGATTCATGAAAATCTGATCAAGAAATATGGCACTCATTTCTTGGTATCAGCCACATTGGGAGGTAAGCCAGTATTTAATGATATCTATTTTAAGGGTGAAGAGATGTTGGTAACACATTCTGTAAAACTTTTATATGGGTAGTTTTAATCAACATCACTAATACAGGTTAAAATATCTATAAATGTACAAGAGAAAGTGTTTTTTTTTATCATATCTGGTCAACATGTCTTTTAAGTCTTTTACCTTTTTAATCCAATTTTTTGCCTTCACTGGTTCATTTAACATTGTCCTGAGAATGACTTTTTTTTTTTTTAGGCACAATTATTCCATGTAATTCCTTAATTATTATGAGCTTGTGAAAGCTGAAAGTCATAATAAAAGGATAAGCAAATTTTTTTTTTTTAAGTATTTCATCAACTGCCCATATAAAATGGATTTCATTGTCTTATTTATTTATAAGACATGTTGTACTTTATTATATTTTCATTAAAAAATTGTGAGCACAGTAATATAATGCATTCATGTATTATAATGCCTATGTAAAAGTTGCACCTTTAAAGAATCTTAAAACACAGTATTGCAAATTGGCCAGGTTTTACAAACGGGGCTTAGCTTAATTAGATATTTAAGCAACTTACAATTACAAAAATGCCTTAGAAGAAAAAATTACAGGTGTGCATCTTGACACAGAACAATGGCACTGCCATATTTTAAGATATTAAGATTTACTATCCATACACCGAGTCTGACATCCTTTGCCATTTCCAGACGGTATTTTTCTCTTCTTCCACTCTGGCACCCACATAATAAGTAGGGCAGCACATCCCAGTGGTGGATTCAAACCTTTCAATGAGTCTCGAGCAAAATGTTGCATGTTAGCAACACTAATTATGATGTCATTTATTGGTGGATGTATAAAGTAAAACTGCAGAACTTCAGAGACAGGGAGACGAATGAAGTGGTAAAGGTACAATGAACACTGATAATTAACGACTCAAAGCAAAGGAAATGGGGGAACCGTGCTATTGCATGCATACTAATCAGACTGAAACGAACAACACCATTCAAGCTCCACACATACAAGTACAGAAGATGCTCCTTAACCCAGACAAGAATATTTATCTGAATTTCAGGCTCAGATCAAAAATAGCATTTACTGTATTATTAAAATAAAAAATCTAAAATTGATCTTCGGAAGAAATCTGTGGTTATAACCACCTCCCTTTGGGATAAACTCTCTGTCATGTGTGCCCTTTTACTTCCTTCAAAATCGTTATTGCTTCTCCACCTTAACTTCTGTGATTCATATTTAACAAATACTTTAAAAACTCATCTCGCAGTTCATGGTAAACAACTGTACAAAAGGTATATGTTACTACACTTTGACAGTACAACCAGAACTCACTGTCATTTTGCTGAACATTGTCTTCAGAAAGTGAAGACTTCATATATTTTATCTTATGGTTTTGTTTTTTGCTTCTTTCCTAAGGAGAGGAGTCACTCACGATCTTCTTGGACAAACAGAAACTAAGCAAAAAGTCAGAGGGCAATGGAAATAGCTCCGTGGTCTCCCTGGAAATCTTGCACCAGTTGGCGGCGTCGTACTTCACAGATAGAGAGAGCACCCTGCGAAGACTCCACCACCTGCAGATCGCTACATCTGCTATCAAGGTAACAGATGACACAGCTTCTTCCTGTTTGATCCAACCTAGACTCATTGGAAAAAAAAAGTGTTTGTGGCCACATTTCTGCAAAATTATATATTATGTTTCTTTTTGCTAAAATGTTCAGTTGGTGGCACTGAAAGCATTATCAAGGGATCATTAATTAGATTTTACTTTTATCTATAAATCTTTGTTTTTAAAAAAGTTCCAAATATCTGTTGTATCTCTATGCATGCTGATTACTATTTCACAATGTGATTTGTATGTACATTTACTGTTCTAGGCATTTGAGATGTATGTTTGTTGCCATGGTAAATCTTCAGCAATTAAGGTCGCGATGCCATTTCTGTGATGTGTCAAGTGGCCCTCGGTCTTACTCACAGCTGCTGAGTGGGTGTAAAAATGCTGGTGACTGCAACATCATGATTCCTTCAGAGGGAGCTCTGCATAAAATCATGCTACTGAACTGAGACAAATATCATTGACTTTTAAATCAAGATATGCACCTGCTTGCATACAATTACAGTTTTATATAAGGAATATTTATTTGGGGGTAGGAGTTTTTTCTCTAACTCTCTCAAAGCATGATGATACATTTTGTATTTATGTACCACTTTTTTTTTTACTTTTTTTAAAGACTGCTTCACATGGTAAGCTAATTACATAAACTTCTTAATCAATCAATCCAAAACACACTCACCAACGTTGCAAAAGCTGATCATGCAATATTTCTGATGCACTATACTGTGATTGTATTTTGTTAGTCGCACCAATGCTGGCTAGTCAAATGAAGTATGCCATTTCTAAGCTCTGTCAAACACTGTCAAAGCCAAACTTTCTACACACTGCACTCATTCCTGCGACAAGTTTTAGCCTCAAAAAAAGTGTGTGAAATGAAAGCAAAATTGCACAGGAACTGGAACGGTGGCTCTGTTGAAATATAATGACTTTCTCTTTGGGCTGTGATGTGTTTTTCATTAGCCTGAATTTTTCCTACACAACATCGAAGGAGAAGTTCAATTTAAAACGTACAATTTCATTTCAATATGACCATGGACATAGAGTGTCATCTGCATTTATATGCAGCAAATACACACTTGATGTGAAGCTCTTTGGATCGGGATCACAAAATACATCACGTTATTCAAATTAGCATAGATGTACCATTTTGTAAACATGTTATAAAATATCCTGCTTGTGCATGAGAAAAGTGTCCATGGCAATAACAAAGGGTAGTTTGTGACAGTCAGACCTCATCAAATCATATTAAATTAAATTATTTTGGTGTACACCTCTGAAGTGCTTTCAGAGAGCCCTCTCGCATCGCTTTAGGAAGCAGTCTGTCCTGCCAGGTGCTTTTGTCAGGGAAAAGCTAATGAGACGTTGCGGGGCTATAGGACCCACCTTTGACTGTTTTCTTCCTGCACGCGGTGTGCAAATCAGCCTGATGAATTGGGCACCACAGCAGAAGTGGGTTATAGCGGGCTCATCAATAATGCCATAAAGGATGATCAATTACACCGTCCACAAACGAAAAGCTGAAGCACACCGGGAAGAAGCTTCTGGGGGACATCACTTTTCCTTCGTGTAATCAGACACCGCTTAAGACCAAAAATAGCCTGAGATCCCAAGACAGGTTTAGCGGTGATCAGATTTTGCAAGAACAAAACAGTCTTGAAATTAGCTGGTCTTCATGGATCAACAAGATTCTGTTGGCTTAACGGTAACATTTACACTGCTTTGGAGATTCAATATCACCATTTCATAAAGTTTACCGTTCAGCTCAGATCTACAACTTGACATGAAGGACTCTCACCCCTCTCTGTAATATAACCATTTGTCATAATGACATACTATTAACAGTCACCTCTGTGTAGGACACAGATCTCAGAGTTACCACCAAAGCAATGGCCGAATACATGAGAAGCATATAATTGTAAAGCCCATGTTAAAAAACTGGGTACATGTCATTAAAGGTGACACTTCTCTGAACATGTAAGGACGTCGCACTTGTCCAAAGGGTATTTAAGTGAAAATCAAAGACACTATGACATTACACAGAAGCCCAGAAAAGAGTCAGACTTGTTTCTGTCAATCTTTCTAGCATGTGTGTTCTTCCGCCAATGCAGAAGGAACTAAAATACTCTGACAGTGTTTCCTGCACTACTATTCAGCAATACCACAACAGTGAACACCAAATCTACAGCACTAAAAAACCTTGAGACCAATGTAAACAAAAAAAAAAAAAAAACTGTTATGCACCGGCGCAAGCGCAACCAATCCGATTCCAGAACAAATGTCTCTTATAAGCAGATTCTTTTAGTGGATCAAAAACATACAGCGTGATCAGTTTACTGTACAATTACTAAACAAATGACTTTAAGCTGATTATTTTTTGTGGAAAAGTAAATAAATGAATACAGTGTGATCAGTCTACAATGATTTCTATACAATTGACTATTATAAGCATTTTATTTATAATGAATTAAAAACATGCAATGCGACCACTATTACCAAACAAATAACTCTTGTGAGCAAGTTCTCATTAGTTAATCAAAAACATACACCGTGACCGGTTTACTGTGAGTGTTTCTTTATAGTGAATCAAAAACATGCAATGTGACTATTTTACCATCATTCCTAGACAAAACTCGTATGAGCTGGTTCTTTTAAGTAAATGAAAAACATACAGCACAGCCAGTTTACTACAACTGCCAAACAAATGACTCTTATTTTTTTTTATTTTTTTTTACTATTACTATCATTACTATTTCTATTACTATTATTAACAAAAAATTGCCTCTAACTGTATATGCCAGTTATTTTAAATGAATCAAAAACAGACCGTGTGACCAGTTTACTGCAGTTACTAAACAATTGACTTACGATACAGTTCTTTTTGGTGAAAATCAAAAACATATAGTTGATGTCAATTGTTGGATTGATTTTACAATATTACATTTGAGTGCCATATAAATGTTGTGGTACCCAAATATAGTGATAATTCAGAACAATCATATACAGTATTTAATCATGATAAAACTAACATGGTATTGACTTCTACTGTACTTTTTTGTAAGAGTGAATCCTACAGTATATAATTTTTCTGACTGAGAATGTAAATGAGCACCAGTATTTAAGGGTGGGAGCTCAAAACCCTGCACCATTTATGTCAAGAGCCGCCTCGAGCTGGCACTGGTCAAGCAACCTGACTGTGCCCTATAATCAACATCAGCTGTCAAAATCAATGAAGCTTAAAATCCTGTCACATGTCATGAACTCCTAAACTGCTTTCAGAGCGCATCTGCAGTCTTTAGCCAACTGTGCCTTCCACAGCGGAGGCAGAGGCAATTTTGACAAATGAGTCAACTTGATATGCCTTCCTCTAGCATCTCAATTGACAAAGAACGGGCTGCATTCTGTGGTCTGTGGGAGTTTTCAAGGGCTGTGGATGATGTGAGATGTTACAGAAAAGGAGAGAAAAGTACTGTACCGCAGGCATTCATTTCCCTTTGTTATGCCCTTAAGAAAAGCATGCAGAGGACGTCGTGGAAACACAGCTCCAGTAAATATAAGATCAACAACAAAACATGACACTCTCCGAGGAGGCAGGGTGGAAAATGTGGGTTTTTAGTGTTATCCGAATATTTTGTCAGGTATGATATCATTCCTTGAATAGATGTCAATATTAAGTGCCGCTGATAAAACACAGTAGGGGGGAAAAACAGCAGGGTGACATGTAGACAAGAAATTTGGTTAGGTTTAGCATAGAATTGCTAGCTGTACTTTATTCATTCATACTGTGTATCCTACATACAGACAAACACTATGTATACATAATACTATTTATACCATAGTTCTATCCTTATGTATATGTTAGTCTCAGTAAGGGAAAACTGCTATCACTGCAACAACATGAGCTGTTCATGCTTCAGAAAAATCTTTGGAATGATTTCCTCATGAAGAATGCAGGTTTTGTGAAGACTTTTATACGGATTACTGTCTGGTTTTATGCGTAAACAGTAAAACAGCCTGGAGTCCTATTAGGATGAGAGCAATTGAGCTGCAGTAAGCAATCATAAGTGACAAGTGATCTAATGAGATGCTGCTGTGGGACAGGGTGCGGAGGAGGGCATGTGTGCGACACTTCAGAAAAGAGACAGTAGTTCATAAATGAATGCTAAAGCGTGAATGTATGTGTACGTATTATGATAAATGTTGTTGAATCTCCATGTTTGAAATGTTAGATTACAATATATAAAGATTTTTTAAAGTGCCCCTATTATGCCATTTCGAATATTGCCTTTCATTTCAGTGTATAATTTAGCTGTATGTAAACGATCTGCAAAGATGCCGACAGTGCACAATAAATAAAGTTATTGTCTCCCAAAAGAAAGAATCAACTCTGATTCTCAATAATTGGAATTCCACTTTTGTGAACGCTACATGTCAGGGGGTAAAACATTTGCATAATACCCACCTATGTATTATGTCAAACAACTTGACCCCCCCACAAACACTGTAGCTTGTTCGTGTGGTTAACATCATGTTGAGAAGGTGCTGTGAAAGTAAATTCCTTTTTTATTTTCACTTGCAAAAGATTAGGCTTCAATGAATCAGTGGTTAAAATATTTTTTTTTCCACTGTACCACAGCAGTACAACCCCAATCTTTTTTTTATTTTCCCATCATTTTACGGGCTACTGCTACTCTAATCTTGGGGAGTTGCATGCAGGATTCACAAAACTCTTGCTCTTGAAAGATGGCTCAGTATCCTTTTTATTTGGACAGCTGGCTCCACTGAATCACAGCCTGTAAGTATGATAAATAATAGATGTGTATATTTTCTATTCATCGTTCAAAAAACAGAACTATGGCAATGGGCGTACAGTTCCGACCGGCGCTGTGCGTGGTAGACCAATCACAACAGACTGGGGTATCTGACCAATCAGAGCATAGTAAGCTCACGGAAAGAAGGGTTTAGAGAGACTGAATCTTAGAACTGCTTCGAATGAATCGTTTGAGAATCGTTGGAAAATGAGATGATATTAAATGCATATTTTGAGAAAACAAAAGCGTTTTTGACCTTGCATGCATGTAAACCTATTGTAGGAGACTCCCAAAACAATATTAGGAACCTTAAAAAATGCATAATAAGGGCACTTTAAAGATATTAATGTGTTTAAATTCATGTGATCATAAATAGTGACATAAGAAAGAGAGTTAATGTGAAAAAACATGCTGTCATTAATCAATGACAGTGCTGGGCAAGTTACTAAAATGTAGTGTGCTTTGTCTTCAACGCTGCATATATAAACAGCTTAGCAACATATCAGAAATACAAAAATAATTCTTCATCATAACATCTACAGAAGAATATTTAAAATCCAACAGAGAGAGAGAGAGAGAGACAAAACAACAACAATAATAATAGATAAATAGAAGTTACTCATTTGAGAAAAAAAAAAAAAAAAAAAACCTTAGAAATGAAATATCCAAATTAATGATTATGCCGTTATGAGGACATGGTCCCAAATCCTTTGCATTTGGATTAGTGTTGGATAAGCTACAGCATTTCATTTTGAGACAAAGACCTGACAATGATGTGTAAAATCACACATTTTGTGACAACTGCTGTCAAAACACAGGTGGCACCAAGCTTGTAAAAGTGGTGGGACAAATTGTTTTTACAAAAGAAAGCTATTTGTGCTGGTGAAATATTTGCAAGATATTTCAGGTATTGCAGAGCATTTACAGGCTTTACACATGGACCGTTTTGTGAATGCAAAAAATACATGCTTTTAGTTTGACAGCATTTTTAGAGTTATCTATTAAGGACATATTCAGAACACATAGTTATGGAATTCATAGCCAACTTACCTTGTAAACAGAATTAATTCTGCAGTATCAGAAAATGATTTTTGATGAGAAGTCAGGTTTGTGAATGAGTTGTTCTTTTGAACAGGCTCTTTTCAACGAACTGATTGAAACAAACACGTTGAGGTGATTAGTGATTGAAATTACCCTAGTCAAACTCATTCGCTACATCAAACATTATCAACTCAGTGAAGTAATTGATTTGTTAACTGTTGATGCTACCTAATGCATAATGTATTTATCCACCAATCTACAAGCGCTTCATCTGATTAATTAATTGATTATTGATTAGTCAATACACACTTATCTTACAAATAGAGCCACCCAATACAAAATTTAAAAATCCTGGACCATCACCCCTGTATCCCAAGTCCCAAATGAAATGCCAGGTCAGACACACATTATTTTAGAATCATAAAAGTCTCCTTATATTTAACACTAGGGTCTGTTAACAAAACTGCGCCACTGCACATGGCTCACTGCTCTCTAGATTTGAAATTAATAATGCATTGGGACCTAACACTGGAGTCAATTTACTATTTCTACGGCGCTCTGCAAAGTGAGCATTTTTGGAGAGCTCTGACATGCTGAAATGGGCTTTGGTGACATTTAGATATTGACTATGGCTTATTGCACAGGCGTGCTGCTTTGTTTTATGCAACGGCATATGCTCAGCACTTTACCGCTTCTGAAGAGGAACAAACAGGTGCATGATTTCAACGATAATAAGGCATTAAAATATCTCCTTGTTTCCTAGGTAACGGAGACCAGAACAGGGCCTCTTGGATGCAGTAACTACGACAGCCTGGATTCCGTCAGCTCTGTCTTAGTGCACAGCCCAGAAAATAAAATCCACCTGAAAGGTATGACAACTGATGTGGTCTTCAGAAGAACAACACTGCACCTATGTTAGGTCTTACTTGTAACAACTGCACTGGTGATGTACAGTGAGAAGGTGTTTTGTTGTTGTTTTAAGGATGGGCAGATATATCTGACTGACTAAGTCCCCTAAATGTTCTTAACTGGCAGAACAAAGAAAGCAAATTACTGCAGGCACACACAGTATCAGTAAATTCATGATTGGGACTTTCGCACCGTGGGAACCTTTTCATAGTACCAGAACTAATTGAGGAACTACCCATTTTTTGGCGTTTTCGCGAAAGGCCCTGTTGATGCTATAATGGATCCTAATTCAGAATGAAGTGAAAAAATAAAATGAAATTTGTACATGTAAAATAAATAAACAAATAAAAGAAAAACATAGTAACATGATACATAAAATCAAAGCAAACCATGTAACAATTTACAAAAATTTTCCATTAGCTAACATTTGTTAATGCATTAACTTACACAGCATTCATAACAATATTATTACAGTGTTCATTATTATCTGTTAATGTTAGTTTTATAAAAATGCAGTTGTTCATTGTTAGTTCATGTTAGCTCAGGTCCATTAAATAATGTATTAGTAAATGTTGAAATTAACATCAACCAAGATTACTAAGTCCTTTCAAATTATTTTTTATTGTTAGTTCATGAAGTTTGCTAATGTTAACAAATGTTCCTTATTGTAAAATGTTACCTCAAACACTAATTGGCATATTTACATGTCAGTCAAACTTCCTGTGGGTGGTTCTTGTCCAGAATTATTTACAATAAGGACCAAGGCAAAAGTCTGGCTATAGCAGACCTGTTAGGAGAAACACAGCACTTGCTAATACTCATACTGTCTGCACACTTTCAAAAAGCAAGTGAAGAGTCATCAGAAGACAGGCATTTAGACTTGCATTAATTCACCTCACACTCTTGTGACAGCAGTGTCACCACAAGTCAGAGGTGGTCGGAGCAACAAAAAGAAGAGAGAAAATAACAGGACTGAAAGGAGCAAAAAGGAAGGTTTTAAGCCTCTAGCCGTTGCTAATTATACATGTGGCCTGTGCCAATTTCCACTGCCTTCTTGACATTGACATTTAAATTGTCAACCCACTTAATACTGCCATCTCCTGAAGCAAGTTCCCTGCTGCCCAGATTCGTGTAACTACTTTAATGAGCTAGCCATAGGGTTTCTGCACCACAGCTTATCTTTTGCTGAGTATTTGGGGAAGGAAATGTAGGGGGGGGGGGACAGTTGGAGAGAGAGGGATTCGGCCTATATTTGTGTATGTTTGCATCAGTTCACTTTCTGCATTCTTTCATTCACTTATTGGGGCTTCCCTGGATATTTTCAATCAAAGTGCCATGTCCTTTTAGAGTGCAGAATGTAAACCCTTTAAAATTAGGACATCAAGCCGTCAATACCATAGAGGACTGAAATATTCACGTTCCTCTCATTCGCTTTAAATAGAGAAAGTCTGTGGAGGAGGGGGCACAAGAGCAGCTATTTAGCTGTCTCCGGTATGAAAGCTATCCAAGTCAGTCTCTTTTTGTGAGGCTCCCCACACTGTTGGCTCTCTACCCAGCAGAAGCCAAAGCTTAAGAAGAAGACTGCATCTAATTATGTCTCTTGTTTTTTCACAATCCGATGAATAAATACTGAGGAACACATCATAAATATTCACACTGGGAAGGGAATTCAAAAAGGCTGTATATGAAGGCAAAAGGCATTGGTTCTTTCTTGAAGGATGTCAGACCTGGTAAAGCTGTGAAGAGTGTTTTCTCAGATAATATAATTAGCAGGTGTTCAACACCCACAGCTGGGCTGTGAAATCTGAATCTTTTACTTGGTGGAATGGCTGATGGATTCATGCATTCAGCACTGAATGATTTTAATTAGTAATTCATAGGTGAGTATTGATGAGGAGGCCTTAGGAGATCACATAAAAAAAATTAACAGAGGGGTTCTGCTCTCCAAAATGTCCACAGATTTTTTTTTTTTTTTTTTTTTACATGTTATTATCAAGGTTGGTTGGTAACTTTATTAGAAATTGCAACCATTATAATTCAAAACATACACTGAACAAAATTATAAACGCAACACTTTTGTTTTTACCCCATTTTATATGTGCTGAACTCAAAGATCTAAGACTTTTCCTATGTACACAAATGGCCTATTTCTCTTAAATACTGTTCACAAATCTGTCTAAATCTGTGTTAGTGAGCACTTTTCCTTTGCCGAGATAATCCATCACCCTCACAGGTGTGGCATATCAAGATGCTGATTAGACAGCATGATTATTGCACATATGTGCCTTAGGCTGGCCACAATAAAAGGCCACTCTAAAATGCGCAGTTTTACTGTATTGGGAGGTCCAAAAACCAGTCTCTGGTGTGACCACCATTTGCCTCACTCAGTGCAACACATCCCCTTCGCATAGAGTTGATCAGGTTGTTGATTGTGGTCTGTGGAATGTTGGTCCACTCCTCTTCAAAGGCTGGGTGAAGTTGCTGGATATTGGCAGGAACTGGAACACGCTGTTGTATACGCAGATCCAGAGCATCCCAAACATGCTCAGTGGGTGACATGTCCAGTGAGTATGCTGGCCATGCAAGAACTGGGATGTTTTCAGCTTCCAGGAATTGTGTACAGATCCTTGCAACATGGGGCTCTGGATTATGCTGCAACATGAGATGATGGTCGTGGATGAATGGCACAACAATGGGCCTCAGGATCTCGTCACGGCTGTACATTACAAAATTCCATCAATAAAATGCACCTGTGTTCGTTGTCCATAACATATGCCTGCCCATACCATAACCCCATCGCCACCATGGGCCACTCGATCCACAACGTTGCCATCAGCAAGCCACTCACCCACGCGATGCCATACACACTGTCTGCCATCTGCCCTGTATAGTGAAAACCGGGATTCATCCGTGAAGAGAACACCTCTCCAAAGTGCCAGACGCCATCGAATGTAAGCATTTGCCCACTCAAGTCGGTTAGGACGACGAACTGCAGTCAGGTCGAGATCCCGATGAGGATGACGAGCACGAAGATGAGCTTCCCTGAGACGGTTTCTGACAGTTTGTGTAGAAATTCTTTGGTCATGCAAACCGATTGTTGCAGCAGCTGTCCTGGTGGCTGGTCTCAGACCATCTTGGAGGTGAAGATGCTGGATGTGGAGGTCCTGGGCTGGTGTGGTTACACGTGGTCTGCGGTTTTGAGGCCAGTTGAATGTACTGCCAAATTCTCTGAAATGCCTTTGGAGATGGCTTATGGTAGAGAAATTAACATTCAATTAACGGCCAACAGCTCTGTTGGACATTCATGCAGTCAGCATGCCAATTGCACGCTCCCTCAAAACTTGCGACATCTGTGGCATTGAGCTATGTGATAAAACTGCACATTTTAGAGTGGCCTTTTATTGTGGTCAGCCTAAGGCACACCTGTGCAATAATCATGCTGTCTAATAAGCATCTTTATATGCCACACCTGTAAGGTGGATGGATTATCTCGGCAAGAAGTGTTCACTAACACAGATTTAGACAGATTTGTGAACAGTATTTGAGAGAAATAGGCCTTTTGGATACATAAAAAAAGTGTTAGATCTTTGAGTTCAGCTCATGAAAAGTGGGGGCAAAAACAAAAGTGCTGCATTTTGTCACAGTGTCTGTTCTGTGTCTCCCTGGGTGGCCACTAGAGGTCTCACTTCCCCTGATTGTCACCCCCTTCTGAACTACATTTCCCACTAGCCTTATCTGTTCATCACTGTTCATTATGTTCAGCTGTCACCACTTACCTTGTTTGCACCTGTCTATAAATACCCTGGTTGTTTCTGTCATTGTTACGGAGTCATTGTTGAATGTCACCCTGTGTTTTCCTGGTTCCCTGGTGGATATTCGTGTTTCATGTTTTGGACTGTTTATGTTTGGTTTTGACCCCTGCCTGGACTGTTTATGAGTTTGGATTGCCCTAATAAAACATACTGCATTTGGATCTACCTGTCTGTGTGCGTAGCGTGACAGAAGGACTCCGTCAAACCTAGATCCAGCAGTATGTTTTTTGAGGTTTCTCCCCCTGCCATCGAGCGGGAGAGAAGGAGTGGGTTCGAGGGAACCCGCCTGGTCGTTTTTCGTGGGACCCGGGGAGGTCGCAGAGGAGTGAGTGGTCGGGATGAGGTCCGGCATCGCTCTCCACCAGGGCCCCCCTTCGACCCTGGGCTCGTGAGGGACGGATCGGAACTGCCGTCTCTCCATCACGGACAGAGAAGGGGGAGGAAGCACACGTCTGTCGTTCCTGAGACCGTTCACGTTACGTCTGCCGAGCCTGTGTCTTCGGACAAGACGGCCGCGGAAACATTCTTGGACTATTTTTCTGTGCTGTCCAAGATCCTAGAGATTCCCAACAGTGTTCATGTCACGGCGGCGGAGCCAGCACCACAGTCCAGGATGGTAGCCAACCCAGCGCCACAGCACAAGATGGCCGCCAGCCCAGCGCCACAGCACAAGATGGCCGCCAGCCCAGCGCCACAGCACAAGATGGCCGCCAGCCCAGCGCCACAGCACAAGATGGCCGCCAGCCCAGTGCCACAGCCCAAGATGGCCGCGGAGACAGTATTAAGTTACTTTTCCAGGATGTGCCAGATCCCAGAGTTTCCCAGGAGTGTTCACATCACGGCCGCTGAGCCAGCGCCAATGCCCAAGATGGCCACCAGTTCAGCACCACAGCACAAGATGGCCGCCAGTCCAGCGCCACAGCACAAGATGGCCGCCAGCCCAGCACCACAGCACGAGATGACCGCCAGCCCAGCACCACTGCACAAGATGGTCGAATCTACACCTGTGTTGGCAGACAAGATGGTTGACTCAACGCCTGAGTCTTCCGTCAAGGAGCCACCGGCACGCCATCATAGAGGCCGCAGAGGAGGAGACAGGCGTCAGCCGTTCCTCATAGCCCGGAGGACGTTCCCGAGCAGGCCGCTGCCGTCCAGGAGGACGTTCCCGAGCAGGCCGCTGCCGTCCAGGAGGACGTTCCCGAGCAGGCCGCTGCCGTCCAGGAGGACGTTCCCGAGCAGGCCGCTGCCGTCCAGGAGGACGTTCCCGAGCAGGCCGCTGCCGTCCAGGAGGACGTCCCCGAGCAGGCCGCTACCGTCCAGGAGGACGTTCCCGAGCAGGCCGCTGTCGTCCAGGTGGACGTGTCCAAGGTTCCCGAGGCGGTGGCCGATGTTGTTCCAGTGTCCGAGGCGGTGGCCGATGTTGTTCCAGTGTCCGAGGCGGTGCCCGAGATGGTTCCGGAGGCCGAGGCGGTGCCCGAGATGGTTCCGGAGGCCGAGGCGGTGCCCGATGCCGAGGCGGTGCCCGAGGCGGTCCCCGATGCCGAGGCGGGGTCCGATACCGAGGCGGTGCCCGAGGCGGTGCCCGTTGCCGAGGCGGTGCCCGAGGCGGTGCCCGATGCCGAGGCGGTGCCCGATGCCGAGGCGGTGCCCGATGCGGTGGCCGAGGTGGTTCCCGATGCGGTGGCCGAGGCCGAGGCGGTGCCCGATGCCGAGGCGGTGCCCGAAGCGGTGCCTGATGCGGTGGCCGAGGCGGTTCCCGATGCAATGTCCGATGCCGAGGCGGTGCCCGATGCCGAGGCGGTGCCCGATGCCGAGGCGGTGCCCGAGGCGGTGCCCGATGCCGAGGCGGTGCCCGATGCCGAGGCCCGTGCCCGATGCCGAGCCGAGGCGGTGCCTGATGCGGTGGCCGAGGTGGTTCCCGATGCAATGTCCGATGCCGAGGCGGTGCCCGATGCCGAGGTGGTGCCCGAGGCGGTGCCTGATGCGGTGGCCGAGGCGGTTCCCGATGCAATGTCCGATGCCGAGGCAGTGCCCGTTGCCGAGGCGGTGCCCGAGGCGGTGCCCGTTGCCGAGGCGGTGCCCGATGCCGAGGCGGTGCCCGATGCCGAGGCGGTTCCCGAGGCGGTCCCCGATGCAATGACCGAGGCGGTGCCCGAGGCGGTGGTCGAGGCAGTTCCCGATGCAATGCCCAAGGCCGAGGCGGTGCCCGATGCCGAGGCGGTGCCCGATGCCGAGACAGTGCCCGATGCCGAGGCGGTGCCCGATGCGGTGCCAGAGACGGTGCCAGAGACGGTTCCCGATGTAATGCCCGAGACTGAGGCGGTGCCCGAGGTCGAGGCGGTGCCCGATGCAATGGCCGAGGCCGTGCCCGATGCGGAGGCCGTTCCCGATGCGGTGCCCGAGGCAGGGTCCGAGGCCATTCCCGATGCGGGGCCCGAGGCGCTGTCCGTTGCGGTGCCCGAGATGGTTCCCGAGGTCGAGGTACTTCACGTCTCCACAGGCCGTCCAGAACACCTTCACGTCTCCACAGGCCGTCCAGAGCACCTTCACGTCTCCACAGGCCGTCCAGAGCACCTTCACGTCTCCACTGGGACACCGGAAGGGCAGGTTCCGCTCTGGTCGCTCAAGTGGCGAGTTCTTCCCTGGCCGTCTGCACAACTAAGATGGACTGATCCTCCGTGGCCACCTGAACTGCCGGGTCCCTCATGGTCCCCTGAACTTTCGGGTCCACCCTGGCCACCTGAACTGCCTGGTCCCTCGTGGTCCCCTGAACTTTCGGGTCCACCCTGGCCACCTGAACTGTCTGGTCCCCCCGTGGTCCCCTGAACTTTTTTGGTCAACCCTGGCCCCCTGAACTGTCTGATCCACCTTGGCTGCCGATGGAGCCATTACGGCCGGTCCCTGTTCTCCTACACGGGCCTGGCCCGCCATCCCTCCCCCTGTTCTACCTCCTACCAAGGTCCGACCTCCTGGTCTTTTTGATTTCTTTTTTTTTTTGATCTGGGGAGCATCTGGAAGCTGCTCCTTAGAGGGGAGGCTAATGTCACAGTGTCTGTTCTGTGTCTCCCTGGGTGGCCACTAGAGGTCTCACTTCCCCTGATTGTCACCCCCCTTCTGAACTACATTTCCCACTAGCCTTATCTGTTCATCACTGTTCATTGTGTTCAGCTGTCACCACTTACCTTGTTTGCACCTGTCTATAAATACCCTGGTTGTTTCTGTCATTGTTACGGAGTCCTTGTTGAATGTCACCCTGCGTTTTCCTGGTTCCCTGGTGGATGTTCGTGTTTCATGTTTTGGACTGTTTATGTTTGGTTTTGACCCCTGCCTGGACTGTTTTTGATTTTGGATTGCCCTAATAAAACATACTGCATTTGGATCTACCTGTCTGTGTGCGTAGCGTGACACATTTATAATTTTGTTCAGTGTAAAAAAAAAAATATATATATATATATATATATATATATATATATATATTCAAGAAATAATTCTGAAAAAAAGTATCAGGTTTCCACAAAACTTTAAGCAGCACATTTCATCATTGATGATAGAAATGTATCTTAAGCACTAAATCAGCATATTAAAATGATATTAGCAGCATCATGTGACACTGAAGACTGGAGTAATGGCTGCTGTAAATTTTGCTTTACCGTCACATAAATAAATTTTTATATTAAAATGGAAAACAGCTATTTTAAATTGTAATAATAATTCACAATATTACTGTTTTTACTGTATTTTTAGCAAATAAATGCAGCCTTGGTGAGCGCTAGAGTCGCAAAAAAAAAACAAATATGATAAATAAAAAAATATATATATATATTTAAAATATATATATATATATATATATATATATATATATATATATATATATATATATATATATATATATATATATATATATATATATTTATTTATTATTTATTTATTTATTTATTTATTTATACATATATATATATATATAGTAGGATATATATATATATATATATATATATATATATATTTAAAGTCAAATGCAAAATTTAGATTCATGAAAAAAAAATAGGACTGTTATTACTGGTAAATTCACCTGTCATTGGAAAGTGTGACAAACAATACATTTTTTTTTCCATCTTGTTACCACTTTTTTCCAATTGCTAAAATAATCAATAATTTGTTTCCCGGGCAAATGTCAATTCTTCCATTGCCTGCTATCAAAATATCTAATCAGTCAGGAGAATTCCACAACAGCCGCATTGATTCCCTGTCTGCAGAGGTTTACGGCTGAATGACCTTGCCACGGAGATTGTTGGTCTTTATTCATCCCATTACCCCATTACTGCGCTGACATAGCAGACCTCACCATCCCAAATAGGACTCCCATCACTGATGCTGTTAGAGCAGTCAAGCTGCCTGCCTCTCTGACCCACTTTAAATGCTGTCTGTTACCCAAGTCAGCCTGTCCTGTATAACTGAGCCAAATCAGGGCTGTGAAATGATAGTAATGTGTCTTCATTGCAGCACGGTTTTGAACAGATTTTGAAAATATTTGAGAGATGAAAAAAAAATGAATGTGATAATGCCCGAAAACAGTATCATGTTCACAACCAGTCTAGACATCAGGTTCACCACTTAAAGTCAAGTCTTAATTAAAATGCACTTGAAATTACACTGCAACTTGAACTTTGAAACGATGATCTGTGAGTGAGTCTGTTATTAGATCGGTTAAATTAAAGATGCACCTCTGTGTACCTGTTGACCCTCATGATTCCTGAAGTAGACCTGTTGACTAATGGTCCAAAAATTACTTATTACAAATAGGTTACTATTAATAACAGTCGAACAACTGATGGGTGGATAGATGGATAGATAGATAGATATTTGGAAGAGGAAGAAACAGTGTTTATATAAATACTGTATATATAATTTACTAAAGTAATATAAACATGCAAAAATATTATAGTATTACTTGCTTGTTGGTTCAGCTTTGCCATCGCAAGGATAAATTACATTTCATAACATTTATTAAAACCAATTCTGAACTTTTGAGAATTGAGAGAGAGGGAGAGAGAGAGAGAGAGAGAGAGAGGAGGCTTGCTGATAGTGTGAGGTAAAGTGAAAAATGTTAAATGGAACTGGAAAATGTAATTTTAACATGCAAAAAGGCCACATTCCCTTGTCATTTCAAAGGTCCATCTCATGCCACTGCATTACTGTATTGTTCTAAATGGAGACTTAAAATAGAAAACATATTACTTTGAGAGTTAAGTGGGTAGAGAGACAGACGGAGTGTGGGGAGAGGAGAGGATAGCCAGAGGGCAGATGATGGGTGGGTTCATAATGGTGTCATATGACTCAGGAATTGATTTTTTTTTTCAAGCATCCATACGGGAATGCCAGACCTATTGGTGATTTGAGATGCTGGCAAACATATGAAACTTTAGCGCATCCAAAGACCTGAACTTGTTTACCAACCTAGCAGAAGAAAAACAGTTCTATGTAGCTTAGAAAATCTCATATCTGGTCTTGGAATCAAATTTCAGTTTAGTTCACAGAGTCTGACATTGCAGTAAACAGATTTTTCTCTCTCTTCCCACACGCACAGGTCTACAGGATGTGCTTCCTGAGTTTCTGCGGAACCGTTTTGTGGAGGCGGCCCTCAGTTACGTGGCGTGTAATTCAGAGGGCGAGCTACTGTGCCGCAACAATGACTGCTGGTGCCGCTGCTCTGCAAAGTTCCCTGATTGTAACTGCCCCTTCGCAGACATCAAAGCCATGGAGGAGAGTCTGCGTAAGAGCAAAGAGTCCTGGATTAACCTTAACAATGACTTTATGGACTCAGGTAGGTTAATCCAATGGCCAAAAAAGTGTTAAAATCTGCTTTATAATCTCTGGGGTTATGAAACCTTTCCACACACTGGATTAAATGGGAGAGTGGAACTTCTGCGGTTTAAAATGACAGGTAAATCTCACTGGTGTATCTCAATGGTGACAAATGATTGATATACTGTCATATTCCCTTAGCAGCTCTTTCTTGCAGAGTTTCTGTGGTCACTTCAGTCTAAACAGATCCACTTTGTGTATATATATTCTACGAAAAGCACATCAGAACTGAAAAGGCACAGACCTAACTTTGATGCACTACTTCTGTGCGACAGCTCCAGAAAAGTGTCCTTTAATTACACTTACATTGATAATGCATAGGGTAACACAGTAGAAATAGGCAGTGGCGTAATGGTAAAGGATCTGTACTGCAAACACAAGGGCTGGAGGTACAATCCCAGGTGTCTGAGGAAATGGGAGCATTAATGAGAAAACAATCCCTCTCTAATACCATTGTGTCCATAGGCAAAGCACTTAAACCCAAGGTGCACTTAGGGGATTGTCTCTGCAATTAGTGTTTTATATGAAAAACATCCGCTAAATGTGAAGTTCAAGAAAAAAACAATAACAACAACCCCTACAGAGTTAATATATTAAAAAGTCAGTGTTATTCATTAACGATATTCATTTCTCAAAGTATCAATCAGAAAAACGTTCATTGGGTTCCATTAAAGAAAATATCAACAGTCAAAAGTATTTGGACACTAAAAGCCATTTTTATCATTTAGCCATGCAAATATTACAAAAATTATATTTCCAATAAAAACCTCTTTTGAATGTATCATTATATAAAGCTATAAAGCAGCACAACTGTTATCAACATAAAAATAAGTTTCTTGAGCACAAAATCAGCATATTAGAATGATGTGACACTTTCGTCTGCATAAGAGATCTTTCAGAAACATTTTTTATAATTTTAGCTTTAAAAAATGTGCTTTCTAGTTTGTGTTATTGGTCAGTTTGTTTCTGAAAACCCTGAAAAGACCTGCAAGGGGACTACAAGTCAATAACAAATGAAGACTGCTTTGATAAATAGGCCCCACGTTTGGGGTTTAATTCTGAGTTCTTTAAAGTACACTGACTGTGATACATCTGCACCTTGGAATAGAAACCTAAACCAACAGGAGAGAGGGTTTGTCTATTGTATTGCTCTGGTTGCGAGAAAACAAGACTGATAAAATCTTCGGTTTAAAAAATGGTATGGTGTGTGTGCGAGAGAGATGTGGAGCAAACCCAAGGTAAAGAGAGCCGAAGAGAAAGAAGCATGGAAAGATGGCACCTCAGGTTTTACTCCTAGCTGAGCATTTCCACATTCAAAGAATGATTCAATCAGCGAGATAACCCCTAGCTGGCTCTAAAAGCTTCTGCTCAGTGATGGAGCATTAATGAAAGCAGCTCAAATCCCTTTAACTGTGGCACTGCACTCATAAGAACGCATATCTCCTTTCAGCAGGTGAAGTGCTGGGCTTTGGAAAAGGGCTCTTTAACCATAGCATAGCTACAGTGTAAGGGTTTTATTTACCCAGCCTCACAGAAACCTGCCCCTTTTGTCAGGAGGCCAGACAGCAGAGAGAGAACATTCGTTCAGATTCAGAATGGAAAACTGATTTATCATGCAGGACTCTGATACAATATAACAATATTAAAAATATCTGGGGCGTGGGGGGAGGGGGCTGCACCAAAACAAAAGCATACAGAAGTTTAACTAATGTCAGGCACCATGATATCAAGTTTGCATATATAGCGGCTTTAAAAAAGTATTTAGACACTTAAATCATACAAAATGCATGAATTTCATTACACTGGATAAAATATCAAACCATGTGGTATCTACAAACAAATTACACTAGAGCAAAAAAACAAACAAACAAACAAACAAACAAACAAACAAACAAACAAAAAAAGCTATGGAAGCTTATAAGCTTATTTCCACCATGGAACAAAAATTTAAACAATGTAATTGCAACTTTTTATCTCACTTTGACTATTTTTAAAAATGGTGAATTTATATCTTGAAATTGCAAGTTACAAACTTGTAATTGTGAGTTAACATCTCCCAATATATATTTTTTTCACCACAAAATAATAATAAAAAAAAAACAGTTCCACTACAATAACAATAACAAAATCAAATTTTATCTCACAATTCTAACTTCTTGTAATTTTGAGTTTATATCTAAAAATTCACATTTTTCTTCTCAGATATAAACAAGTTAATTTAACATCTCATACTTTTTTTTCTTATTGTGGAAAAAAAATGAGTCCAAATTGAAGTAATGAAATGTTTTCATAGAAAGCCTTCAGTCATTGATCTTTTGTTGTTGTTGTTATTGTTTGTTTGTTTCTTTCTTAAAATCAAATGTCTTTTTTATATTTATATAATGCATTTTCAAGTGTGATTTAAGTGTTCAAACACTTTGTATGTGATCTGTATTTTATACACAAATTTCGATGTATTTGCCATGTCAATGAACATATTTATATGTAATGCATATGTACATATGCATTCATATTCAACAAGGCAAAACAAAATCCAGTCAGCTTCTTAGACAGGTGAATGACATGGAATAAAGAGCAAAACCAGTACTCAAATAAAAATAAATAAATAAAAGAACAAAAGTTAAACAAAACAATAACCTTCTTTGGTCTTAGCCTCCTACACTGTGCATCTCAAAAAGGACAGATAAACACAATCACACCCACACACCAATACAAACAGAGATACTTCAGGGAAGTGATATCATCTTCCCTCACAATCTGCGCCTCAGTGCACTTTCAACTTTGTTCGAAAGCACCACGCATTGATCTCTCCTCAACCGATATCTCCTATTGGATGGCTTTCTAAGGCACACAATGATTGTAGCTCCGCCCTTGTTGATGCAGAATGATCCCCATGCAGAGCCTGACGCCTGTTTGTACATATACTTCCAAATCTACTCTCATCAATAATAAAAGTATATATCAATGTATAATACTTCTGGTGCATATTCCATTAAATTATGCTGATCAGATGTGCATTTAGAGTGGAACCACTCATTTAAGATGCACGTTACATTCATACACACTGTTAGTGAGACTCCATTCCGACGCGTTTGGAATCGATTCCAAAGTATGGAATTGACTCCATCAAAGGGAATCAACTCCTATTCATTGCCTTTTCAGTTCAATAGAGCTATTCACTGGGTGCTTTTCAAACAGAAGGACACATCCGAGTGAAGATGTGTCTTTCCTAGTCCAGTCCGGATTCAAGGTTAGTGTGTTTCTCAGCAATAAAAGGTAGCATGAGATGGTCTAGTAAGTGTGCATG
Organism: Cyprinus carpio; assembly: GCF_018340385.1. NCBI lineage: Eukaryota > Metazoa > Chordata > Actinopteri > Cypriniformes > Cyprinidae > Cyprinus > Cyprinus carpio. The sequence continues at coordinate 16,743,804 of NC_056573.1, read as the reverse complement.
GCTACATCATAAATGTTTCCATCCCCGCAGTCACGGCACGAAAATACTATTGAAATTATAATTTGAAGAATACTTTATATTAAACTTTTATATTTGCTGACTTTCTATAAATGCACTACAGTTAATGACACCCGTCTGTGGTCTCCCAGTTATTTACATTACTCACAGTTTAGCATTATGTGAGTCATTTACAACAAAACAAAACAATCGCTTCACCTCAAAAATTAAAATATACCTAATAAATACCCTTAAAAATGAAAAACCAATCCACCCATCTTTAAGACACTGAAGGCTGGGACATCCTTCGACTGAGCTTTATGACGTGGTAGCCTAAATATGCAGCCTTACAAGGATGTGTCCTTCTGTCTGAGAAACACCCATTAATCCACCTCTCGGTCATTCACTGATGGCAATGGGTAGTTTGATTGATTTCCGCAAACCTGTTCTTTCAGACGGTTCATTTCAATGAATCAGTTAAAACTAACAAACAAACAAAAACAATTGCAACTGTTCTTTTATGTTATCGCGTAATGACGTTGTCACATACGTATTTCTACAACTCGCTGTCATAGTATGCCACGCTGAAACATTCAAATAAAGCCATATGTGTGAATGCAAATTGCGGATTATTCCTTTCATTCACTTAAGTTAATGATGTTTGCTATGATTATCATTCTATTTTTCTGCATGTCAAACAGCATCCGACTTACAAATATTGAGTAGTCTATGTTTTGGTCAACTTTTTTGGAACTAAATAGCCATGCGCACAGCTAGAGGCCATGCCTAAGCTTTTCCTACCAGCGAAGAAGAATGGCACAGCATCATATGATTCCATATTGCTATGCTAACACTAAACATGCATATGCACCTTTTATGAGGTGCAATTAATTAATTTATTTATTTATTTATTTATTTTTGGTATTTTTGTAAGAGAATTCAAATTTTGTTAACAAAACTCCATTTTATAGGCAGTGGCAAGTAGGGAAGAATGGTGGTGACAGTTGTGTAAAGGTGCAGAATGAAGGAAAATAATATTGATTTAGGGCATATGTCAGAAGTGTGAAATGTTTATAGGACGGAAGCAAGAATCATGAATGAGCAGTTTGTATCAAATCAGACAAGAGGGAATTAACTGAATGGGAGCTTGTCAGTGTTATCTTGTCCTTTGGGAGTCAAATCCTGTGAAATTGACATAATTTTAGATAATGCTTCAGTTTCAAGTTGGAAAGATTCTTCTCTATTGTGAGGTATATTCGAGTGGAACTTTTTGAATGAGAAAAAAAATGCAGGACGGAGCTTGATTTAGTTCATTCAGAGATGGCTGGATTGTTGTTTGATTTGGATTGTTTTATTTTTATAATAAAAAAACAACAAGCATTTCTATCTGTTTTTCTTTATGATTTAAATGAATTCGGAGTATGAATAGTGTATATATATATATATATAAACAAAAATATAAACATACAAATATATACACACACACACACACACACACACACACACACACAAATTCCAGTATTATTTCAGTAGTACTAAGTGTTCACAGCATTTTAGTTGGAGCAAAAGGTTAAACCTTCCATGATTGATTAAGTTTACAACAGTAAGCTAAGTATTTAAAAGCCAAGAGGTCTGGCAGTGTAAAACTCCTGTGATCCTCCTTCAGTTCACAGCTTGATTAGCTGAAATCTTCCATTATGTTAATTAGAAACTGCCTCAAAGTTCCATGGTGTTATTTGATACATGATACCACAAACAATCAACCTGGCCACATTTTATAATGATAACAGTCTGGAAATTTGCAATAGGGTTTTGTGCATTTATGGGCCCAATTAGTTACTAAAGCCCCCACTGCCTATACAGTACTTAGATAAAGCTTTCACAGTTTGAATGTGACAGATAGCAATAAACAACAAATGAAGGTCTTTTTTTAGTGAATGGATTTTTTTTGGTTCAATAAAGTGGACCCACTTTGCTCTATAAAGATGATTACACTCCGCACACATATTCTGATATATCCTTTGGCCTCACAAAGACTCAACATTTAAAAAAGCTTCCCTACATTTCCTACAAGGCCTTACTTTAGAGAAAGTTAAAATTTGTTTCAAACTGTTTGATTAATTACTGTTTGTGTTACATGTCAAATGTAGCACACTTAATAAACACATCTCCCATTTGGCATTTGATTAACTTAATACATGTTGTAAATGGCTTCACCATGCTTCTCATTACCTCATAAACTGAGTAAATCAGAGGTACTGTAGATTAGCATGGTACTTGTGGTGGATGCTGTTTTTAGGATTAAAGAATGGCATATGCTGAGTTCTCCGGCATGTGCAAGATTTTGGGAGACCATTCACTTTGGGTTAAATCAGCTAGCAGAACGAATGGATCACCCAGCAACAGCGCTGGTTAGTCTAAGAAGGGATTATACAAAACTGTACTACTGTCATAAACATGATACTACTCCCCACCAAATCCCACAAGTACTTCACTTTCGCTAAAGAAGCCAATAAGCAACTCAGCACAGGTCGACCTATCGCAGATTCGCAAATGGTGAAAATACCAGTTTCTTATTTTATATTTGCATGTTGCTTGGGGGAATAATTGCAGCGGATTTAGAAAATGAATTATGCATAGCTTGTCCTTTGCTTATGTTTTGCTGTTGCCATTAACTAAGCACGTTTAACAGTTCAGATTCTAATGGGATGTTTAAGATGTCAAGCCATTTTTATAAAAGCAGAACAGCAGATTGATTATTTTTACCCAATTTTTTTTTTTTTATAAAATCAGTTTTATATATATATATATATATATATGAGATGCTACTACTGTATGCACATCTACTGTAATGTTTCTGAGCTGGAACGCTTTCTGTCAATAGTTTTTGCAGGCAAAGGTTTGGATTTATATTCTACATTGGAGTAAAAAAAATATCTTGAATATATGATAACTAGGGAAGCTTGCAGGGAAAAAATGAATAAAAAAGGCAACTGTGACTTTTTATCTCACAATTCAGACTCTTTTTCTCACAATTCTGGGTATATATTAAAGAAATCTTTTTTTTCATAGATATAAACAGTTCTGATAACAAAGGTCAGAATTGTGAGATGAAAAGAAAAGTCTGAATTGAGAGATATAAACTTGCAAAGAAAAAAGGCCGAACTGTGAGATAAAAAAGTTAAATGTACCTTTTTTATGTTTTATTCTGTAGTGGGGGGGGGGTTAGATTTAAACTCAGAATTCAGGGAAAAAAGTCAGAATTCCAAGCTATACACTCAGAATTATGAGATGTAAACTCAGAATTGCTAGAAAGAAAGTCAGAATTGTGAGATAAAAAGTCACAGTTGCCTTTTTTTTTTTAGTTTTTTTTCTGCAAGCTTCCATAGTTATCATATATTCATGATAAAAAAAAAACTTACCCCAATGAAGAGTATAAATCAAAACCTTTAAAAAAAAGTTGAAAATATTTTTTTTTTCTTTCATGGTGGAAAACAGGCTTCCATAGATAACTATAATTAATTGATAATTTATAGATAATTTAACTAACACATCACATTTGTCACACACACACAGACACTTTTCCTTGTTCCCCCTTATAAAACAGACACTCAACGAGTGGCTTTAGGGAACAGTCATTCTTGTGCATCTCAGAAAAGTACAGAAACTTTTGCAAAGGGTTTCTAGAAACTTCAGGAAGTTGCTGTCAGGAAGTTGTTGTAAAGCAAGGAAAGAGGATGGACAGTGCAGAGCACAGTCAGGCAGATGGTTTCTAGAGAAAGGCATTGTTGGAATCTGCTGTCAGTAGCTCTACTGACCTTCTGTCTCACTGTGGTTCCCATTGGGCCCTGACTGACAGATAATTCCCGGCTTAGGGACATCATCTTCAGCAATGTCCAATGTTGGATGCTGTAGATGTTTCCAAAGGCCTCTACGGGTGTGCAGTCAGTTCCTGGTCATGTAGGACAGCTCCATAACACACTGACAACATCTCGACACCCACTGACACTTAATTACACAGCGTAAGCACACTCATACACACAATCAGGGCCTAAAGCCATGGGAAAATCTTTTGAAGTTAAACAAAGAACAATTATCTCCGTTTTTTTTTTTTTTTTTTTTTACAGTTAATGTACAATTAATGTAATGTACAATTAATTTACTGTATAAACCAGTGCTATTATAGAACCAATAAGGGGTTCACATTTCCTGTTTTCCATTTATAAACACAATCTATTAAAACAAGGTCAGAAAGAATGTGTAGCAGTAATTGAAATGATCCAATTCAATGTACTAATTCCCCAATTGTCAAGATTTCAGACCCTTGTGTGTTTATGAAAAAGATAATCCATTACAGTAATGAAATTAGTGTGTTGGTAGCTGCACTTTATACTTTAAATATTATAGTAAACAAACCTACTGACGTTTAGACAGACTACTATAAAGAAGCTTTATCACATAGTGACACTCCCACTGACTGCTGAGAAACCTCGTTCTGCACAACTGCATATATTTTCTGCCTTGATAAGCAGCTGTCATTAAATCTGGCAGGTGGCCCAGGCAAAATGAGGATAGATTTGTGCGGAGCGGCGTGTGCAAAATGAGTTTTCGGCTTGGAGAAAAAATACTGTCATTGTCATCAGCGACGGTATTAGAAGTGTCACTTTCTGACTGCCTGCCATTTAGGCCTGTAGGTAGTCCAAGCACTTCCCGGCTCTCCTTCTCCTGACAAATGTGAGAGAGAATGGCAGTTCATTTTGTACGAGGCCTGATCTATGTGCTCGTGTAAAGGGAAAAGGATCAAATCCACATGGGGTAATTCCAGTAGGGTGAGATGGGCTTCAATTCAGGTCACATTTCTCGCTGAGATCACCCACTGAGCACCTCTAAATAATGTCATTTGGAGGGACCACACACACACACACACACACACACACACACACACACACACACACACACACACACACAAACACACAAACAGCTATAAAAAGACATTACTATTCTGTGTCACTATTCACCACACAGTTTAGACAACAGTCCATGGAACTGATACTGAGATTCTGATCAGGAGCACTGCTGTCATAGATTGAATTATCCTGAAATAAATGGAGGACAGAAATGAATCTTATATTTGAAGAAATCCAATAGTCTGCTCTAAACATCTGCTCTTTTGGGATCCATAAGCACTATGTCCTCCAATATCTTAATACAGAGTCACTGATTTTCTTGATAAAGTTGCAGAACATATTGCAAAATCATATTTTTTTGTCCATGAAGCTGTGCTAATTTCATTGTCTATGTTAAAAATAGAACCCACACATAACCAAGAAAAAAAAAAAAAAAGTTTTCAAGATGTACCAAGGATTTTACAGTTGTTATAGTATATACCAGGTATACTCAGTACAAAGTCATTTTTATACTGGTTGAAATGGTAATATATATTGACATATTTGAAGAGTTTACAACAATGACACATTTCATAAACTAATGCATTAAAAGCCTATTGTGTACTGACGTATGAAAAGTGTACAATCAGGACAGTAGAAATAAATAATAAAAAAAACCACTAGGTCTACTGTGTTTTAAAAGTTTTTTATTATTATTATTATTTTTATCTTAATGCTACATTTTTCAAATGCCATGCGCAAGACTCTGCAAAAGACATGAGATGCAAGTGCAAAAATGCACATGCAGCATAAAGGGCCATTCACTCAAACACGTTTTTGTGACAGAAGACGTTAATTTTTTATTGATAATTGTGGAGTCAGATGGGCTTTACAATTGGCTGCTGAGTGGAGTTTGCACTTGGATTTGTAGAGAATTAATACAGTGAACCAAATCATATCAACAGCCACATTTAGAAACAAAAGAACATTATCAGAATGACTATCACTCTTGATTACAACAGTGAAAAACGAGTGACCTCTGTTTGGCGTATTGGTTGAGGTTAGTGAATAACATAAAATTTACTAATTTTTATGTTTCATTTTCGGATTTAGTTAAACAAAAAATGTAGAAACATATTCAAAGATGAAATCAAACTACCTTGAGTAATTGTGTACTAGGTTACTGTGCAATGAAAATAGACCATACACTAAACCATAGTGTCCAACCAGTGGTATTATAGTAGCACTGGTGTGAAAATTATGAAAATTTGACAACTCAAATGTTCTCATAATAGCACATGTTGTGCCTGTGATATCTTCCCATTTTTAACTCTTAATCCATTTACATGTTTCAAAAGCATGTACAGCTGTTTTGAAAGCATTTCAACCCTGCAAAACGAACAACAGTAGATGTGTTGTTGTAAGAATCAGCCATGTTCTGATTAACTGCTTTAATTGCTATAAAGTTGGTTTAGACAGTCATCGGAGAGGCACAATCAATAAATGCATTCATCACTGGAGGATAGGCTTTGACGCATGTTATATAAATTCATCAAAATCAAAAGGCACTCCGGCAGTAGTGGGAAAAGATTGAGTGGTTAATGGTGGGTGAGAAGTATAGGCTTTCCTGCATGTCAGAGATACTCAGTCAACAGCTACTTATCATGTCCACACTTCTTTTGTTCTGTCTTTTATGTAGTGGATAGGAAGCTTTACAAGGTTGGCATATCTTTACAGTCCTTTTAAGTAATTTCTCTGGAATCGGTCCATGTAATGCTAATGTATATACTGTACCATTGTCAGAAAATGAACTTTTCCATTATGGGGGAAGTATGAAAGGGTTAAAGTCTAGCAGGTTAGAAATTTATTTAGTTCTTCTGACAGGTGTTTAAAATTAGCAGTGTAGAGGGATGCATTGTACCATATTTCAGGCCACACATTATAATATTTTAGAGATATTTTTATTTGTCAAGATTGTTCATTATTTTACTATATAAAAAATATTGGACATATTTTCAGAGAATATTGCAGTTTATTAATTGATGGATGTTCATTTGTCTAATCTTTGTCATATAAGACTCAGTTAAAGTTAATCTTTAAGAAGAATTTAACTGTTAAATAAGGGGAAAAAATGTAAAAATTAATGCATTTTTTATTGTGATGCCTAAATTCACTCATTGCATTTAAAATTATTATTTTTAGTGACAAGTGTTTACTTTTAATTTGTTTATAAAATGCAATATTACAAAAGACAAAATAACTAGACAAAATTATTTTTATATATAATCTATAATTATCATCCATTTATCAAATCAGACATGTTTTCAACCTTTATGAAGACATATTTTTCTAATAATATACAACCACTTGTGCCCTTCATTTCTGTTAAAGGGGTCATATGATGCAATTTCAAGTTTTCCTTTCTCTTTGGAGTGTTACAAGCTTTTCGTGCAAAGATAAGATCCCTAAAGTTGCAAAGACTAAAGTCTCTAACCCAAAGAGATATTCTTTATGAAAGTTAAGACTCGTCCACGCCCTCTTAAAATGTCTTGTTTAAACATGCCCCACGTCTACGTCACTGTGTGGGAAGATTTGCATAACACCACCCAAATGTTCATGCAAAGAAAGAAGGCATAACTTTGATTCTCACTGTAGTATTGTTGCTCCTGTGCCACCAAGTCGTGGAGACGTTGTGTGTTTGGTTGTGAAAGTGAAACTACTTTGTTTGGCCTTCCAAAAGAGGGCACAATTAGAAATCAGTTCAACACTATTTCAGAAAAGTTCAAACCAAATATTCATGTGTGCAACGCATTTAACGGAGGACTGTTTCCTGAACTTACAATGCCGGCTGTTCTGACTCACAACCTGTAAGTATGTTTTCATATTTAAAGAATTTGCAACTGATGATTCAAAGCGAGTTTTGAGCAGTGTAGAGTAGCACTTGTTGTTTGTTGTTTCTCCTATCACAAATGCAGACATGGTTTTATGTTTACACGGTGCGATACGCAATGCAACGCAATGCATAAAAAGACAATATAAGTCATTATAAGCCATAACAATTGCCTCGTTTGTAATGGGCTTTATTGTTTTTGTCTCGTCGCACCGCCAGCAGAAACAAACAAAGTAATGCATAGTAACCAACCCTTCACACACACGATTCATTCATCCAACCAACCAACACACACCTCGTTTTCAGAACGATGAGCTTTGTAAAAATTGATGCAGAAAGGTGGGGCATAGAGGAGCAACAATAATGCACAGTATGTGGAAAATAATGTTTTTTTTTTTTTTTTACCTTAAACCACATAAACACATTGCATTATACAAAATACACAAAATAATGTTCTTTTTAGCAGCATCATATGATCCCTTTAAAGGGTCATGAAACCCCAGACTACTTTTTCTGAGATTTTAGCAGAGGTTTGTGTTGCACATCATCGAAGACAACGTTAGCATTCAATAGTTCTAACTGGTGAAGAAAACTGGTTAATTTTAAGCTTTTTTTTGCGCTGTGTTTAAAATCTACATCGTGTTAACGTCACAATTTGTGACGTGGCAATGGACTATAGTACATTGATGACGTGTCGGTGTCTATTAAATTATTTATGAGACTGCATGTTCTTATCCTATGAGAAGAAGCTTTGCTTAATTATTCACAACAGCATGTACTTATTTGCTAAGACAGACACTTCAGACTGCGAGGCCACGTACATTAACCGAGAGAAACATTCATGGATCGAAGGAGAGTGTTTGTTTTTGTTTTGTAATAAGAGTTCAGCACAAATGCGATTCATTCACTTAGTGAGTGTAATCGTTTTTACAGCTCCGTGACACAACCCATCAAAAGGCTTATATAAACACTGCAGAATAAGTCTAAAGTTATCAGAGGTGCAACAGCACGTTCATATATATATGTATTCGATGCAGAGTGCAAATGGCTGTGCATTTATTTGTTTTTTTTACTCGATGGGAGAGTAATTAAACTGCCTGAAACTGAAGCTGTCTGTGCATTCTGTCTCCCCTCTTCCCCTCCACTCTGCAGTGCACCACGCCCACTTTTTTAGCATTTTTTGAAACTATGGTGAAAGCTAACCAGTGCTGAAATGGGGTTTCATGACCCTTTAAATCGACTAAACTGCTACTTCTAATTTCAAATCAATTTCACCTTTTTTTATTTTAATAATATGCACAACTTGGTTGAGAATAGAATATATAGATGATACAAAAACAATAAATAAAATTCAATAAAAACAAATTCTCCAAATTTTGAATTTGAATTGAGCAAGGTTTTGCTCCAAGACCCAGATTCATTTCCAACCCTGCTGTGTATTATCAGTGAGAAAGAGCCTCTAATGTTGTTCGATCAAGTTGTGCCTGTTGTAGCTCACTATGCATCCTTCAGCAGAGCTTGTGGTCCTCTAGGTGATATCTGTGAACCCAATAAAAAAGTAGTTGTACGAGTCAGTTATTGGCTTTTCCAATATCCAACAATTGTGACGGCAACCAAAACTAGCGGATATAGGGTGATCATGAGTCACTCTGAACTCAGTAAACACAATAAATCTGGTCAGGCAGAAAATAAATAGTGGCTGTCTGCTATTTCCAGCATACTCATCATGTGACCGTAGTCTTTGTGCAAAGCATCCTGTCTGTGGACAGGTTTTCATTGACAAGCAAATACTCAAACTCCCATACAAAGGATGTTGTTCTGCCTTTTTAGAGGAGGTTGCAAAATATTAATGTCAACCCTGAGAAATAAAAGTAGGATATGTGAACATCGCAGTATGACAGTTTGGTGCCACTTTGGCGCAATGACATGTGGAACACTGAGATCAGGGCAGAGTTTAACCGCTTACTGCATGTCAGATTGTCTTTAATATGACTAAACTAAGTTTCACACATGACCTAAAACACGCAGAATGCAGCAAAAGAAGCATAATAGGGTCTACACAATGCATGCAGGGTGAAATTCTTCCCACTAAACAACATTGTCTGTGCTGCTTTACTGTCTGTGATTCACGTAAAAAAAAAAGAAAAAAAAAAGAAAAGAGACCATATACTTCACAAAGTCTAAAAAATGCAAGCAAGAAAGAAATAGAAACTAACACCATTTAAGTTGCTAAAGGCTACAAATGCATCCTTCAGGAAGAAAGCCGGAAACATATCCTCACTCCCCCGACTGTGATTGTGAAGATTTATGGTTTGCCACAAGCTTTTTACTGGATTTGAGATATTACATGTAATTGCTGGTACATCAGAATAGAAGAGAGCACTGGTGGTTTTCCCCTGCTCTGTACAGCTCTGTTGAATTATATATTCAATAAAAACCACTAATATTAGCATTCACATATGTAGCAATTGCTCTCGTGGAGCTGGGAAATCAAGATGATTTGCTTCCTCAGAACTCACAAAGGAAGAGAAACAAGACAGACTACTGGAAGTCATTTCCGCACAGTGATGATGATCATGATGATGAGTTTAACCAGACATACATCATTTTCTCTGGGACTCTGAGCAGTCTATTCACTGCCATCATTGGCTGTTATAAATAAGAGAGATGCAATTCAGTGTGACATAGCAATGGCAGGAGTTACATATAATGGAGAATGGGCTAGTTGTCACAAGGTTGCCATATAAGAGCTGTATCTCAGCAGCTTTTAAAGTCAAAAGTCCATTCACCCAAATGTATGTTTCTCCAGAAATTGTTTTGTAAGTTGGTATCAAAATTTAGTTCAAATTCTTAAATTAGAACATTAGAATATCACATTTTTTGCTGTAGGTAATACATATTGTTGTAAATAAATTCAATTTCAACATTGTGCTATTTTGAATAATAATAAAGTTAATATAAGTATTATTATTAATATCAAAAAATGACAAATGAAATTGTATTTATTTTTTCTGATATAATAATATTACTGATATTAACTACAAAAAAATATGATGATTGGAATCAAAGTTAATGAATAATGAATAGAAAATTACAATTACTATGAGATACTATCCATCCATCCATCATCTTATTTTTATTTTTAATAGTGTTAAAAAGTCTGATTATTAAATATATTGTTTAATGTAGTTAATATCAGTTCATATTTCAAATAAAAAAAAATAATTATAATAATAATTAATTTTATTAAGTTAAACGTAACTTCTTATTTTTATATTATAATTATTGTATTATTATTATTATTAACAGTTTGATTGTTTTTAATATGTCAAAAAACATGCATAGTAAGCATTACTGAGTGGCAATAATACCTCCTCCTCTTGCAGATTCATTATTTCATTTTGTTTGTCTGGTGGTCATCATGATGGCAGTTTTTTTTTCTTCTTTTCTTTCGCCGTCTTTTCTCTTTTGATCTTAATTGTTTCAGTAAGTACAAGAAACAGTTTGACAGCGTTCATTCAGCTGCAATAGCAGTGCAACAAAGCAGAGCAAATAAGTTATGTCTTTGACATCAAATGCTCGACTCAAAGACTTTTTGACATTGTAACCTCAGGGGCCCTAAAAAATACACAAGCCATAAAATATTTTCCTTTTCTTCTTTTCTGAGAAGAGTTCTCAGAGATATAAACACCATTTAATGATTGGATTCTGTTTTTTATGTGCTTCAGTTCATTGTTTTGCATATGTAAAGGAAGCAACTTTTAACCACACACCTGTTCGATTGTTAAAGCCATCTGGACTTGTTTGCATTATTTCTAGTATGTCTCTACAATCAAAACTGTGGCTCATGTATGAAAAATTACACGTTAACAATATGTAAATACATAATATGCATATTTAGCTCATAAGCTCCATGCGCACAGTTTTGTTTTTCAGTCCTGCGTGGCAGAACTCCACTTCACTCTGCAATTATTTGTCAGAAAACAGACAAACAGTGAAAGCGAGGATTTTCTTGTATAAAGATGCCAGCTGACTGAGTAGATCCATCAGAGTTCTGTTCCTGGAAAGCATTGGGGTGACTAAACTACTTTCTCTCAAACCCGTGACATTACCCCTGCAGTCAGAACCCTAATATGGGCAAGAGATGCGAGCTCCTATGCAATGTAGACTTGGTTGGAGCCCTGAGCCTCAAAAAGTGTCAGGTAATGAAAAAAGCTATATGTACTGTAGCTAAAAGCTTAATTAGAGCAGAGAAAATAACATACACCATAGTATCCATGCCTCCCATCTGAAGACATTGCTGATATCCAATAAAGTTGAATTGTATATTTGTGCAAGTTTATCTCTTTTAATATATGGCATTGACTTTGAATTACTCTCCTCAAGTGATAAGTTATTTGAAAATAGCCGCTCTTTCCACTTTAATTCATCTCTCTGCATGAGTGAAACTTCAAACAGTTACTTCAAATAAGTTGCAGACCACCTAATGCTTTTGTTTTTTTGAATCCTACTGACCTTGTGCGGAAGCGGAGAATAATATTTTATAATGAAATTCAGAGGCATATTGAGAGCGGAGAGAGAGTTTATAACTCTCTGTGAGTGATGGAATACTGAGTGAGACCTGCTTTACTCGCATTCAGCAGATGAGAGGAGACTTTGTTTTGTTTTTTTCAGAACCTGTCTCTATTTTTTTTTTTAGCTTTTCATTTTTGAGCACCAATAATCGGCAATAAGCTCTTCTTCTTCAAAAAATAAAAAACAAAAATACAAACAGGAATATAGTACAAATAGTGAACAAAATTGACCTGAAATACCAAACATCATGATTTATTTATTATTATTATTATTTATTAATTTATTCATTCATTTTTCAACTAAATATCAGTTCTTAACGTTCAGAAATCTTCACAATGACCTAACTCCATTTTGGGACAAGATAAAAACCAGTTTAAAATGGTTTTGATTTGTGTGACTTTATAATGTCTATAAATAAATCAGTAAAATGTAAATAAACATCAAAATAAACTAGACCAAATCTATTAAATGATAAAAATTAGATCATATAAAATTACATATAATTTATTATAAGTTCATACAATTTAGCACCACCTTTCACTGACAATTTGTTGAAATAAATAAACAAAATATAAAATAAATAAAATGTTTTTTATGTGTTTGAAGCCCAATGTTGTATCCTATTTGTATGCTGTTTGAGTTTGTGTTGAAGCAAAGCTGAAGATCATATACTGTACATTAAGCTATCAGTAGGGGTTAGGTAATCTGGGCCACTTAAATCCACTTATACTATACACTCTTTAAACTTATTATTAAAGAAAAAAAATTGTTAGTTAATTTTTCTTACAGTAATGTGGGTATCAGGGTTGAATGGTTGGGATTTATGAATGCAGAAAACAGAACAGTTTGTGTAAGACCTGAGAAAATGGAATGAGATTATTTACTTGTCTTCCTGCTGTGCTGTAGGAAAGCTCCAAATAATGTTATTTCTTATTACCAATTCATAGAGGATGCCAAGTATGAGCCTCAATAATTTACAACTAAACAGAATCATGCAAACTACAGTACCAACAAACTTATCCTCCAGCCTAAGGGGGAAAAAGCCACTTAGTTTTACTTTCTAAACTCATAAGAGTTTATATCATCTCGAGGAAGTCACACATTGTAATTTCTCTCGCTTTAATGATCCAGGCAGTGGCTTGTATGACAGCACAGTCCATTCGGTTTTGATGCATATGCTGCAGCCACCCACCGATGCCTGTTTTAGGTTTTAAGGGTTTCATTCATCCTGCTGCCCCATTTAAGCTCAGACCAGGCCTCAGTGCACCTCAAACTCATAATGACATGGTGGCCTGAAATGCTACATGGCAATGGCCTATTAAGAAAAATAATTTCTGCTAACTTAGAAGCATGGGGTGATTAAAATGAACATTTTACTTAAACCAAGAATATCCAGGCTGCAATACGGTTATGTATGCTTTTTGAAATTTGTGTCATATATATATATATATATATATATATATATATATATATATATATATATATATAATAATAAAAAATATAAAAAAAACATGCTTATGTTTAGCAGAATGGCATACTCTACCATGGAACCCACAAGTAAACATCTTTTTCTTCCTCTCTTGTGAGTGTACTTTGCAACTACGGACATAATTATACATTTACGATATGTCACGCCACAATGCCCACTGCCAATATTTTACAACTTACGAGCGAGCATTTCAAGTGTTTTATGCTCCTCTCCAGACTTTGATAGGCCAAAATTACTGTCTTGGTTGGGATTGATCTCCTTTATGAGTTTTCGGAGGCTGAGACCTCAACAACACAACTTGGCCTTGCTGAAAGCACCCACCAGAGTACCATAAGTAGCGATTGCAGCGCATAGCACCAAGACAAAGAGGCTAAAGGCTCTATATTTATGGCTTAGGGTTCCAACAACAGCGAAAGTGAGTGAGGAGTATATTTCAGTGGTTGCTTTGGAACTCTGATGGCAGCAGGAATAGAGGAAACAATATTTTATCACAGACAAGCTCCTGTGACAGTTCATTCTTATTCTAAAAGATTTTAACACTCTTTCATCTGTGCATTATGATGGCGTTCCTGGCTTTGCGTTTCTTGTTTAGCATTTAAAGAAAGATGTTGCATAGGATTCCTTGTCTCTTTCTTTGTAACATGAAAACATTTTTCATTGAGGTTTTTATTATGTTGAACACACCCACAAACCTTTAGCCATTTACAGTGTTTAGACATAGTTTCATCTTTTGATGCAAATTTTGTCTGAAATTGCTTCAAATTTTAGTATAGAATAGGATTTTAGTTAGTAAAATTAAACACAAATTCACAAGTGAAAAATTTTGTGAAAACCTGAGCTCCTGAAATTACATTATACATGATTTAAATAATAATAATTAATATTATTGTTATATTATTATCATCATTACATTTTATTTGAATTTTACTTGTTGCATATTTTATATCTTGGTGTTTTGTTTTGTTTTTCTCATCATATATTTGTTAACCAAATATTTTAATTTAAATAGTGCAGATTAATTGTCATTTCTGATGCTCCATTTTTTTGTTCTTCTTCTTAACTGTTTACAAAAAAACAACATCAAAAAAATTTTTTTGACAAGCAAATCACAGTAGGTGGACATCCAAAACGTCGTTTCTACCGCCGCTCGTACCGCCGCCGCGGCGTCTGCAAAGTGCATTTGCAGCTTTTGACCGTGAGTGGCGCTTTAATCACAGGTTTTCAAACAAGCGCATCAAAGCACATTTTTGCAAATAGACGTCAGCTTTGCCTCACCGAAGTGTTATATTTGATTGCAGTGGGGAAAATGGAAGAAAAAATATTTAAATATTCACAGATGAAAGTTTAGTCCTTATGAAGATATGTGCGTTTCTTAGAACGAATTCAAGCAGGATAAATGTCAAGCCTATGAGGCCTGTGCTTATATTTTCTCTACACCATATTTTAGATTAGACACATTTAAATAGTGTGCAGTAATATTGAATTATGTGTTATATTATTAAAAAGAAAATGTGGTTTACTTTGCATCGGAGCATTAAAATTTATAGCCTATTGTGAGCTAGGCTTGCGTGTTTTATAAATTAATTTTCTTTATTTTAGTAAAACGTAAGGCACTGTATCATTTCGCTCCCATTATTTAGGCCTAATTAAAACAAGAAAACGAATAAATTAAACCTGCACGATTTAACTAAATCATTGCAACTCTAAAGAAATGGATGGATTAATAAAAAACGTCCTCACTTATCAACAAAGTGCACACGATGTAAAAAAAAAAAAAAAAAAAAGAGCTTCATTAATTGACAACTTCAGTGATTTTAAATGGAGTCTTCTTTACTTGCTTTCATATAATTAAGTAAAGTAAAAATAATAAAATAAAATAAATAAATAAATTGCAGCCACATTTTAAATGCAGGTTTGTTATAATATTCCGTAAAAATATCAGTGCAAGATTTGCTCTGCATGATGCTGTGTGCACGCAGCATTTATTCTTATTTGTCTACACATTTTATCTTCATTACAAATCTTGTTTGGTTTTATTTTGGATAATTGCATGTAAAAAAATTATTTACTTTGTGATGCATATGCAAAATGTGAATTATTTATATTCAAGTGTTTGTGCAAAAATTATTAATGCGCATGCATGACAGGGAGGCGCCCTCTCGATCACGTAATTTTTTTCCTAATAATGAAATAACTGAAAATTGTGGCGTCTCATTACATGAGAAATATATCTACAGAAAGCTTGAAAGGTCTTTTAAACGAATCAATTCAAAAACGAAAGCATTATGTAATCTGTGAAGGTTGTAGTCTGTTCTGTTTAAAGGCGCGTCCATGTGGAGAGAGTCAGCACTGTGAATTTTCATCTTGCAGCCGACAAGAAAACATTTGTTTATTAATAAATAATTAATAAATAATTAAAATGTCTCCTTTTTATTTATTAGGCTACTTCTGCCTGTGCTTTGTGACGAAACTTAATGCATGTTCTTGAGCGTGGAATATATTAAGGCTGGATTATAGTTGTAAATTTAATATAAATTTGCGATTAGTTGAATAATGACAAATGAACGACTAGTAACTAGAAAAATCTTACGTGGGAAGCAGACCTATAAAATACCATCTAGACATCTCTGGTTAAAGTTTTTAAAGAAATTTTATACGCGTTTGCATAAATTCTTCCTTCAGAACGGTCCTGTAATGGAGAGATGCCTTAACACTGATTTTTCCTCTGAAACACAAAAAAAACGAAAATTGATAAATAAAATAAAATAAAATAAATCTTTTATGTTTTTGAGAATGATTGGGCTCAAGCCTCCCCCGCAGGTCTGAGACACGCTGCCGAGCAGAGTATGAGCGGTGCGGTGTTATTCTGACTGAAGAGAAGCGGATTTTTTAAAAGTCAGGAGCGTCGTGGTTTTCACTCGCTCCAGCACCGCTCCATCACGATACAATTCAGCCAACAGCCCGTAATATAACTGCATATTTTAGCAAGAATTCACATGATAAACATATTTAGCTATAGCTTGATACACATAATCTCTCCGATCAGAAGACTATAATGACGGCAATAGTCGAGCGGGATGTTACAGGCTAGTTTATCAAGGAATTTGTCTTCCTTTTACTGATTATTTTCGGGTTTTTAAAGCATGATTTAAACAGATACAGCACATTCACACGTAATCGCTGTCGCAATAATGCATTCAAACAAATGTAAATCTTACAGTAGGCTACTTCAATGAGCAGAAATCTGTAACAAATGCATTGATCTGTAGATAAACAGACGAAAATGTAAACTGTTATTTTCATCACAAACAAAATTTGCACAGCAGAAAGCCAGCATTATACCTTTTAATGCTGACATTTTATTAGTTTGGCGTTTGGTACAAAAAGTTTGCACACATAGCCTAATCCCCTTTGAAACTCTCCGTGTTAATTTTATTTATTTATTTATTTTTATTTGCATTTTTTATAAGCTATTATGAACATAACATTTCAAACTTTAGCCACGGAGTGAAGGCGGAGCAGTGTTTCTGGTATGAACGCGTAGCTTAGTGATTATTAAATGCTCGGAGCGCGGAGGGAAATTGTTGCTGCTCCACTCCCGCTCACGTAGGCCTACTGTAACTGCCGAGTGAGAGAGATGTTTCGCCCTATATGAACAAGGCCGTCCGGTGTAACACGGGTTAGACATGTTGCTATATTTACAAATAATTGATACATAAAAATAAAATAAATACATAACCTAAACGCGGCCTAACGAGATGAATATAGACTAAAAACTGATTCAGGCAACACTTGGTCTGTCCTCCCGTCCATGACACTGACTCACTGCGGAGCTGCCAATTTCTTAATCTGAAAAGCCTCTTAACGCGAGTGGATGGCATTGATGGGCTAGTATTAAAAAATAATATAATTTTATATATAGTTTGAACATTTCTTTGTCATTGAATATTGAGTTGTAGGGAGGCAAAAAAAAAAAAAGATCGATCGATTATGTTTTTTTGTGAAAAAAATCCGGGGATTTTTGTTAGGCCATAGGCCTACGGGCCCGACCTAATGCAACAGTTTTTTTTTTTTTTTTTTAAGTTAAGGCAAAATTCCTCTGAAATTAAGTTATAATAAAACTAATAACTTTATTGCCTATACAGTAGTCAACATTTGAAGTGATCAAACCTTTCTTTAAAGTGTCCTAACAACCTTTATTGCACCTTTTGTTCTTGATACCCTCCTAAGACTGTCCACTATGAAAGAGCAATGAGATTCACACCTGAAGCGACCCCCACAAACAGAACCTCACCCCAGCCTCCCTCCAGCGAACTGCACTCGGTCTGTTTTTGGTGTGAGGAACGGGTGTATTGTCATGTTACTAGAAACATGGCACTACACAGCAGCCTTCTCTTTTTAATTCATTATTGTTCCCGGCAGCCCATATCTTATTTGCACTAG
Organism: Cyprinus carpio; assembly: GCF_018340385.1. Lineage (NCBI taxonomy): Eukaryota > Metazoa > Chordata > Actinopteri > Cypriniformes > Cyprinidae > Cyprinus > Cyprinus carpio. The sequence goes on along the minus strand of NC_056573.1, from coordinate 16,725,524 downwards.
ACCAAAAAATAACAAATTATCAATTGAAATTAATCTTATTTTTGCCAAAATCATTGTTATTTGTGTACGTAGGCGTTTGCGGAAGGCTTTAAGACCAAGCAGAATCCTCCGTAATCGCTGCTTCACACAGCGCGCGGGTACTCGCGCAAAGTTAATGCTGTTAAATAGAGAGTAAAAAAAAAAAAAAATACAAAGTGTAGGCTATCCTTAAACTTGGAGCTCATTATATTAAGTACAAATCCAAACACCAGAAGCAACCCTACACTCTCATTGTTCTTTCACTGAAAAGTATGCATTTTAATTTATTTATTAACAGGCCTATTGGGTTGGAAATCTGTCGTCTGAGAAACTTTTAAGCAATTGCACCAAAATTGCATCAGATGCCCTTGGCTGTCCGATGTACTCCGTGAACCATCGCTCTAAACTCAGGGCGCAGAGGAATGGATAAAATAATGGCTCAAGAAAAACTAAACCGACCTCAAGTGTGTATCAGTCTCTCCTCTCTTCCTTCTCTGCAAAGTCTTCACTGCTAAAGCATCATATTCCACCGACAAAGATAATTTGACAAACTGTTTTTGTGATACGCTAATCTCAGGACCTCTCAACAACCTTCTCTTCTTTCTTAATCCCCTTCACCTCCTTATAAACTCAATCGACTTCACTTACAGCTGATGACTTTTGCAGTTTTCTCAGGAATAAGACAAGCATATTAAGCTTAGGCGTGACCTAGAAGTACAACACATACTGATGTGGTTGTTAGTGAAGACAATCTCTCACATCCATGAAATCGGTCACTGATTGCCAGGTATGTTCACTACCTCAGACAGACTTGAACGGTGGGTCTAATGTCACTGTCTTCTCACTATTATTCGCACTCTCAGATTACGGGAAACGCAGCTGTTGACCTGATCCAAACATTTCAGTTATCAACTGTCTTGTACAGTCCATCCTACTCCTGACAAGTCCTGCCCCTTACCTGTGGATCAATCTGTGAATACCCTGTCCACTCAAGGAGACCAATTTCAAGCGATTTTAAATCATCTTCACTTGGAGATTAAAAGACGTTCAGGCGGTCACTCACAAAGATAACTCAAGTCCTCTTCTTTCAGGGAAAAAGTGCTCTGGAACATTGTACTGCTTTCTCTTAATCATTTAAGCAGGATCATGTAAGCACACTGCTGAAGTCCACCATCTCTAAAAGGTAGAAGGTACATCTTGATCTTTTTGATCATTCTGAGAAATTTTTATACGCTATTTTACGGTTAACTCCCTTCGTACCTCCATTCAGTGCTTTGCATTAAGACACTGCCTGAGTTTGGGGCTGATAGTTGTTTCTTTGCCAAGATGCACAACAGCTCTCTGTATAATGAATGTGTGTACAAACAAGGTCAGCAACAGCCTTGCCTGACATCGGCGTTCAGCTTCTCTTAAAGTTCCCCACGGCATCTCCTTGTGAACGTCAATGAGGGCTTGCAAAAGTGGCCACTCATACTCAGCCTGCCTGCTTTCGGTTTATGCTGAAGCTGCGCTGGCAAGAACAATCTGCGAGCTTCAATCGTCCTCAGTTTGTGTATTTTTAACGACATTTTGGCGGCTGGACCTGTCTGCCTGCTTTGACACTAGTTACTAAAAGCTAGATGAGTCTCCACTTCCACCCTCAGCAACCCCCCATCTGCCATCTCTGCCCCTTGGCCGATCTCTGGAACCGCTCTCCAGGGCTGCAGAGAGGAAATGGCTTAAATCAAGAAACTCTACCTTTCATGATAGTCCTTCATCTCTTCCTTCGCTCAACTTCTTCTTGCAGGGGTGAAGTTTCTAACTCCTTCCAAACATTCTCACATACAAAACTTGCTGATACTTGTGGGTTCATCATCAAGGGCTCACGTGACCCAATTGCTCCACACCAAGCTTCCTTCAGATTTGCCTAATACACACATTATGGTTCTCCTCCTTCTCCTCCATCTCAGAGACGTCCATTAGATCTGTCATTCAACTTCTTGTCCAGGATCCCGATACCACCCTCACCGCCTCAAGCGGCTTTTTCTATCACTCCTCTCTTCAGGACTATTGCTATGCTGATGATGACTCTCTAAATCAGCACTTTCTATAAAACTACAGACCTATCCTATTATTGCAAAGACATCGAACGAGCTGTTCCAGCTCCTTCACACCAATAGACCCGAACGCATCTGCTTCAGAAAGTAGTTGCGTTCTTCAAGAGCCTGTCCTGTTTCTCATGTTGTGGACTTTCTAGCTGGATGTTAATCCACCACTCCCTGTCCACCTATGGGCATCTCTGGAGCTCAAACCTTACTGAAGGTACTGAAGTGTCTTGCTCGGTGAAGTTCCAGACTACACCCCTACGGAGTTCCCATACTAAATCTGCTCTACCCATCCTACAGTACGTTATCGTTCATTCCATAAGCTTTCCAGACTCCTTCCAGGACAGCCCACACCTTCAGAAACATAGGACTGTTGTGGTTCCGCTGGATCACAAACTCAGTTAGTCCACCATAACTTCACAGACCATAGAGAGTGCTACAACGACCGACCCCGTCCTGCAGATTTGCCGTATACAACATAGGAAGATTAGACCCTTCTGTCAGAGCAAGCCCCCACACTTCTTGTCCAAGCTCTTGTTCTCCGTCCAGACTGGACTATTGTAATGCTCTTCTGGCGGGCCTTCCTGCATGTACTATCAAGCCTCGACAACTGATCCAGAATGCAGCAGCGAGGTTTTGTCTTCAATGAGCCAAAAACAGCTCAGTGACCCCCTCTCCTCATCAGGTTTACACTGGCTACCATAGCCGCTCTCGCATCAAATTCAAGGTACTGATGCTTGCCTACAAAACTACCACTGGCACGGCGCCAACAACCTAAACTCACTAGTTCTAGTCTTATTCGCCTCTCCAAAGTTTGCGCTCCGCAAGTGAACGACGTATGTGGTGCCATCCCAAAGAGTTCAAAATCACTATCACGACCTTTTTCCTGGACTGCGCCCACTGTGGAATGACCTCCCGAATCTCAATTCGAACAGCTGAGTCTTTACTCATTGTTTAAAAAAACATCTAAGACTCATCTTTTTCGCCTGCACTTAACCAACCTAATACTAGTACTTACTTTTCTTTTTCTTGTGTATCATATTCAAAAAAAAAAAAAAAAAAAAAAAAAAAAAAAAAAAAAAAAAAAACCTGGCTACGTGTTCTGTACTAGAACTAACTGAGGACTTGTCATAGCCATTGTAAACCGTTGTTGTTGTCTCTCTCGTTGATCTGATTGTTTCTACTGTTCTCAATTTGTAAGTCGCTTTGGATAAAGGTCTGCTAAATGATGATCTGGTTTCATCTGTTCATTCATTTGGTTCCTTATGTCAACTCCCAATATCCACAACTAGATCTGGTTTCATCTGTTCATTCATTTGGTTTTTGGTCATTCATTTGTGCATTTATTAATTTGTTTGTTTGTATGTTATAATAACTCTGACACAGTGTGATAAGAAGTCTTTCTCATCTTGACTGAATAGCCAGTTTCAGTGATGATACTCTGTGAGTTTTGTAGTTGAGAGTCTATAGTTACATCAGCAGACGTTATTGATTCCTTTTCCTCCAGCTGTGTTTGTAGTTTTCAAAGTCCATACCATGTGGAGATGCAACACAGGATGCAATATAAGAAATAACTTTATGGCACAGTGTAAATGTCAAAGTGTTCTCCTCTTTTACAATGATCCCAAGAAGGGAATTTTGTTGTTCATGGTAAGAGTGAACTCACCATGTACATACAACTAACTTTCTCAACTAGGGAAATTTCTGTACAAATACATTTGAGGATTGGTTTTAGTTGCATAGAAAAATCAATATGAACAAAGAAGGTCAAACAATGTCACTAGTTTAGTTTAGTTATTTGATTAGTAACCTAAATATTTCTTATATTCATTTGATATTTTAAACATCATAACATTTGTTTAAAAAAAGGTTCAAAATTCAAAGCCTTTGTTTACTTTGAGGCTTAAATTTGACTTGAATCCCATATTTTCAACATGGTTTCTGGCTTTTGGACCTCATTTTATAATGAGCATGGATGCCATTATGTTCTTGAACGTGCATAGACAGCAGTAATTTCCCTCTTCTCCTTGTTCCTAGAAATGTGACGTACTAATGTACAAAATGAGAATGTGTTTTGAGGAAAATAACCTCATCATTCCATCTGACATTTTTAGGAAGGGCTAAATAGTCCATAAATTTGAACATGAAGTCATAAATGCCAGAATAAGGCAGAAAAGGGGAGAAAAGTTCAAATTGTAAATGTGCTGTGAATAATGAGATCTCCAGCAGAATGTGGGCAAGTGGGAGATAAAAAGATGGGGAAAAGATAGAAAGAGAGATTTGACTGTAAACAGTGGAAGGCAAAAGAAGGAAGGTAGAGTGAAAAAGAGGGGGTGGGGCGGGTGAGAAAATCTCATAAAAGCGCTGCTGCATATGGCTACATTTTGTGCCAGTATGTGGGAAAGGGATGGCAGGTTATGATCGGGTAGAGAATGAACTGCTATGGTTTTATTGGGTTATATTAGCATACCACAACCCTGATCTCAGCCCCTCTAGGTTATGTTTGAAATATACATGTACATATTAAATGCATTTGTTGTCGCGTAATGAAAGCATATGTGCTGCAGATCTGATTCAGGGAGTGATAAAGCATCTATTCAGATGTAAGAATCATTTGAATACAGTTACTGTAAAATGAAATGTTATTGAGCTCATTCAGTCAAGGATTGCAAGGCTTTCTAACTTTTTGAAGCATTATGAGAGCCACAGAAATATTATCTCTCTGACACGCATGCTGTAGGACGCCGACCCCTGAGCTACAGCGATAGTTGGATGCTTTATCCCATATAGGGGATTTCCTGGAAAGTCATTTGTTTTACTTTTTTGTGTTATTCTTCTGAGTCTCGCTTGTGGACTTTCTGTACAAGGGTGCCCTCCACCATTGAGTATGAATGAAACATAAGTTACATGTGAGAGTTTAGCGCTGTGTGCTTTTTAATTTTGATATTTTGATATCACATCATATCACAACACGATAACGTTATATAAAAAATTTTAAATACCACCATTATCACCAATTCTGGTCAATTGTGACACCTCAATTAAGAGATTAAAATATTAGTCGTTTTGTTCTATTAAGATATTAAAATTTTCATCCAATTCTTCTATTAAGAGATTAAATTATTGGTCCCTACTGTTCCATTAAGAGATTGAAATAGAACAATAGAGACCGATATTAAGATGCATTAATATTAGTCCTATGCTTCTACAGTATTAAGAGATTAAAATATTAGTCCTACTCTCCTATTAAGAGATTAAAATCAGTCCTATTGTTCTATTAAGAGTTTAAATATTAGTCGCTATTGTTCTATTAAACAGGACTGTCAAGATATACGATTTTTTTAAAAAATAATAAACATTGCCAAAAAGAAAAAATAAAACAAAAAAAAAAAAAAAAAACAAAAAATAAAAATAAATAAGAAATCACAATTATATATAAATACATATATAGTAAGAATATGAGTAAGAATAAGACGTTGACACTGAGAGTTTAGGGCTGTGTGACATTAATTTTGAAATCTCATGGTTATTGCCAATATGGGTATATCACAATATACCTGTATTGATGATATCTAGATATTTGAAAAAAATAAAATTATTATATCGTAATCATGTTAATTAGGGGTATTGTGATATACCCATATTGGCAATAACCATGAGATTTCAAAATTAATGTCACACAGCCCTAAACCCTCAGAAACAAAAGTCAGAATTGCTAGATATAAACTGAAGATAAAAAGTCACAATTAACTACTTTTTTTTTTTTAGTTTTTTTATTCCATGACAATATATCTATATATATATGTGTGTGTTTACTGAATAACTAAAAAAAAAGCATATGCAATATATTTGTTTACTGAATAACTAAAAAAAAAGCATATGCAATATATTTATGTACATTTTTAAATGAATCTGTGCAGTGGAAATGCTTTCATTATATAGGTTCAGCATGCACTTATCATTGTTAGTTTTATAAAGCAATCATCACATTAGTAAACAACATGATTATGCACTTCCAGACCTCCCTGATAATTGTAATACAATTATGTCGTGACACTGGTCACTGTAGGCTTTTCTTCTGCTGGGTCAAACAGAGACACTTGCTTAGACAAAATGACAGGGGAAGAGAAGAAGAAAGAGGGAGTCTGAGCTAAAACTGAGCTTAACTGACAGTCTGAGCCAATGCTAATGTTATCTCTGTAATTTTAGTCTTGTGTGAGGGAGCCTCTGGGCTCAGCGCTCACGGGATCACTGCACATTGTAATGCCCTTTGACACCAATAGAGCTCTTTCTCCATGGCTTTACAATGGGGGATTGGTACTCATCTCCTCAGTGCTACACAAGTGTCTTCATTTCTCTCTGTTTTTGAGTGATGTTAATGTCTTTTTAAGTGGTCCAAAAACATTTCTAGATAACTCGTATTTGATCATTTCATTGGAAGGTATTGGGAAATTCATGAGTAGTATGAGTTTTTCTATAATTAAACTGTCTGTGCTGAAGACAAATTAGCTTGTCATTATTTCAAATAGTGATCAATTGCAGTGCACACTTATTGTCAAAGTTTTAATAAAACCTCACTTTAAGTTGCTGCTATATAGTTAGGTGACATGTACTTATGTTGTGATTAACATTATTGCCTCTGCTGAATTTTTCCTACAACACCCCCATTGAGTCGCTCAATAATTCATGTATTCATATCATAAACCATGTTCTCTCATCTCTTAGATTTGAGCTCATTACAGCTCAATATTGTTCATTCATCTTCTCCAAGGTTTCACAGTAATAATAACCATAGTAACTTTTCTCACTCTTCTTCTGTTTTTCAGATGAGTTCAATGCCTTTCTCAAGAAATTGCCAACAGATCATTTTTTAAACACCTCTGCCATCTTAAAGTTCTGGACGTCTGATCTGGTCCTGCAGAGACGTTATGGTCTGCTGGAGGCAAGCACTAAAGTGGTGCTGGGAAAAGCCATCAAGATAGTGCGCAAACTCTTCGCTCTCAGCAACCGCCCTACAAAACAAAAAAACATCATCCCTACAAAAAAAAATAACAACACAATAATCATTTTTTTTCACTTTCGTTGCAAAACACATAAGGTAGCATGTACAATGTGAGTTTTATAAAGTTTTGATTAAATGGTTAGTTCATCCGAAAACTTCTTCATTTACTCACTCTCATGCTATTTCTGTCCATACAAGGATAGTTTATGGGGTACAGCATTTCGGACCCCATTAACTTTCTTTTTCCAGACAAAAACAGTTCTTCAGAATATCTTGATTTGTATTCCATGCTAAATTTAAATGACGACGAGTTTATTTTTGGATGAACTATTCCTTTAATCTATTGATGAGAAATATTTTAAACGAATACTTTAGCCTTTATACTTTAGCCTTTATATATCTTTGTGGATCTGTGTCTATAAGGCTGTTGGTTAGTTCTCTCTCAATATATAACAAACTGTATGGTTTATTTAGAGCATAGTTTAGAGGCAATAAAGATAACATGGTGCAGGTGTTGTTCTTACAGGACAAGTGTTTGGTTTTTGAATTTGAAAACAAAAAGTTGGCAGATATCTGAAAAGAGAGATGAGAAATGAGGCTGGAGGATATTAAACATATTTAATTTATTGAGAATTATTGATTTAGGTCCCATTTCCACTGCATGTCTTGGTGACTAATTCCAATTTGTTGACCATTTCCAACTTTTTTTGACAACCAGTTTACATCTTCTTTTAAAATTTGTCGTCATCGCTTTTTCAATGACTTACAACTAGCATTGACAGGGAAATATCCAATGTGTCCACTAACATGGCAGACACAAATGCAGGAAATCCTTTTTTTTTTTTTTTTTTTTTTTTTTTTTCTGCTTACCTGTTCGTGGGTCATATGCAACCTGTGCCACATGGGCGGAAAAAATAGGAATTGGGTCACTTGAACCATGTAATATAAATCTGCCCTTATACTTGTGGTGCCCTTATAGAGTGAAAGTTTCTGAAGAGTGGTCAGTGTGTGCACACTATAAACAAGAGCTCCAAGTGAGTGACAGATTGTAGTTAGCATCCTTCAGCTAGAAGGCTTTCACTAGTCAAAAGTCTGTTTCATTAAAAATTCTTAAATAATGTCAATATACTGAAAATAAAGATTAAAAAACAGGATGACTTTTCTTTGATGAAAACAACTCATGCAATCATAGTTCAAGTCATAAATGTTAATTTCATTACAAACAGCCAGCTATTTAAGCAAGATTTTCTCTAAAGAAAGTTTATAAACTTCATCACTAACATCTGGCCAAGTTTAAGATCTTCTGAACTAAAATGGAGATAATAAGTTATTACAGAAATGCAATTATCCTTGTTTTATCTGTGTTGTTTAAATGGTAATAAAGCAAAAGTCTTTTAACATACAACTTATTTCAGAGGAGTTTCTCAGCAAAATAGATGTATTACATAAGAGACAACCAGTACTTAATTATAGAACCAAGCAGAAACAAGATGCATCTCTCTGAGTCAACATTAATGTGTGAGAACTGCTTAGTGGTTTATTTAACTGCCTGAATCGCATCTTGACATCAAATGCTCTCCTGAACAAGAATTACATGTTACATTAGTGGATTTATAAGGTTATTAATAAACTCAAGAGTCCAGGACAAAAGGATGCTTGATTAAATGAAATCCCACAGGGAGGCAGCCAACAGAAAGGGCATGTGATGTAAGACATTTTATTTAGGTATGCATGGCATTAAGTATGCGTCAACAGTTGTGAAGTGAGTAGGAAGATAATGGAGAGCCCATGGAGTTGGAGCATTTATTTAAGTGACTTGTCTCTCGCTGAATAGGATGAAAGAGAATAAAAAGAATGCACCGTCTCCTCACACGCATCCACAAAGGCTTTTAAGACTCACTTCCTCTGCTGGTTAAGAACAATTTGCATGTCAAAGAACGGGCCATCAGCACTCGATTAATATTCGTATCAATCAGCAAGAGGAATTGAATGCCTCATTTACCACAAAGAAAATAAGGCTGATGTCATGTCTTGACTGAACAATTTTAACATGTTAGTGAACTATTTTTCATGTCAACGAAGCCCAGATTTATTTCGATTTCATCTTCATTTAGTAAAGCCAAGCCTGTCATTTTTTCAGGAACTAATCTTGTCTGTAATTATCATTTCTTCCTTGCAGGACTCTTGGTTTTTGGCTCAACAAAGCTCAATCTCTGTTGTACTGCAGCGAACATGGTGTGTACGGCACCTTCTCCGAAGAAATGCATGGCTGCATCTGTGCCGCTGAGCAACGTACTGTCTGCCAGGGCAACGTGCCATGTAAGGTGGGTGAGGGGACCCTCTGCTCATCCTGTGCCCCAGACAACATCACCCGCTGTGGCACATGCCTCCCAGGCAGCATCCTCCATATGGGATTCTGTCGCCCCAACATTGCCAACTCTTTGGACCACTACGTCAACTTTGACTTTGACATGCCAGACGCAGAAATGCGTCACCTCCTCCAAAGGCTCGACAGCCGCATGGAGGTCCACGCCATCTACATCAGCAACGATGTGCGTCTGGGAAGCTGGTTTAACCCGGCGTGGAGAAAGCGCATGCTGCTCACCCTCAAGAGCAACAAGAACAAGTCCAACCTTATCCACATGCTGATGGGGATCTCTTTCCAGATCTGTTCCACCAAGAACAGCACGCTGGAACCCGTGCCTGCAATCTATGTCAACCCTTTTGGGGGCAGCCACTCCGAGAGCTGGTTTATGCCCATCAACCAGCAAGACTTCCCAGACTGGGAAAGAACTAAATTGGATGCCTCGCTCCAGTGCTATAACTGGACCCTAGCTCTTGGTAGCAAGTGGAAGTCCTTCTTCGAAACCGTGCACATTTACCTGCGCAGCCGCATAATTACAGATGATCCCACCGTCAATGAGACACTTTTTTATGAGCCACTGGACCTGGATGACCATTCAGCCAACCTGGGCTACATGAAAATCAACAGCCTGAAGGTCTTTGGCTACAGCATGCACTTTGATCCAGAGGGGATCAAGGACCTGATCCTGCAGTTGGACTACCCGTACACGCAAGGCTCGCAGGATGCAGCCTTCCTGATGCTTCTGGAGATGAGGGATCGCATTAACAGGCTCTCTCCGCCTGGAGCCCAGCCGCTGGACCTCTTCTCCTGCCTGCTGAGGCACAGGCTCAAGCTTTCGTCCAGCGAGGTAGCCCGAATACGAGAGGCGCTCCAGAGTTTCAACGCCAAGCTCCCCAACTCCACTGAGCCAGAACTCAGCCAGCTGTGCAGCTAGCTCAAATGAGCCTCTGTGGCTCATTTTTGCTTGCCTGTGAGAATGTATTTGTAAATGTGATCAGAGAGAAAGGGAAAAGAAATATATCGTCAGTGTGTGTGTAAATGTTTGTGAATGAGATTGTCTTTGAATCCTCTTCCTTTGGGCAGCAATTGTAAGAAGCAGAATTTTTTGATTGTGACTGATACAGGAGCGTACCTTAGAAGCTGTAAGTTGCCAGAATATTCCCTTGCTGGGAAAACCTTGTTGGAGCTAGCCTACAGTCAAACTACTTATTGTCTTTAAGTAAGGATTCCTTTTGAGATGAAGGGGATTTCAAAGTGGACTTGCCTCAACATGATTCATGAAAAGGACCATTTTAAGTGAGAATATATATCTACAATTTCTTAGCACTTATGTGCTAGTGTTGTAGTTTTTCTTGGTGATGTCACTGTTCAGGATGAATCCAGAGAATCGATAAGAAGAAGTCTATAAAGTGTTGGAGCACAGTGGTCCAATGGTTATAACAGTCAGCAAAGATTCAAATTTCTGCTTTTCTATTTTATCTGGAGTCGCATCCTGTATTGTGAGATCTGTATATATGTATTTGATGTGGGACTGAATTGCCAGAATGTTGGATAGAAATTCCTTTGTATTCAGAGATATGGCTAAACCAAAAGGTAATAATGAAAGCAAACTGTATGGCGAAGTTTCTTTATATATATATATATATATATATATATATATAGATATATATATATATATATATATATATATATATATATATATATATATATATATATATATATATATATATATATATATATATATATATATATATATATATATATATATATATATATATAAACTTTTTTGTTTTTGTTTTTTTTGAGAAGGCAACCAAAAGGTTACAGTACATACTTACAATATTGTTTTGAACAGGTTTGTGAGCCACTTTGTAAATACTGCTCATCTCATTCAAGATGTGAAAAGCTTCACATTGCTTCTTGGATATATACTGATAAACACCCATATTTGTACTTTTTTGAAAGTGCAAAGACCAAACAAAAAAAAACAAACAAAAAAATACACTTCAACACAAAAAAGTTGCCTTATGAAGTGAATTCCTGTCTCTGTTCTGATATCAAAGCACACTTGGCTATATGACTCTCTATTTAAAAAAAAAAAAAAAAAAGAAAAGAAAAACTTTTTTCTCTTTCTTTTCTCATTTTTTTCCCTCTTTTTCCTGCATATTAAATTTTGATTTCAATTACAGTGACCTCTAATCTGCAAATGTCAATTCTTAATTGAAGCATTATATGAGGAGTGCATTATATGTTATCTATGTGCAAATACAGAGTAACATTTACATCACCTGGTTCAATAGCTTTGTTTTCCACAACATTTCCATGCTTTTCTATTAGACATAAGATGATGTGATATGGCATAACTGTAATACATGAATTCATTTAGTATCTCTACATCTTGAGGCAATTATTTTTACTCAGCATTTAATAACCGTACATGTACTGCTTAAGTGTTCTTGATTAAGTTTCTTGGGTTGTAGCATTTGTCAACACAAACAGCCACAGAATTACAGCCTTTGACAACACAGAGCATTTCTTACTGCTTTTTATATAAAACTGGAATGTGTGGAAACGTCTGTGAAAATTGCATATATGCATCAACATAAAAAATGATCAGTTCCCTGTCAAGAAAAGATGGATCGCTTAATATATGGGGAGCAACTTTTACAGCGCAACATAAAAAACAAAACTAGAATAAAGAGTGCAATTTATGCTGTTGTCATGGAGAGCTGTAGGACCTTCACATTGTCTGACACGATATATCTGTGACTCAACTGTGAAGGGGGAAAACATTCTCGCTAAATTCAGAAGATGGAAACCACAGGGAGTCTGTAAATAAGAGTTGCTTACCTTAATGTATAAGACAGGAATCCGTTTTCGCCCTTCAACAAATTGTCAAGACAGTGAAGGGCGTCTAATCAATCACAACATCCCTATGTAAACTGGCATAGCCTTGCTCTTGAGGAACACAGTCTGAATATTTCTGTATTTTATGATTTATAATGACTAAACTGCCTGTTACAATGTATTTTTTGGTAACACTTTATAATAACTTTCATAAATTAAGTTATAAATAATATATATATATATATATATACACACTGTATACTGCCGTTCGAAGGTTTGGGATTGGTACGATTTTTTAAACGTTTCTGAAAGAAGTCTCTTAGTCTCTAATGCTTTATCTTTTATTTTTTTAATATATTTAATATATTTTAAAATGTAATTTATTCCAGTGATGGCAAAGATGGATATTCAGCAGCCATTTCTTCAGTCTTCAGTGTCACATGATCTTTCAGATATAATTCAAATATGCTGATTTGTTTGTTTTAATTATTGTTATAATCAACATTGTAAACAGTTGTGCTGCTTCATACTTTTTTTTCCCCCAGGATTCAACAGCATTTAATATGCCCTTGCTAAAAAAAAAGTATTAATTTACTGATAAATATTTTAAATAAATTAAACTCTTACTGACCCCAAACCTCTGAACTAACAGCATATATATACAATTCTGAATATTACATTCATATATATAATGTAATCTATATTAACATGTGATCTTTTAAGAATTGTATAGGCATAATGTATTGTTTAAAAATGTATGATATAAAAAGATATGAAAGTTATTAAATAGGGTCACCTATATATCTCATGTACATATGAGATATGACTCTTGCATCCATATCTCAGTTTTTAGTTTGTTTTTTATCCTCCAATCTAATATATTTCTGATTAAAATCACTCCAGTTATCGTGGTCTCATTATTGTTTATGTGCACAGTTGACTGAGAAAGCTATTACATTTTCCTGTGCAAAAGCATGAGATGAAAATTGATTATTTAACAAGGCACTGACCATCTACTCAATTTCTGCTGTACGTGTTGTTATACACTCATGTCAAAGTGAACATATTTATATGCCAAATCCAGCCATCTTTGGGATTCCTGATATTACAATTTAATCTTTCCTTTCTTAGCAGATTTCATGCTATCATTCACCTTATATGTAACACCGTACTCTGTATTTCATTTGAAGCTTTTACCTTCAACACAGGCCAGACAGCTCTCAGATTATTTACTGTAACAGATACAAGCACCAAGGGTTTTATTCTGATTTTGCCTCTCAGATACACAAGATGATGCTTTTCTAGAAACATGTCAAATGTGACCTACTTTCAGGCTTTTTCTTCATGCAGTTTCAGTGATTTAAAAATAAAATGTGAGGTTTTTCAGATTCGAGAAATGCAACTGTAAAGCAGTCCTCATTAGCATTCTTTGAAAAAAATTAATCCTCTAATGTGCACAGAAATGCTGCAGCAAGGGGGCAAAAAAATATGTGTAGTGAAATCATTGCATTAATTAATTTCAGCCTGTAGTTATTTACTGAGCATGCTCTGAAACAAAATGGCATGTTGTCAAGCGAATCTAGCTCTTGGAGTCTGAAGTATCCGTTGGCATCACTCGTCAATTTACACACGTCAGGACTCTAAGAAAACCTCAGAAATGCTATTTCAGAACATTTCATCGCTGTTCTTAATTCCAGTTGCAATCAACTTTTCCCATCCCGTCTTTAAACTTAATTTCTGTGCTGCAGATAGCCAGACACACATAACTGTATATCCGTATGAATACAGCATTCCAGACAGCTTTACCATGCTGTAAACATTTCAAGACTGAAACTGTATCTCTGCAATTCCATAAACAGCTTGTGTATCCACCGATGTTTTGAATAATATTCAAATAACATTTAATCTCAGAGGGGTCAGTCCAGGGCCCTGCCTTCAGTTTCCATGCAGCGCCATAATGTGACATTTTAATTTTTTTAACGTCCAGAACCAAAGTGCTGAATGTAAATAGTTTGACTGCATCCATTTCTATGAGAGACAATATAGCTCAGTTACGAGCGTGAGGTGCCAGCTTGAAATATTGCAGCAGGGATTCTGCATGTAGCATTTGATTCTGTACAGAGTCAGATATGGGCGGTGTGGTCATGAAATGAAACATTATCTTTATACTCTTAAGATCACTTTTCTCTCTCAATGTTTTAAAAAGATGTAAATGTTCTTATATGAATTAATAAAAGGATGAAACAATCCTTTCCCTCCATGGAGTCTAAATAAATGCTTTACTGGATAATTGCCATCTCCTTTCTACCATGAACTCTTTCTACCATGAACTCTTGTTTTCAAATGCGATAGAGCATTAGCCTTTTAGGGCCACTCATTGGACATTTAATTTCCGAATTATTGCGATATGTACAACAGACAACAAAATAAAACATTACCAGATTCACACTGATCTGTTTCAGATACAGTACATCTGAACTCACTTTTGTCACCACTCACTGAAAATTTCCTTTTGAAAGTGTTATGAAAGGGGTATAAAACAATGAAATATCATTCTGTTACAATGTCACACCAGGCATGTTTTTCAATGAGCCTGGGTTGATATTACAACTGCATCAGGAAGCAGAAACCCCAGTGCTGATCCTCAATATCAATGATAATTCTCTTTCGGGTTTTAGGACTACAAACTGAAAAGGTTCACTAAATGTAGGGGGACAGAACTGCTGTTGCTGCATGTTTACAAGAAAGGCCATTCTGACCTCAGTGACTCTTTCCTACCTACTCCATATGTCCCCGCTGGAACAGAAATCCTGTGAGGAAATAGGAAGATAAGCGAGCCAGGGAGTTCAAAATATAATCAGACTTCAACACACCACACCGCAGAGCAAATAAATTCTTCCTGATTTTCCTCCAGTGTGTGTTTGAGGATTCAAAAGCAGATAAATAGACACCACAAACAGGTTTAGCACAACTGAATACCAGAAGAAAGTTAACAAGACAGGTTTCCATGGGCATTGAGGGTGGATACACCGGCCTAGTTTATTTGTTCCATCTAAAACGGGGTTTTAAAGAAATGAAAAGGTCGACGCTGGTAGAGGAACAGAAGGAATTGGCACGCCAGCTTCCTCAGCTTCAGCAGAGATGTGTGAATCGATAAGATGGTTGGGGGTTGACAGAATGACAGCCACTGGGAGCCCTGAAGGACATCCCGTTAGGGAGAAGAGAAGAGGAAGGGTAAAAGAGAATCTGACAGGCCACTTTAATGAATAGTAATTATTTTTCAAAGGAAACAGCTCTGTGGGTTGTAACGGTGAAATCCTTTTCTCACTCAAGGAATGAAGAATCATGACACAGAGGATGAAAGTCCAGAACAATGAATCGTTTTGAAGAAAATCTCTTTTAATGTGACCGAAACTCTAAAATATCAGAATTTTCTAAATGATTTTGTCATTAACTGTGTCTTTATACATTAAAGAGGTGATTAAAGGAAGACAGAACTTTTCATTTCTCAGTGAACTGTCCAGTTAATGAGCTAAGCTGTCCTGGTATTATAATTAAGGTTCTCCTACTTGTCTTTGTCTCCTCTTACTTGATAACAAAAGTTATGCAAGATCTACTAGTAGACAACTCTCAGAACAGTCTAATGTAATCCTAAGGCCAGCCAAAAGTACAAGAACTGTGGACCCCCTCCCAAATATAATGAAATAAAGGGTCTTTCTTGCAAGAGTCTTTCTTGATCTTCTTCTCTGTGCTCCAGGCTATGTGCAGCTGAGAAAGTCAGTGAGTAACTCCTTAATGGCTCTGGCTCATTTGAAGCTGTGCAGAAAAACAGCGAAAGAAGCATTGGTGGAAACTCTCATGTGTCTGGCCTTGAAATATATTGTCTTTCATGAATCCAAGTGTTTAATGATGGAATAAAAAAACAACTGAATAATTGCATTTTCTGGTGTGCTGGATGTCATATTGTTTATTAATTTTGTATTTGGAATTCAGGGTGTAAAGGCAGTGTACTTTAAATATAATATTTCTCCCAGCATGGGGAAGAGAGGTTTTCAAGTGTAATTCAACTGTAATAAATAAATTAAAAACAAAAAAGTACATTATGTGTGTGGAAACGCTACTTGGATATTTTGGTGTAAATGTAACAACTGCTGGGCAACTGCTGTTGTATCAAATTGTGCTTTATAAATAAATTAAAGAAGAACTATCAAAACAACATACAAAGTCTGCATAATGTTGCTCCCAAAGAAATTTCTCTAATGGTACTCTAACCTAAAATGTGACCCATAATCCCTAATACATGTTTCATGGTACTGTACTGGTTACCGATATATTTGATTGATTGATATTGGATATTTTATAGTGTACGCTCTAATTTGAAACATTTTTCCTAATACATTCAGATTGCCATTATCTTAGATCATCAATTATTAGAAGATCAAATAATAAAAAAATATATATTTTTATACTATACATTATAAAGTTTAAAGTATAGGTTCATATGTATACATTCATAGACATTCATTCATGTATTTATTCACATGCATCAGAATTATTGATTTGTTTCATTTTTTAGTAGATTTAGACAAAACAGCACAGAATTTTAATATTAGCCAATTATGAATAATGTGAAAAAAAAAATGGCAACAGACAGAATTTTAATATGGGTTCAGACAGTCTTATGCACCTGTGTTAATTTCATTAACGAAGACAACAATGAAAAATATACGTTAACAAACATTTTTTTCTGTGACTAAAACCAGACGTTGACCAGCTAAAACTAATATCTGATGACGCAATTATGACAAAATTTATGCCGTGTCTTCGTTAACTAGATGAGACGGGACTACAATGTTATTTGAGGACTACCGGACATTCAAAATACATCATGTAGGCTATTGTCCTTCAAAATGTGCATCCCTGTTATTGGATTGCAATCGGATAAGGGGCGTTTGCATATCTAGGCAGTATAGCAGCTGCAGTGGATGGATAGGCTACCAAAACACGAACTAGTGGTCTGAAACAATGGCCTCAGCACCCAAAGGGTGATAAGTTGACCAGACGTCCCGTTTTTCCTGGGAGACACAATTCGTTGTCGATTAACTTAAAGTTAGTGAAGGCAGGATAGGCGGAATCGTGACAGAAGTGCTCTCTTGCGCACGTTCCACTTCTTCAGTTCTCATATACAGCGCGCGATCAGTTCTCAGTGCTCAAATACACACAAAGCAGTCCAAATGTTTATTGTGTAGAATATCTCACGTAAATACAGTCGGTTATGGATTAAGTGAATGTAAACAGGGGGGTAAAAACTGAACGTGTGTCAATATTACGTGCATGCCTTCCATCATAAAGGGCCAGCATTCCTATTTAAGTGTCATTAATGTTAACCAACAAAATATGTCAAATAAATGTATGCATGTTAAGTAAACCTACTGTATCTGATAAATGAGTTTATTTTGTATCTCTATCATATTTGTCTTATTGTGCTTCATTTTATAAGTCGCTCCATTTTCACTATGTTAAAGGGATAGTTCACCCAAAAAATGTAATTGTCATAATTTATTCAAGTTTTTCCAAATTCAATCCTTGATTCAAATTTCTCATAAGCTTAATTGATTTGGTCTAAAGACAGAAGAATAAATGATTGTTTTAGTTTGAAGACTAGCTACATACAAAATAGCTACCAAAATAAATTTTGGTAACTGCAGTTTGGCTAAAACTAATGACTAAAAGTAGTGACTAAAAGTTGACCAAAAATGCAATGACTTTCCGTCTACTAAAACTAGATTAAAACTATGAAAGCCTCAAATGACTAAAATGTGACTAAGACTATTAAGCATTTTCATCTCAAGATAAAGACTAAGACTAAATCTAAAATGCCTGCCAAAATTAACACTGTTGCGCACTTTGTTGGTCATATCAAAATATAAAAGTAACTGATCAGTAGTAAACACTAATGATACAAAAGTACTACTTATAATAACATAACAGTAAGAATGTGCCTAACAGTAACATGCAATAAGAATGTTGTGTATGTTTATGTAGGATTCTAGATTTGCATTCAGACCAAATGAAGTAAAGTCTAATCCTTTTAATTAAGTGGCCAGCTGAAATTAAGACATTATGCAGCATATAATAGCAGGCAGCATATAATGAGGAAACATCCAGAAGCAGGGAAATAAAGGACATGAGCAGCAGTGTGTGAAAACAAGTTCGGCTTTTGTTAGTAAGCTTCATACATGCCTGGACAGACAGCATGTGCTGGAGAGAAGCGCTTGCCGTCAAGGGTAGGGTTGTCTGTCCCAGAATGAAGCGTCTCTGAAGATGTCCAAAGACTGTCTCTCCCTCCGGAGTTGACATGAGAGGCTTCCTCTAATCCAGACTGTCAGAAGGAGAAGCAAGGACAACCAAAATGAGCAGCAGGCAACCGATCCATATCACTACTGTCAAAATCCCTAGAGAGGAAGAGGAACAGAAACGAGTGGATCAAGTTAAGCAGAATGTAAATTCAGATGATGAGGCAGCATGTGTGTGCTGTTATGTGTGATCTTGTGTGTGTAATTCAGGATATGCTGGGAAATGAGAATTGCACAAGTACACATGGGACATAACTAGTTATTGAACTGAACAATGTAGGTGGTGGTCAATATATATAGGAAATTTATATATATATATATATATATATATATATATATATATATAACATATATATATATACACATGTGAGCCGACACACACACACACACACAGCACAGACTGTCTCCTAACAGTGAGAGAGCCATCAGTTTATGTGAGCCGCTGGTATGCTAGAATAATTCATATATTGAATAATTGTGATATCTCGTAGAAATTCGCACTGCACCATAGATGACTGTCATTACCATCAGCGTTTCTCATTTCTCACACTTACATACTTATAAAATATAACCTTCACACAGTTTTGACAAGTTGGTAGGCATGTGTCTGGTTTCCACAATAATCTACAATGCAGCACTGCCACCGTAAAAACAACTTTAGCCTACTCTGATCAGATCACGACACAAGAACTTCTACACAGAGTGACAGAGTTTCCCCAGCAAGATCAACAGTATTCACTCTGTTAGATGATTTCTCCAATAAAGCAGTGCAAAAAAAGCAAGTCACACATATCAAAACTTCTGAAGTTCTTAGGTTTCTACTCCGAGCTTAGGAAATGGATCAAAGATCACTTTGTGTTATTTTTCTGAAGCTTATGTTTTACTTTTATGTGGGCCCATTTAGCCCTTCAGTATTACAACTCAAACATCTTAAAATTAATAAAAGAAAAAAAAAAAGAAAGAAAGGATAATTGAGTTATAAAATATTCTGTTTTCAAAAAATGTGATGATTATTTAGGTGGATCATTTACTGTCTGAGAAACAGGCACCAAACCCTTCTATTGGTAAACTAATAGGCTTTTCTAAACTTGGAAACCTGGCAAGTGCACAAAGTTAGAAGTATTGGAATGTTTGTTTTATTTAGTGGCAACCTGTTTTCAGATGTTCCAACAAAACTTTGAAAAACTAGGGACAACCATTTTACAGGACATTTTACAGGAGAAGCTTTGAGTGCATAAACACTGGCCAAACTGCAGAAAGCCACGGAGTAATGTTCAATATTTTTTCACTCGACACCAAGCTTCAGTTTCTAGCCTTTTTTCAAGTAGCTGTTTGATTATAGTGGATGGTTTTGTGCCGCCCTGTTGTTTTGTGCTTTCCATGCTTTTCTCCTCAGTTTAAAGTCTGCACAATGCCTCCACACAGAAATACAAATGATTGATTTCACTGATTTCACATTCTTCCACTAACCTATTTTTACCTACCTCTGGCATTTGAGAAAGAGAAAATAATTAAACGTGTCCCTTTGAACTAAGTGAATTAATATGCCTGAAGTCACAAGTATTTAGTGAGATTATTAATTAATGTGCACCTGTTGCTAAGTGGGCTGGAGTCACGGTAGCAGTGCCTTCGGCATGTATATGTGATCAATCATTTAATGACTCACTTGTAATTCCTGTTTTAAAGTAGACCTCTGCTCCTGGAACAAACATCAGTGTGCCCAAGAAATTAAAGGCCATCAGACTGGACCCCTGAATGGCAATTAGATTCATCACATATGTAAGCACTGAAAGGGCACAGTTGCAACAACACTGTGCACTGAATTTATGAACTTTGCAGACTGAAATGAGAAAGCAGCACACAAACGTTAGTGACCACATTATCCAAGAGAAGGATAAAGCCCAAAAAGATCTGAAATCCATGCAAAGAATATAAATGTTTCAGAACATGAATATATATATATATATATATATATATATATATATATATATATATATATATAAATGTTTAAAAATTCAAATACAGTGGGTATTCATATATAGGAATCAACCCGCTTTAAAATAATCAAATGTTGTTGCTTTGCAGCCTAAAATGAAGACGGACACAATTTTTTTTTATCCAGCTGTATTTACTCAGTGCAACTTATAACATTCAAGTGAAAGATATAACACCAACATGTCAGGAAAAAAAATGGCTTGTAAACTCAATAAACTCAGTTGTAGCAAATCACCTTCTCAACGGCAAACAAAGCCCTTTGACTTTCCCTTGTGATCAGCTGTGGTCATTTTGATTAGCTCAGCATGAAAAAAGCATGTCAAAAGATCTCAGGAATAAAGTTGTAGACAGGCACAAGTCAGGAGATGGATACAAAAAAATGTAAAGGATTTATCAATGCCTAGAAGCACAGTGAAGTCTATTATTAAGAAGTGGAATGTATTTGGTAAAACACAGACCCTCCCTGGATCAGGACGGCACTCCAAACTAAAAGAAGGAGCCTGGAGGAAACTAGTCAGAAAGGCTACCAAGAGGTCTACAGCAACTCTGAAGCAGTTGCTGGAAATTATGACAAAGATCTGTCATTGTGTGCATGTGACAACAATATCACAAATTCTCCAAAAATGTGGCTTGTATGAAAGGGTTGCAAGAAAAAAAGCCACTCCTCAAGAAAGGCCACATGCAGTCAAAACTGAGCTTTGCCAAAACGCAAATATATATTTATAGTTAATCCTTTAACCGTAATGCTAAATTTTCAACAGCCATTACTACATGTTCAGTCATCATACTAATATGCTGATTTAGTGCTTTGAGAAAATTTTCTTATTATCAATGTTGAAAACAGTTGTGCTGCTTAATATTTTTGTAAAACTGTTGTACATTTTTTTCAGGATTCTAGAAAATTTTCAGGAAATTTCAAACGAACAGTATTTTAGAACAGTATGGGTGGAGGGTGGGGTTTGTTTTTAATTTTTACAAGAAAAAATACTTCCAACAGTTGTTCCAACTTTTAAGATAAACTGGTTAATTGGGTTTAACCTTGAAAAAATACACTTGTATCTAATAAAGAATAAGTGGAATAAACTTGTTTTTTTTTTTATTCTGGGACGCTTCTGATTCTTATTCAGGCTAGGCTACAACTCTCCAGCTCTCTTACTGCTTCACTATATCATCTCTGCTTTCTTTTTATTTAATCTCTATATCAGTTTTAGACACAGATAGAAGTAAAAGAGACAGATGCCGTGGATTTTTTGGCACATGTGTGACAGTGTGAAATCCAAAATCCCTGGAGATTAGATTAAAGATGGAAGGCAAGTAAAGCTCCTGCACACTGCGACAGCTCCATGCCAGTGTGGGAGGTCAGAAAGGTGGATATCTTTAAACAGAGTTATATAGTAGTTTTGTAAAGAGATAGAGTTGTGATATTGCTGCCAAACCGACTCCAGGCTGTCATATCATTTAAGGGGAAAAAACAAACAGCACTAGGTGAAGTCTTTAAAAAAAAAAAAAAAATAATATATATATATATATATATTATATATATATATATATATATATATATATATATATATATATATATATATATATATATAATTTTTTTTTTTGTTTGTTTGTTTTTTACCTGGAGACACAGGTAATAAAATTAGTTAAGCTCCAACTCTCTTATCATCTCTATAGATATTAAAAGCTTTCTTTGTAAGTTTAACAAACATTGTTCAAATAAACAACGTATGATTTATGCACCATGTATAAACAAATATTTTAATATTAAAACATCAAAATAATGTGGGAAAACATTTAATGGCAAAATGATTCTTTCCCAGTAGTAAATTAACAATGTTTGCTAATTAGTCTTTGGGATGTAAGCAGGCTGTTTATAATACATTATTAAAGACTGCCTTTGAATTAACCTTTCAAGTTGCTCTCTTAGGCACAAATAGCTTAAATTAACTCAAATGGAAAGGTCGTGACTGCACAGCCAGCAAGATGATAAATCCTTTTAGGGTCTACACTGATGAAGGATGTAATTATGTGGGAGCTGTAAGCTTTTGCAATTCAAGTACAGTTAGTTCTACCAACCTTTTCCCACACAGTCTCACCTCTCACACAAACAGTGACACAGATCCCCAATGCCTTCCTCACTGAAACCTGCAGAATGGTAAAATAAAATAAATAACACACCATTAGATGCATTGAAAAAAAACATTGCAGCTATTTCTGAGTAAAAGTTCAAGACTCTGAAAGACTCCAGCACCTCTCAAAATGCCATGAGGGCATGTAATGCACACCTGGTCTAGTTTGTGTTTCTTTTGGTTTTATTTTTTCCAATACATGCTGTGACACTTGAGGGCCAAATCTAAATAACGCTCTGTCATTTTTATATGGGGGCAAAGCACTTGACCAAAGGCCATAAAACTGGTATAGCCAGTAATAATGTTCAATTTGTCAATATCATACATACTAATACATATGTATAGAAAAGCAATCCTTTAGCAGACTTTTTTTTATGCATGGTCAATGAAATCAATAAAAAGTATCTGAATTGTTTTTCCCAACTGTAAATAATCAGTTCAGTATAACTCCTTGTACAAAAGGGACTCAATTATAGGGTCCTAAATATCAATATAGTCAGCTACCAATATACCATCCAGTATATATCAGTTACCTGTACCACCAGCTAAAATATTATGAATCGTGTTGATAACATAACACTAGAAGACATAATACACACACAATATACCTGGTGAAACTTGAAATGGTCAGAGAGTGTGAGATTGCTTCTATAAAACTCATTACTCAACAAGACTTGATTGGTTCCTGAATGATTCTGTGTTGCTGAATAAATAATTAGAGTGAAAGATTCAATGACTCACTCATAAGACTGTAACTTGTCGCCATCTACTGGTCTAACTATGTAAGCTGTAGAAAGAATAACTGATAAATCCCCACTGTGCTGTTGGACTCACTCAATGCCAAATATAACTAAGAACTGTTGTAAAATTAAGGCTTTAACTAATATAAAGCACATTATCAAACTTAAGTGCCTCCACAAAAAGAAACACACTGTACTGTGCAACAAACAGCGGAAAGACTGCTGTAAATACAGTAAAAAATAAACTTAGTATATTGATCTACATCCCAGTCTCTGCTGAGCATCAGGGTTTCTATCAATAAACAGTTCTAGTGGAATGCCTTGTAATGGTGAATGCCCTGAACCCAGGGGCAAATGCTGACAGGAAGTTACTAAGGGGAAGCTGCTATCTGCCTGGTAAGGACTGAAGAAGGTTATTGGAGTTGCAGGTCCCCCAGGGTAATTATCATTGGCCCACAAGATGATTTGCAGTGCAGTGTGTCAGGACATGTACCTTAATTGGATCATGCTGCAATCTTTACAGAGACCTGGTTGTCGAGGTGACAGAGCTCAGGAGAATGTAAAAAAAGGGCGGATTAAACATCCACTAGCCAAGTGTTTACTTAACGTTTTTTTTTTTTTTTTTTTTCTCAAGCAGTATAACTCATAAATGATGAGAGTTCAGCAGTTTCATGTCAGAAAAGTAAACTAATTTATTCTGGATCTTTTGCAGTTTGCATATAAAAAAAAAAAAAAAAAAAAAATCCAATTATTCCAGATATCGACGTGGCATCCGCATATTGTGCACGGTCAGCTGTGAAATAATAAGTACTGCCATGGATTTCTTTGAGTTTTAAAACGTTGATTCTTGAAAAACTCCAATTTGTGAGAACACATAACTAGCTGACAACAATGAGGGCAGCTGGAACATTACATAAGAAATGTTTGACAGTTAATCTATAAGAACTTGGCTTTTGAGGATGCCTAACAAGCAAAAGAAAATAGTACATATATGATTGACAAGTTCACAAACTGTTTACACAGTCAACAGCTTAGAGATTTAAGAACTGTATTTAAAACAAATAAATAAAAAATAAGATATCAGCAGAACGACAGCACAGATTTTTAGCCATGAATTCCACATCTTTCAGAGACATACTGTTATAAAATCAACATTCTAATTTGATGTTAACCTTACATATTTGTATTTCAGCTGCACAATATTTATGCTATAAAGTGTCTTCTTGATAAGAAATTCTAAGGTGAACCCACAATGTATTTAAACATTTTTGGAAGTGCCCTACATTGCAGAGGTTGCGGGAAGAAGTTTTCAGTGAAACTATACCAAACAGCATTGCTCAGAATAAAAAAATAAAAAGGAAAAAAAAAATGATATGAGAAGGTAACCAGAGCTTATGAAGTGCACTAACTGCCCGAGCCATGCAGTCTGAGGGGTAAAATTGTCCAAAGACGTGGAGATCAATAAAGTAATCTCACTCATTGTTACAGCTCTGGCCCACGATAACAGCATGAGGCTGTAGTACAACAGCAAGGAAAGCAATTATAACTCTTTGAGGAAACTGACAAGTCCCATGTGGAGAAATGATGGCCGTTTAAATGATGGAAAGGGCAAAAGTGTGCGGAGACCGATACCTAGCCACCATTTCCTCTCTCTCCTGCCTACTCCAGTAAGCATGCCTACTCTTCTCCTTGATGTAAGCCTATTACTGGGATCACAACACTAGGCTCTGTAAGTTCTATTATCTGGACTCTGCTTATATTAATCCAATTTGATCATTTAATATCTGAAGTACACTTCTCAAGAACAGACTCGACATAAAAGCTCCGGAAACGCATTCTTTCTTTTTCATTTTCAAGATAATGAACAGAATTCGATTGGACAGGCAGTGTGTGAATTAATGATTTTCAAGAGGCTTGTAAAAAGAAATGTCTTTTGATTTGAAGGTTTTTTTTTTTTCATCTCATATTTTTGAGGTGTAAATCTATAATATCATGAAATGACAGCACTTAATTTTTATCAATGTCGGATACAGACAGCACATGGAAGAGCTGTTGCTATGGTTACCGGCTCATGCAAAGGTGATTCCTGTTCTCAAACATATTTAGCATACTAAAACTTTTAATCTTTTAGGTTTAAGAAAATATATTCATTTCCCAAAAGCAACTATGGTCACAAGTTCCGTCGTTACCATTAGAATTAAATGGAACTTGTGACCATAGTTAGCTAACGATGCTTTTGGGAAACACACCCCTGACTGGTTTTCGTCCACAAAATTTCACCAAGCAATGGTAAATGTGACAGCACCTTAACACATTAAACTCTACAGTATTTTGGCATGAATTAATTTGGTAAAAAAAAAATAAAAAAAATTCCTTTGCAGCTTGAATTAAATAATCGGTTTAAAAAATGGCAAAGAAACACGTTTTTACTTTAATTCACAAGCAAATTTAATTAAACCACCAAAAACTCAGAGTGCTGGTTTAAATTATTTACAGAATTTGCAGAATCAGTTGAGTAGTTAATGAATCAAGATGTGGCTCACTTACTGAATAACCAAGTTATCATTGTTTTTAGTCATGTGTTGGGTCATTGCAAAAAAATAAAAATTATAATAATAAAAATAAAAAATACCCACGATCTCTGTGCGAGTGATGTGTGTATGTGCGCCAAAATTAAAGTAGCACATTAACATACAATGGTGATTAAACCGAACAATTTTAATGCACAATTGGCCTTATCACACACATACAGTGATGTTCAGTAGAGTCACACTGTAAATATTTTATTGAAAGTCTATTTAAACAACATTAAAATAAAAAATAAAAATGTTTAGGATTTTGAAAAGTTTAAAAAACAACTTATGAAAATGTGCTTCACAAATAATTAAGATTTTGCGCTATTTGTATGATAATCAAATACAAATTTATATTTGAACATTTAAAAAAGATTATCTACTGTAAAGCATGCATTTAAAATAGGGGGTGGGGGATGCTTATTGGCACAGTGGTTAACCAGAAAAATTTAAAATGGCACTTAAGCTCTTTCTAAGCTGTACACAGAGAAGTACTGACAGGATTCACACCTCATTAATAATATAATACAGGGTTTTCTTCTTATTGAGAAATTGGAAGGAACAAAATGAATTCACCATGACTGTTTTGGGTGGGAGTCGGAACCAGGGACCCCTGCAGCAGAAGAAGAGAGAGCCAGGCAGCCACAAAACATGTCAATCTGTGAATTATTGATTAACCTGGGGAGTTATGACAAGGCAGCAAACAGAAGTTTTCAGCAACTGAAGCATCAGATGACAACCCCGTTACCTGCCACCCCCACCCATCCACACACAACACAACAGCCCAAACAAAATTCCACTTATGCAGCTGCACTATTCGCCTGAATTACCAGCTCTTCAGCACCTACACCGCATTAGCATTTGAATGAGTACATCAGAAATGGCAACAGAACAGAGCGTTCACTGACACAGGACAAAAGAACTCATTCACAACAAACACATTTCCAGATGGAGTCATGCCAACTGACCTGTTCTCTACTTCTTTTGATCTTTTGGTCACTAAGAAGAGAAAAGATGTCTCTCTCTCAAGTAAACTCGATAGTTTATGGTCTGAAAGGGGTCTGAACAAACAACTATACTTCTGAGCAAGCATTAAAAATAACATATCTATTAGTTTTTTACAGCACGATGTTGCAGTGTGCAAATTATATAACGACTTTCAGAAGGGGTATTTTGACGATTTTCAGCTAATTTTAAATGTCTGCTAAGACAGCATGAAATGAAAATTCACCATATCTATTTTCTAAATGTGTGTTATTAATCTTATTGTATTTTTTTTTTTTATCTGACCTCGCATTTTTAAATTTATGTCATGAAAGATCATAAGTCATAACTTTTTTCTTTTCGATAATCAATTTCGCCACTAGCATGTTTAGATAAATTACTTTGTAAAAGCACTGAAGTTGTTGTTTTAAAATATGTAAATCTGTAATACAGTGATACATAATCTGTCATGCCTTTTTGACATTTCTTATGTCAAGTGTCTGTTTCTCAAGTGTCATTACAGGTTCTTCAAGAGACAGATTTCATCGAAAAATGATACTGTATGAATTTCTTTCTTCTGTGGGATAAAAAAGAGATATGTATAGCACGTATAACGTCCTGCCTTTATCCAAAAAAAAAACAAAAAAAAAAAAAACCTTTTCTCATAAGTCTGCAAAGTTTTTGTGCTTATCACCCTTTTGCATTCACCTTTATTCAGACAGATAGTCATATAGTGGTTTGAACATTCTTCAAAACCTCTCCTCTTTTTGTGTTACACAGAAGAACAACAGTCATAAGCTTGGAACAACACGAGGGTGAATAATTGACAAAAATTCCATTTTAGCTGAACTATTCCTTAATGTACCAGTAAATCTTAAAGATATGAGTCTACATACCAATAAACTTTTTAATAAGAACTTAACTGAAGTCAGCATTTGTCTCATTAGACAGCCACATATTAGCAAGTCGGAATCAATATTGAAGAAGAAAAGTGTGCATGCAAAGTGATCTAGTGGGAATAATGGAGGCATTTTCTATCACTTAGCGCATTCGAAAGCACCTCTAGTCATCAGTTTCCCTTCGTTCATTGCTAAGGACATGGCTAAGCAAGACAGATATGTCTGGGAGTTTGAGTATATTCCTGATGCACTCCATCCTTCCCTAGTCACCATCAAAAATTTATCATGGAAGATCATGAAAATCACTCTTCTTTTCTCTTTCAGGCTCAACTACAGTAGTTTTTCATTTTTGTGAAAACGAGCGTGGCAGCACCCAAGGTGCACCACAGTATGTTGGACCTCTGTAAGCCTGCAGTGATTTCAGCTCGATGACAGAATCATTAATGAGACAGAAATCTGCCTAAGTACACTAATCAATTATACTGGTCTATCATCATATATAGAGAGTGCAGTTTATTACTTTATTAGACTAGGATTTCAATGTGTGCTACAAGAGTCAAGACAAAATGGGACAGAAATTCAGGAAGACAAAAATTATAAGCTAAAAAGAAAAAAACACGAATCTGCAGAATATCACATTTTTGTGAGAAACACCATGTTTAGCATTACCCAATTTTTCAATGGCTTTCCTGGATTCAACATGATTTTAATCTATTATTTTACAGAATGACCCTAATGAATAAAGTGCACTTTCCTCATTGATGCATATAGCAAGTCCAACCTTTACTTTTTACTTTGCATCCAAATTAGATTTATAGAAACAGTGCACATTAATAAACATTTCTGTAAACGTGCCAGTTTGGCTATTATAGCTAATTCACAAGAATTGCAGTTACAGCTAAACTGTACTCCTTGGGCAGGTTTTACAAACACTTACATTTATTCATTTAGCATCTGCTTCTATTCAAAGCATCTCACAGGTTAATAAAATCACCAAAAACACGCAAAAGAAAAATTGGTATCCAACAGTTTTGTAGGTAATTTAAACAAGACCGTATCAAACTGATGTGCATATTAATGGCAGTATTGCAACATAAAGCATTTTCATTCAAGACTGAAA
Source organism: Cyprinus carpio (assembly GCF_018340385.1). Classification (NCBI taxonomy): domain Eukaryota; kingdom Metazoa; phylum Chordata; class Actinopteri; order Cypriniformes; family Cyprinidae; genus Cyprinus; species Cyprinus carpio. Next base: position 16,696,409 of record NC_056573.1, on the reverse strand, counting down.
TAACAGCGCATGATCACATGGTTTCTTTTATTTTTTTTTATTTGAAGAGATAAAATGAACTGCCTAAAGTCTGCTGCAATCACTGCTTCATAAAAGCATTAAGATGGGGAAATCCTCATCATGCAAGCTTCCAGACAAGAATCAGTGAATTAGATTAAGATGTCCCGGAATAGCACATTTAGATTTTTAATGGAGTGACATTGATGGTATCTATTAGCCAAGCACTTTGAGAGCCTGGTGGTGACAACAGAGGTGTAAGTATTGCACAACCCAACTGATTAGACAACCTGTATCAAATGATCATGGCATTGAATGTGTTGCTCCCTTTGTAGTCAAGATTTTTCTGATATAATGGAAGGTAGACAGATCAGGTGTCACTATGTTTATGATTTATTTATTTTTATTTTATTTTATTTTTTTCACGGGGGGAATCCACAGTAATACAAAGATATTAGACATCGGAAAATACACACACACAAAATATATAAAAGTATAAATAAAACACTTCCAACTTCTACATATGAACCTTTTCTTTTTTAAATAACAGCCATTACTCCAGTCTTCAGTGTCACATGATCATGTTCAGAAATCATTGGTGCTCAAAAAACATTTCGTATTATCAACGTTGAAAATTAGTGCTGATTAATAATGTCTTTAATGTCACATTTGTTCAGATTAATGTGTCCATGCTGAATAAAAGTATATAAAAAAAAAAAAAATTAAATAAAAAAAAACATCGACCACAAACTTTTGAATGCCAGTGTAACAAATTACCAAATATCCCATTTCATTGCGAATATTGTACTAACAGGTTTAATATTATGGATTGAATAAATTTGCAGCAAATTCACACAGCTACATTTTCAGCCATAAGATATGACATCTCTCAATATTGAAAAATATTAGCAGAAAGGAATGTGGCCATTCAACTGAAATTCAGTCAGAATGATAAAAGCAGTCAGAACGTGTAGAGGATGTGTTCCGATTAGTATTCTAATTAGTTGTATAATTGACCATAACATATTAAAATTGAACATCAGAAAAATAATTGGATTTCCACTCCAACAATTACTGTTCCATGTTTAGAGCAGAGATCCCTTTTTCTGGAATATAATTTAACAGTACTGCGTAGAAACATGATCTCGTTTCCACCAATGCTTTTGTTATCCAGTAAAACAGTTTTATCAATGATTTTTCCAGTCTAGAAATTAATCTCATAATTCATCAATATTGATGAAACTCAACATAAACATTTGCATTTACTGACGATCAAACGTCCAATCAGACTGCTTTCTAAAATGTATGTGCACTTTAAATACCAGATGAGACAGATTTGATATATCTGATAATCCTATGAATGCAAAAGCCCTGGCATCTATTTCCATTATACCGTTCAATCTATTATTTAGTGCATTTCATTGCAATTAAATTTAAGATTGTATTGTACATTTCCAGCTGATTAATTGCATGTCTCTGCAGTGCTTCACATCTTCAGACTTGATCCCCCTAATTATCCCACAATACTATGGGCTTTGTCAGGCCTTTTCAAGAACATAAGCCTTTTTTTGTGTCTGGTCAAAGTAAAAGACTGTTTAAATCAAATTGCCTTGCAGTTCTCTCGCTCTCTTTTTCTCTTCCATACATCAAATGGATGTGGCAAGCTTGGCACCCCCTTCTTTGAGGTGTTAATAGTAAACAGCCTCTGGCGGGAAGGAGAGAAATGAGCATTCACAGATGATATGGAGAATGAAAACACCCAAGGTCACGCCAAAACACGATGATTCGAACAGCATCGACAAGCAAATAATAAACAGGATGTTTAGACCTATGCAGACTGTTTGCCTTCCAGGGAGGTATATGACATATGACAAAATACTTCTAGGAACTGATTACACATGATTATAACACGGCATGTTCACTGTCCCAATGTCTTCTGTTTTATTACATCTGTCTGTGTTAGCTTAAAACACATACAAGATTTCAAGATTACCCTTGTATTATACTAACCATAGCTGCCAAAATGTCTTATCATATGTAATGTTACTCTGTGGTATTAGCCACCAGTGTTGGGGAACAACTAATTAAGAATAGCAACGTGACTAATTTAAAGAAATAGTTCAACATAAAAATGAAAAGAATTATTAATATCCATACCAAAGATATTGCACTGGAAGTCACTTTGTATAATAGCTTGTGTTGCATTGATGCTTATATCTCTGCTAACTTAAGTCCCCAGTGACTAGTAGTCTGTAGTACACTGCTAATGAAAACCAATAATTCATGCTCAGACAGTGTATGCTTTTCTGATAATATGCACAGTTGCATTATTAAGAACAATGTGTGCTTTCTTTCTCATTGACAAAGACAAACTAGCATGATTTTACCCAGAGGGTAAAGTGACAAATAAATCTAAACATTAACTTGCAGAATGCTTGTTTGGTAAGTATTAGGGATATTTAGGACATAAAATTGCTGTAGTAATACATTGTTAATTTTACAACAACAAGACAGTTTACAAAGTCATTCGTGACTTTTTATATACAGTATTCACACCGCCAATTCGTAAAAAAAAAAAAAAAAATGCTGATTTGTTCAGGAACGAAACACCACCTACTATGTGTTGCTAGAAGATGCAATATTAAATACTGCTCATGTAATAATTCTCTTTCAACTTTAGCTTTCTATTTTGGCGAAGCAAAAATGGTTAAAGTAGCTGAGTATAAATCAAATAAAATCTAAAATAAAATAAAACCTGAAAACAGCCCTGAAATTGGAGAAAAGAGAAAATACTAATAATGAAAAATAAATTAAATCGAAAATACAAAATAACATAAAAGCTTAATGCTCTCTATTCTAATCAAATCGTAAACATGTAGAATATTTGTTAAGTATAAGCGATATTTAGGACATAAAAAAAAAAAAAACATATTTTGGCTTTGTAATTCATTGTTATATCGTACAATAGCAATAGTTTACAACCGTATTCACTCAGCAGATTCATTCAAAAGTGATGATTCATTTAGGAACAAAACACCACCTACTGTAATTTGCTGAGCGATGCAATAATAATCCTGCTGATGCAATAATTATGTTGTAGATTTTATTTCTGTTGGTGGAGCAAAGACACAAAGTAACTGAGAATACTGTGTTAAAAGGTGCTCAGTGTCAACTTTAACCCTACTGAAATGTTGTATAAAAGCAGTCTCACAATTGTGATGTTTTTTACCTGCAACACTTTTGTCAACATTTTTTATTACTTTAACTTTGATTAAAGTCCTACATAGACCATGCAATTAATAGAATTCATAGCCGTTTATCCTCCACCATTACAGTAAAGTGCACCATGCATTTTTCTACAGCAACATCTTGCTATCTTTATTAGATTTATTAATTAAACATTCTTTTATTTAAAATCAAGCAGGTCTATTAGCATAACTCCAGTCATATTTCTATAAATGCCTTCCTTTAATAACACTAACATTTAAGGATCGCAATCTGATTTAATCACATTTCCCTGGGGATCAAGTTTCCTGTTGGCTGTATGGTTAAATTCGTATCAACATTTTCTCCAAAACTATCAAATGTATAATATTCTTTTTTAAAAATCAAGCCTTCACACCGCCGGCTATTTACTCCTATTTCCATAATGCTGGAAAGATAATGAAATCTGCTTTTGTAGCATAGCCTATTTTATTCATTGCATCAGGCTCTCATCTGCTTGGAGATGATTTGAGGTCATTTCAAAACTGAATGAAAGAGCATTTGAAAAAGACAAACAGTTACCCATTACGTTAATCAGTTTGAGGAGATGTGGCGTGAGGCTTTGCCAGTTCTCCATCCATTTTCTCTGGTGTCCACTCAGAACATATGCTCATGCTCAGCACATCGAACAAAGACTGTGTCAATAAACGGGTAAGGGACCCCCTTAAGCAATGAATTAAGCTGTAAATTACTCTGGACGAGAAAGTGTCCAGTTCTGTTACACTTAAATGTGCACTCTCACTCTCAGATGTACTTAAATACTGCTCAGCATTGATGACCTCTCTCAGACACACACACACACAGACACACCGCTTTGAATGTTTTTTGTCACGTTTTTTTCACTTGGGCTGATGAAAGACAGACTAGCGCTATAAGCTTTGCTAGACCCTATTTTATTTATCTCCTCTAAAATTGTGCAGTTATAGCTGTCAGCCCCTTTAAAAAGATCACATTTGCTGAAAATAGCAGCTGTTATTTAATGAATAGCAGTGTGATTATCATTATCGGAAACTAAAAGGAAAACTGAATGATTTTTAAAATTTTAAAATGTAACGTTATCAGGAAAAACTAACATTAAACAAAAATACATTTTCATGACTACCGGCACTGGGTATACCAAATTAGCATATCTGTCCAGAATAAATGCTATATTGTTACTAAAATGGTAATTTCCCTGCATATTTTGTTCAATTACATTTTATATCTTTTTATATTCATATTCGCTATAAAATGCATAGGGGTAGGTTAAGGGGTATAAAAATCTAAATCGCTTATTGATAAAATGATAAAAATGCATTGACACAAATATCTTACTGATATAAAAAAAGTGTAAATGTTTTATAGCTGTAAATACATAGCAATTTTACATTTTAAACGTTGTAATATGTCCAAATTGTACATTTCAACATCAATCAAAATGTACAAAAATGTAAGTCTTGTGTTTGTAAATGTTATGTACTTATAAACGATGAGACCAGGCTGCATCATCGATTCAGCTACAGTGACATGTATATGATGAACATGTTGTCACTTTTCACACTTAAAAACTGTGTTCTAATTGGTTATGGAATGAAAATATAGAGACAACTACAGACAGGTCACAGGGCAGACGGCACAGAGCAAAACCCTGGAGAGAACACAGCTTGTTGGGGGCAGGTGGCCGTTTGCAGACAGATGGAACATATGAAGATGCTGCGTTTCCACAGGATGCACAAAACATGTAAACAAACACCAGATCCAAGAAAACCCCTATATGCACGTCATCTGTTTTTGATTTTTATTTTCAGATGAATTTACACTACTTTTTGTGGATGTCATCATTTCAGATGTATCAATTACAGGATTTGTGGGTGTTGTATTTGGCAAGAAAGAGAACAGAGACTGCCCGACATGGACCACAGAACTCGGGTTCCCCATTTCTCTCTTTTACTGTCTCTGTCTGTCATTTCCTCGTGCTTGGAGGCAGCAAATTTAAGAAGCTGAAGTCAGCCATGCAATAGAGTAAATATCAGAATCACAGTGTATACGGATTCAAGCATAATTTCCTATCTGAAATCCATTAGCCAGTCTCTCTGGTTAAATTAATCTTTCCCTCAAGCATGAAAAAAAGGAAAAGAGAAGGAAACAAGTAAGCTCAGGCTGCAAAGTCTCATTCATAACAGGACCGGCTGGCTGATAAAGTCAGTCGGGCTGATTTGGAGAATATAGACTGTTTTTGCTAGCGGATATTTTTGTGGAATGTTACACATGAGAATTCCATTAAAGATTCCTGTCTGAGGGGATGGATGGAATTCTAGGGCCACATATCCACATGGTAATAACCAGACTCAGGAACAATTAGTCTTGAATCAGTCGGCTCTGATTCTCTGCGCACAGGAATGCAGGGTTGGGTGACGGAGTGTAACATGACAGAGCAAAGAATGATAGACTGTCGAAGTCACGCTGAGCCCTTCTGCAGTAAAGCAATGGAGCAATGTGTAGATTGATTAGACCAGCTGAGGAAAACAGAGCTGACAGACGGGTTTGTTGTGTATTGTTCAGAGGATCCACAGACATGCTAAATTAAAACTGCCATAGCCAAGAGAAGGAATCCTATTGAATTAAAGGGACAATTCACATGTCATTATTTACTCACCCTCATGCCGTTCCAAATTTGTATGACAACCTTTTTTTTTTTTTTTTGCGTCCAATGTTGTTTTCAACTCCAATGATTTTCATTTAATATACAAAAACTGGTAAAAATGTTCCTTAAAATATATTATTTTGTGTTTGGAACAACTTGAGAGTGAGTAAATTATTACAGAATGTTATTTTTTTTAGTGAAGTACCCTTTAAATAAAGTTTCATTGGCTTAGACATTCTTATTTAAATGAGATTCTTCTTTTGATTTTCAATCTTTTTCAAAATACAGCAATGGATGGAAACTAAATAACAGTATGCATCAAGCAAAAAGTAATGAGAGAACTAAATTAATTACCAAAATTACAAATTGAGTTAATATAGCAGAGATGAGCCATTAGCAGCCTCTTGTCCAAATCGGAACCCCTTGATCAAATCATTTGTCATAAATGAATATGATGTTAAACAAACAGTGAGTTGACAATGTACAGTAGATGGAAAACAATATTGCCATGACAACAGAGAGACAATTCTGTGCCACTTCTTATTGTTGGCTATCTACAATTAACATTACAGAAATACACATTCCTTATTTCATAGGCATATTTACCTGTGCTAGGCAAGAAATTTAGAGACTGGACCTCTTGGAATGTTAATTGAATATCCCAGTAATAAATTAAACACCAGTTCTGAATTAAAAGATAAGCATCACCGGTTGCGAACATAAATAAAGTTGAATTGATATTATAACTTGCATGTGAAGCTACAGACACATAAAGATACAGCATTAGGGAGCAGAAATGTGCATTACTAAAGGTCGCTGTGACAAAAGCAATGATTAAACTCATCTGCATCTCCAGATGGCTTACTGAAATAGCCTCTATAATTGCTCACATGATGATAATCATGATTTCATTGAAATTACAACTTCTATATTCTATTACCGGACCCAAGAACTGGATCATATTTGTGTTTAATTGTAGCATCCAGCGTCATTGAAACCACCTGCTAGATACGGTTGGACGCATGTCTTTTTGAGATATTAAACCACAGTGTGGTCAAAATAAATTTCAGTTTAATGTGTATTTGTATTGCAAAATCAGTTGCATCTTAACTGTGGACAGTGAAAGTAGTGCAAAACTAAACAAAACAAAAATAATAAAATTAAGTAAAATATATTATATGTTGACATTAATATATGCAAGCTGTAAACAAGCAATAACCTACTGCCTAGCAGTCAGTATATTAACATTACTGTACATGATTTTTTTTTTTTTTTTTTTTTTGTACCTTAATAATATAATTTCTGATATCCTTCTGATGATACACTTACTTCTAATAAGGTGAATGGCTTCAGTTTTTTTGTAAGTTTGTGAGCGGGTATGAAATTCTGGGAAAAGGGCGGAATGTTAGCTGTATATTTACGACAATGAATTCCACTCCATAGGGGGCTCCAAAGTCACAAAAATACACAAAACTATTTACAGGTGTTTTAACCCAGATTAATAAATGCTGTTAAAATTTTATATTTTTTGACATTTAACACATGAACTAATATTAACTTATAGAAGCTAAATGTTACCTAATAATAATTCTACAAAAATTATTTAACCAGGATGAAATACGGGTCAAAAATATCATGCCACTCAGTGAATCATGGGATGGGAAAAGGCGTGAAAAAAAGATTGCACCTTTCTTGAAATGTGACTTATTTTTTAAGAGAACAGACACAAACATACATGCCACATGCGTCACAGAATTGTGGGTGGCAAGTGTTGCTGATGTGTCACATCCTCATAATTAATTACACCTGAATTATGATTCCTGCTATGAGTAATCAGCTATGATCGCAGAGCTCACTGCATGAACACATTTCAGCCCATTACTACATTTAAATAAGCTGTGTGGGCTGGAAACTCAGTTTAATGTAACCTGCCCACTTGGCAGAGATGTGATGAGGAAGAACTAAAGCTTGATTTAGTCAAACAGCGAAGGTGTCACAAGGTTTGTATTTCAGTAACTAGCCCAATTACACAAACTAGATTTCTTTAGCAGTGGGATTTTATATAAAAATTTATATCTTTTTTTTTTTCTTTTTTCTGAATGAATGTTTTCCTCCAAACTAAAATCTGAATATCAACTAACCTTATATAAGTGCGACAAAATGTCGGGGCAATGTATGTTTAATGAACTGTTTTTCCAAGGCAGTAGGGATGTAAAATTAGCTTTTTAAAATTTAGCCAAGGCCTTGATGTATGTGCCAATACAGATATGATATGATATGATATATGATATGATATGATATGATATGATATGATATGATATGATATGATATGATATATGATATGATATGATATGAATGTATCATGGTTTCCAGAAAATATTAATTTTTAATATTACTGTTTTGAACATTGACAATAAGAAGAAATATTTCTTGACCACCAAATCAATATATTAGACTACTTTCTGAAGTATCATGTGACACTGAAGACTGAAGTAATAACTGTTCTAAATTTAGCTTTGCAGTCACAGGAAAAAATATCCATTAACAGATATTAATAAATGCTTTAGAATTATTTTTCATTGTTATTTCATGTTAACCAATGCAGCTAACAAATATTTACAATTGAAACCTTATTGTAAAGTGTTAAGAGACTTCTTTCAAAAATGTATGTAAAACTTGTGACAACTAGCCCCAGTCTCACCTACTGTATATATGCTTTGTTAGCAATAACAAATATGCTTTCCATATGACAGGAGGAATTAATAAACATTGGCTTTTACGGTGTAATCTCAGCTCAGTGTGACTTCAGACTTTCTAGCATACCCTCACTACCAGCCAGGACCCCTGTAAGCACTGGGATCCATCCAGTAATTCAGAGATGCGAAAACCGAGGCAAAAAGAAGTGAGGCATCAGTCTGTGTTTTGGAGGACAACATTGATATCCCGTGGTAACTAGGATTTACACAAGCTTCAGTCTGGATTCAGAACACCTGAGAATGATGCCAACCCCTCAGATGACCTTAGATGATGCCAACCCTGAAACCACATACAGAACTACCAAATTTTGCTACAAGTTTGATTGCATCATATAATAATTGCTGTTAGTTCATCGTCTTTTTGATTATGTCTTTAATTGATTTTTCCGTACATTTCTGCCATATGTACATGAACTGACAGTCACCACTGATAAGCCACTACTAAATATTGTAGAAACTTAATTTTCTGTAAAGTTGCTTTGCAACGATTTGTATCGTAAAAAGTGCTATATAATTGAATTGAACACATGGAGGAAAATCAATATACATTGTATAAATGTGGTTAATATGTGATTGTGTACATTAAGAAAAATATGCATAAATATTTCCAACCGGCTGTAGAGGCGTTTCCACATTGTGATAGAAAAAAAACATTTTTGTTATTATTACTTTGCTGTTAGTCAGAAACACATAATCTTTTTTTTTTTTTCTTATATTTGGTTTTTGGCAAGTTTTCTTAGCATTTTGAGCCCCGCATTGCACACACATTAGCACAAATGATATAGCACAGTCACAGGTGTTAAATAACTTGAGATGGATAGAAAAATCACACATGACCCACTGTGTAGGCAGGGGGTGACATCTTATTAACTGATGATCTCTGATTAAGCTTTCAGTCTGCTAAGTTGCAAATAAGACTTGAAACTGTAGAGCTCTTAAAGCCTGGGGTCAATAAACAGACTCTAATAAAGGACGAAGGTTCTCCCCAGTATGCAGACCAGCTGGCATGTATATTTCAAGGAGGAGTGCACATCCCGAAATTGCCCCAAAAGAAGGAAGACTTTAATTAAGGTCCTAAACTCCGAACAGTGTGTGTCAAGATCTAAGAGTGAAATCCCACTCGCACCATCACCCCGGAGCATGTCAAACATCTTCTTCTCCAAAAGCTCTGAAAACAAGTAATAAGGTCTGTGATTGAGTCATTCATCCCTTTCAAAAAGAAATATTCAAGCCCTTAAATAAAATAAGAGCTCTGTTTCAACGCAGTAGTAAAGAAAGATGGAGAAATGCAATGCCTTTGGGCAATTTCAATTAATCACTTGATTTAAAGAAGAGGCTGGAGGGAAGGAATAAAACTCTTCAGAGCTTTTTGGCCTGTCTCTTATCAAACTGCAGTTTAAATATTCCTGCAAAAAAGAGACAGACATGCTACAAAGCTACCCAGTCTCTTCTTAATGGGTAGTTACATTATAGTCTACAGTTAAATACTTGCTTCAGTTAAATAATGTCCTGGTTTGATTTTTCTGATTTCCTCAAGCAATCTGAATAAACAATGGGTACACTTATATTTCAGTTTTGAAAGAAAGGCTTTGAAAAAAGTTTAGTTCAACATTTTATTGTCCCTGCTCACCGAAAACAGCAGAGATGTTTGATTTGTGAAAATAGTCTTGTAAACTGGTTGCTTTCAAAGTGTTATTCAGAAAGATTCATGTAATGTGTCAGGAATGTTCAATTTTTTTTGCAAGCAAAATCAAATAATTTCAATAGGAATCCATGGGATTGTGAATTTCACGTTAAGGTGAAAAATTTCCTAATACAGATTTTGCAATAGGTTGAAGTTGGTCACGCAGAAAGCTTATTTGTTTGAAAGTGACTTCAGCTATTATGGAGTCACTTGTCACTATCTGTGGGCATAAAGATATAACATGCAGAAAATCCCCACCACAGACGGACAATCTGGAATGCACAGACAAATGGAGTGATACAAAAAGTCATTGTTTGGAATGCTCGACCAATCAGATTTGAGGACTGGAACAAATTATTGCAATAAAAATTCTGACTGTAAGGGAAACTTGTTGGAGCCAAAATCAAAACAACATTAAACTTTTTTCTTCAAGTAGGCATAAATATTTTTACAGAACCAACTGAGATTTATAGTGGTATCATTAGAGCATTAAATTAGAACAAATTTAAACTAATTACAACTAGAAAAACCAAAACGAGTTTCATTATTTTTCCCCTCATGAGCCCTGTGGTGAAGCAAAGATGGCAGATGTGAAATCGCATACTTCTGAGGTGGTCTTGCACCAGTTGAGCAACTGCCATTGAGATGAATGGGAATCAGTCCAGTCCGGGCCGTCCGCCTCTCTGGGGGATTTATAGAGGCTTCAGGGCACTTGACCACAAGCCCCATCTTAACTGCCTTCTGACTCAGGTCATTCTTTTCCTTCCAGTGTGCAGTCCATTTGATGGGTTCCAGTCCTTGTGATCATGATCCTTAAATGGATCTGGAGACGATGAAAAAGTGTATGTCAAATGCTCATTCCCCTCCTCGGGCAATGTCTTTTTTTATTCACTGAGGAACTTGGACACACAAAATCGAAGATGGGCTTCCTCACAAAAAAAGAACAGCATTTCTGATAGTGTAGGATGTTGAAAAGTCGCATTGATCTAGTGAGTTACTATTTTAGGTTTAGAAAAAAAATGAAATAAGATATACAAGATCAATATAGAAAGAATCAAATGAACAAAAATACGTAAGGATCAAAATGATATGACCTTCCTGTCATCTGCAAAAAAAAAAGCAATGTCTGAAACAAATTGACATACCATATTGGGGAAAAAAAGTGTTGACCTTTAGGTTCTTTAGAAGCATTTTTTTCTGACAAGAGGAAGTAGCATATGGTAAGTCATTTTTAACCATATGTTGAATTTCAGATCAGCTATTGGTTTTGAGAGCAAGTGGTGTTCACGGTTGGTGGTGATATCATTTGTCCTTTGATCCTGCAGCCCACCTCACCTGGATCACACTGTACCTCAGTCTGGTGCGTCATCAAAGCTCCCTCTCAGTGATCAACATTTCATCAAAGCAAAACTCCTCCAAGACCTGGCAGAACCAGGTGATACTCAAAGTTTATGTGACACGTATGAGGGATGTTTATTACAAGATTTCAGACTTAAATTGTCTGTCATACCCAACTAATTAAACTAATGGATTTAAAGACCTTCATAAGGATGTATGAAATCATCAAATTAGATTGCTGCCCATGTGGAACATATTAAGATTTTATAAGATTAAGATTTTATAAGCGGTTTATGCAAAAATGGTGCAATTTAAGGATTTAGTAGTAGCTGCTTTAAAGGAAAAGGGAATACCTGTATGAAACCAGGAAAGAAGCACTCCTTATCTGCCACTGGTTGCTATCAATATTCCCACCCCAAACTTGTGCCACTGGATAAAATAATGTTGCTACGCTGAGCTTGTCAGGATTCTAAAACAAACAGAACAATGTTTTGATAGAACTGGATAAAGTGTTCTAAAAATGACATTAACTGGGCTTATAGTACAGCTAATTCTTTAATAATCGGAGATATTTTCAAGGTATAAAATTTTTATCCCTATAAAAAGAAAACTATTTAAAAGTTAGGTTTGTAAGATGTTTTTTTTTTTTTTTAATGTCAAAATACATTCTCTTAATCCAGTTTGACTACTATAAATATGCCATTCATGGGTTTATCTCCCCCAAAAGTGTAAACATTGAGCCTCCCAGGCACCATCAAACCATTTAGAGCAGTTCGCTCATATCCAGCTCAACCAATAGCAAGAGTTTGGAGCGTGTCTGCTGTATCAGGCTGAGCTCGAGGGTGTTTACCCACAAAGGGGGTGGGACCATAGCTAACGCCTTACGTAGGAAAAGAAATTCAGATATTTTTATAAGTTCAGATATATATATATATATATATATATATATATATATATATATATATATATATATATATAAAATTCAATTCAAGTTTATTTGTATAGCGCTTTTTACGATTTTACGACAAATCATTGCAAAGCAACTTTACAGAAAATTAAGTTTCTACAATATTTAGTAGTAGCTTATCAGAGGTGACTGTCAGTTTATGTGTATATGGCAGAAATGTTCAGAAAAATCAATAAAAGACGTAAACAAACAGACGATTAACACTATTAACAGCAATTATGCAATCAAACTTATAGCAAAATGGTAGTTCTGTATATATATAACACTAGCAGCACAGATACGACTTCACCTTTAACCTTATCACACACTACGATGTCATATGAGTGTCAGTTTGATGTAATGACAACTTCTACGCATGTGTTTCAATCCTACCTTATTTAGTTAGAGGCCTTTAGCTTATAATATATAGAATTAAATGATCTCAAAGGTATATTTCAAGACGCTGTTATGTTGTGTTTCTCTGTGAGAGGGAATGCAAATTCAAACTCATTAAAAGTTAAGTATACCAACACACCTCTTCATTTATCTCCACCAAAGTATTCCCGATTAAGTGTTGATAGTAAAATAGCAGACTTAATTAAGATATTGAGTATATATATTAATTATGATAATGAGTTTATCATATGTTCAAATAATACAATTTGTAAAATAAACTGATATTGCTCAAATGCATTAATAAACTGTCTCTAAAAGTCAGGCTATGCCAAACATATTCAGAAAGACCTGCATTAAAAAAAAAAAATAAAAAAAAAATTTGACAGCCAGCAGATTCTGTGAGATTGACAGACTTCATATCCAGCTGAACCTGCTGAAATATTAACAATGCAGAATTATGAGAATAAAGCTGCTGCAGAATTCTACATGAGTAATATTAGTTATTGCTCCTATGGAGTACCACAATAAAATAAAAACAGCTTTTAGAATATAATGATTCTCCTTTACCTAAAATGTGATTTCTTTGTGTATTGTTAAGCTGTTTTCAATGTAAAAAAATTAAGTAGAAAAAGTTTCAATGTTATGGTTATACAAATATGTATAATTTTTTATTAATAGTCTGCTTGTAACTTTGAGGGTTTATACTTTTGCCAGTTTGTAATGGTTATCTTGTTATAGTAACACATAAGAGGTGGCAATAACGTAAACCCACACCTAATAATGGAGAACATCATCTTAACAGTAGTTTTCCAGACCATCTGCAAAAACTGCAAAATTAATAATTTTTTTGATAATGTTATTTGGTGTTTGGCGGAACAGTGCAATCATTTCAGTGACTGTTAAAAAGTAATTCAAGGTCAGTGTGAACAAAATGAGAAGGACATTCAATATCGCAGGATAACGAGCTTTCAATATAGCTCTCACAGTCTCAGGCTGCTTTCTGAGGAAGTAACCAAAGCAATATGAACTTGAAACCTGTGTAAATGCAATATCTGTAAATCCGAAAGGAGTGACAGGCTGATCGTGACATGGTTGTCACATTCTTTGTGGGTTCGTAATGCTGAAGAAAAAATGTTTCACAAAAGCATCATGCACCATTGTAAACACACATTGGTGGGTTATACCAAGGGAATCAAAATAAAGTAAAATAAAATAAAAACGTATAGTTTTCTGCACCACTTTGTGCTTGAGAGCTAGCAAAAAAGCATGTCATTATTTTATTATAAACTTGGCATGTATATACAGTTTCAATGCACACAAAAATAAGCAGAAAGGGAGAGAGGGATTAGCAAGAAATCTCTTCAAAGCAGGTAAACAAAGTACTTTCTGCAGAAAATTATAGCACTGTCCTGAACCCTCACAGAGCTGAAGGAATGGAGGTTAATTGACTCCCACAATAGCCACTGAGAGCTTGAGTATAGGTAGGCTCTGTTCCAGGCTCCATCTGGACTCAGCCAGCTTTAGCAATGCTGCCTGTTACCAGGCTTCATTTGCTTCTTAAATAGGCCCTAGATGATGCTTCAGTATAAAAGTGGCCACGTTGGAGTGCAACGGAGTATCAGCTGTGCTATCAAACAGAAACAAATAACACCCAAATAGCACCCGTATCAAAAGGAAATCAGGCACTTACTCATTTCCTCACATCGTCTGTACCCATTAGAAGGAGAACATCTTGATCTCATCACATTCCGAATGAGGAACACAGAATGCAGAACAGAGTTTTCTGGCTACATGTTTACTGTAGTTGTGAGCATCAAGGGTTTTTAACCCAATCCAATTCGATCCTTTGTGAAGAATATGAAGACAGCTTCATCTCAATATAATCATCTCACATCATCCGGGATCAATAAAGAACAATGCAAGAAGCTCTTTTGACATGTGAAATCATTCTTCTCTCTATTAGGATATTTTGCACAGCCAAAAGGCCCATGTGTATCAGTCTTTAAAAAAACATTTTAATGAGATTTTATTATATCAGGTGGACAGCAATCATAAAAACAGGCTGCATTCCAAAGCTAAGTCAAAGAAATGCAGGTATATTCAAGGTGCTAGTGGAATGCAGATTAATAGAGCAAACGGTATTCCACATGCAAATTTGCACATGCTTTGCATTCCTTTAGTGATGCCAGAGGATGAACGAAGTTACACAGATGTCTATATGGATGTCACTTTTCACTTGATCTGCCCTTTTATAGAAAGGTTTGTCTCAAGTATGCTTAGGTTCAGAGAGAGAAAAAAAAAAAAAAAAGAGTGTGAAAATTCATATAAAATCAATAAGAATTCAATCAGAAAACTCTCAGAAAAAAAGCTATTTTGTCAGCTCTAGTGTTGGTGCAGTTACTGTGTTTTGCCTTTTTAGGGCAGTGTTTTAGGTTTCTTGTGAACTGAGAGAAAATGGGTCATTAATTTTATGGAAATTCCCATTCAAAACTAATTCCTATTAGAAAGTAAAAATAATTCAGGATGTGCATTTCTAGACAGATTCACTAATGAAGAGAAAGGAACCTGATGAAACATATTTTGATGAATTTTGCAAAGCTCAGATTAGAATGTCTGGAGAGTTATACTGCATGAAATTTCTCTTGGTGAATGATAATAATTCTAATAATAATAATATATTAATACTTTTGGTCAATTAAATTATTAAAGTGCAAAAACGTATGGGTATTCCATCAGTCTAGGATCTCATAATGCAGTTCAGTCTGGCTATATTTATTTTTACACAAATATTTTACATTGTGAGTTTTCTGAAGACATCATACCACATCAGCACATGCAGAGAAAAGCCCTCAGATTTGCAGACTGTCTACTAATGGCACTGTTTGATTAATTTGCATCTCATTTAAATTCTGCTTCTTGCCATTAAAGCTTATCGAGAGCTTGTCTTTGTTGGCTTGTCCTTGAATGACTTGTAATGATGTCAGTTCCTTTCTTAGGATCTAAAAGGAAGGTGTAGGATATAATTAATTATAAATTGTTTTGTTTAGGCAAACTCAGCACCATTTAACCAAGTCAACTAGATCAGTGTTTCTCAACTGGTGGCAAGACCGTTCTGAGTGGATCGCGGAGTGTAAACTAAAAAAAAAATAACATCCTAAACTAAAAAAAAAAACTTTTTCTAAATTCTAAATGTTTTTCTGATGTGAGAATTCTATTTTGAAAGATGTGTGTGAAAGCTGTTGACACTTCTGTCAGATGCAGTTTAAGTAAAGAGTGCTTGAGAAAAACGCAATGTCTGGATTCAGTATCTGAGGTCAGACGAGATGTTGTCCATGTCATTATTCTACCGTTATTTTTGTAAATTGTTACAAAATGAAAAGTCTCTCACCTCAGAAAAACGAACCTGTCTTACGTTATACTGTGCTTGTAGTGCGCACACTGTAAATCACTTCACTAAAGCATAAATAAGCAAATGAGTCGAGCATGCAACGAGTAAAATAAAAATAACAATAAATCGAATTGGTACTTTATGTGTTAGCTGGGAAAGATTTGCATTAAGGTATGATATTCATTCTATTCAGGAGCAGTTTCCATATTTCATTAACAGTTCGTGTTAGCATTGTGTATTCACCATGGTAACTGTTGTTTCCATAACCCAAAAATGCCATGTTATTTTCACTTTGTGTTATTTTGTATGTAAACATTGTATGTGGTATGTTTAAAAGACTGTGGTGGCTCATAACAAAAATAGTTTTACTCATACTCTTACAATTTTTGGGTCTCATGGTCAAACCTGTTAAGAAGCACTGGTCGTTTACGCAGACGTTTACTGTGTCCCAAAGACCCTAATAATGTGTATGTGTAAAAATAAATTGTAAAAAATTTGTCATTTTAAAATGACTGACTTAATCAAAAAACCTAGGCAGATATAATTAAATATTTAAGTGTTGTGTATCTGTTTCTGAGCTATTAAAGCAGTCTTGGGGTATCTCAGTCTCCAAACAATACATGGGGCATAACAGCAGACAGCTGAATTTATTCACATTGCAGTGAAGATCAGTAGGCAGATCATATGAAATTTTCATAAATACAGGAAAGACCACTGCAGTCAAATCCAACAGGAGTGAGCTGAGGAGTTTCACAAAACCTTTTGCTGAATCTAAGCACTAAATCTGGTCAGAATGAATTACTTCTGAATATACTGATGGCACTCTCTGTGTTTGGAGATTGCTCGAGAGTGAAGCAGTAATGAACTGAAGTTATGACTTGAGAATATGCTTCTCGCACAGTCTTGATGTGCTGCGAGTTCTCAGAATCTCTCTCCACATCATAAGTGTGCTTTCACCACAGACAGTAGATTTCATCATCTACTCTATCTTGCTTTTCATGAAAGCGCTACACTCATCAAATCTGAATGATGCTAACATGGTTTGAAGAGCCCAAACATCACTGTATAAGGCCTACCTACCACCAAAATATACTAAATTAAAAGAAATGGTAACTATACATGAACCCCTGTCAGAAACACTACTACTACTGATAGTAGAATATGTCTTTAACAGCATGTCATATGAGCAACCAGTCATTAATTACACTGATTTCAGTCTCACAGATGTTGCAAGCTACTAAAAAGAACCATTAGAATGGCTCAACTGTTTGGGAACAAACTCTTGATATATGAATTTAATTCACTAAAAATAACCAGCTCATATAAATAATTTAGTCTACACTGCTCATATTGTCTGTTTCACTCTGTTTATTCAGTAGCGGTGTTGCTCACTGTACGATTTTGCCATCTGAGCCAAAAACAAAAAAATCCAAGGAAAATAAAAGATACTACTACAAAAAAATTGTGATCTGATCGTTAGTTTGACATGTTCACCAACAGCCAATTAATGACCATTGCGATCAAATTTTTGCTCCGAAATTTTTTCCTTAGTCCAACAACAACAACTAACCACCACAGGGAAAATGTTGAAGAGAGCCAGGTGGGGTGTAAAAACATGCCATAATCAAAATGAAGATTATTTTTGTTTGCTAGGCACCATTCTGCATGTAAATGCAGCTCACTGTCATAGAACATGTCACAAATACAAAAACGCATGTTTTTTATGAGTCTTGACTGATGTGTAGTCTGCCATTAATGACAGCTGAGATCCCCACAGTGTGACATGGCTTATAGCTGGGAACAAGTACAGTCTGACAAGCAACAATTGTAAAGGACTATTATAAATCATACAGAGTGAAAGTCCACACAATTGTCAATTTGTAACTATTTTACATTTGGTGTAAATACTTTATTGTCTAATTCATACAATCTCATTGATCTCGTACATTTGCTTACAACCTCCCAATTATTAGGTTTATCCTAGTCTTGCGTAGCCAGACCTTCAGACTAAAACACACTGGTGTGTAAAACTCTCTGACATATTTGAAAAGTCAAACATCCAATCACAGTTTGTTTCGTTCAGCGTCATGTTTTGAGGCATGGAAATGTCGCCACAATAACAGACTGGTGTGTAAAACTCTCTGACATATTTGAAAAGATTCTATGCCGCGAACTTTAAATATTTCACATACTTTTGAAAATCCAGCATTTAGCTGATCCTGATAAGTGCTCGTCATCACAGTTGTAAACACGATGGCTTTCTTCTTTTGTGAGGGGGTTTGGTACCACGGTATCTCACAGCAGGCAGGTGTGAGCGCATCTGCACGCACAGTGAGGTGAAGACCTTTTGGAAGATGTCCTGGTGTCAAGAAGGGCAGCAAAGAAGCCACT